>NW_016806805.1:3137530-3212369 GCF_001698545.2 Rhinopithecus bieti
TATATATATAAGCCTTTTCTAAGTTGGCATATAAAGTATTTTTCAGGGGAAAATATTTCTTAACCATATAGTAGTATTTGAGAAATTAACAATTTTGATAATCAACATTCTCCATAATTTAAAAATTTATTTTAGGAGGTTAAATCCCATGAATTTTGTTTAAAAATACGCATCCCCCCAGTGAAAACATAGTAAGAAGTCAAAATGTACAGACCGTAGTATTTAAGTACTTTCTGTTCCTGTAAACAAGACAAAACGAACATGATCAGTTGGAGGTCCAGGACTGGGAGACTCAGAATAAAGAGGAGACATGAAATGTTCATTTCAGAAGTTGGCAGTGGTCATTTGTGATTAGTCTAAAACTGAAAATCCCAGAAAACAAACAAAAAACAACAAATGGGTTTTAAAGTCATATGCAATTGTAAAGTCACTAATTGTTTTTTTGGTGATTGTTTTCACCAAAATTGAGTGAATGATTACATCTTCTCTGTGCACTAGACTCTTGATGAGTCCCTAAGGGGCTTAGGAGACAGAAGTGAATTATGGCTGTAATGGCAAAATAGCTGGCAGAGCTGCCATAGTAACAAGGAGCCTTAGGAGCAGACTCTCCAGGGGAGAAAACAGTCCTGCAAAGTGACGTGACTTTCCTGAAACTACCTAAAGAGAGGGGAGTGGATGCGTGGATGCGTGGATGCGTGGATGCGTGGTTTCTCATGTTCTTCAGAGCTTTATGTTGAGGCTTCTGTAAAGATAACAACTACAACACATTTTTAATTGTTGCGTTTCAATTGTGTAACACAAAATTGAAGTGATCTTCAACACTGCTAACTGAAGGTGGTATTTCGTATTGGAAAGTCTATTTATTATACTTGATATGCTTGCTAATGCTCTCTCTCTTTTCTCATTTTGCTTCGTTCCTTTGGCTCAGTAGAATTGATGGTATCAACCAAAACTTTAAATGTAAGTGAGTCTTTTTGGACGGAAGGGGTCCTTGGATGGATGGAAAAGGATTTAGTCTTGTTATTCTTTGTTGTTTTTATTTTATTTGCTATGAAGTTTATTTCCTTTACCAGAAAGGGCTTAATTGCGTTCAGTCTGAGTGTTTACATAAATGAAGTTGGTGGGTTTGATACAGTACAGTTCCTCTTTTAAGAACATCTGTGAAAGTAGGAATCTGCTTATTAAAATGGTAAACCTGTGAACTGATTTTATTGTTATGTTCTCCAATTTAGCTGAAATTGTATATGTTAATGGCTTCTACACATATATGAAATGACAAATCATTATGCCCTCACCAACTAGCCAGGCTTTTAATTTGCAAGGATTGAAAATAATATTTAGTGGGCATTGCTGATGAATTAAACTTCTTATACTGGCACACGTGATTTCTCTGGGATTTAACTAGTCCAGACTGTTAGTCTGTCATTTGGTTTTTCAGCCCCTGAATTCTGCAATGGGTTTGCATTTAATTAGGCTTTAGGAGACCTTGAATGGAAAGCATGACTTTCTCACTTTTTGGTCACGACTAGTAGTTGCATAAAACTTCATTTTATGCAACAAATCGCTGTGCCAATTTTAGAATCCTGAAGAAAACTGAAACTGCTAAAAAAAAATAGGCTTTGTTTTAATGTTTTCATTTTCTACTCCCTCGTGTTTTTTTACTTCAAAATATTATCCAAGCTTTAGTGTATATATAGTTTTATACATAGATGAGTTCACCAAAAAAAAGTTATACCAAAGACATTCCATAATCCATCAATCTCTTTCTTTAAAACTAATAGCAGTGACAACATGTAACATAAATATGTATCTTCAGAATCATTTCATTGTTCTTCTGACACTTTACTAAGCCTTAGAGAGGTTATTAACTTGCCCACATTGGTGTAAGCAATAAGCGTTATAGCCTGTTTCTCTTTTCAGGGCCCATCCTTTTAATCATTGGCCATTATTCCAACTGAAAAATCTTTAATTCTTGATTAAAGCAAATTCCCATGGTACTCTCTAAAAGGTGATATTTTTGTAAATCTTTAGACTGGCCTCTGAGTGTATTTGAAGAAAGGAATTTTCATTCATTTATAAATACTTTGCTATTTAGACTATTACCACTGACTGGCCTTCTCTCAAATTTTAGAGGGCTAAATGTACTTTAAACAAACCTTTCTACAAATGGAGTGAAGTCTATAATGGTTTCTTTTGCTGCTCACAGATGTTGATGAATGCACATCAAATCCCTGCACTAATGGAGATTGTGTTAACACACCTGGTTCCTATTATTGTAAATGTCATGCTGGATTCCAGAGGACTCCTACCAAGCAAGCATGCATTGGTAAGGCAGTTTGCTTTCACATATGAAAATGTTCCATGAAATATAGTGACCAAGGCTGTTGAGGTTAAAAGCAAATTTATTAAAACATGGAATAAAATAAATGTTGTTACATTATTACAGATTTATTTATAGTACCCTCAGAGATTCTCCTTTTAAACATAAACACTGTTTGCATATGTAACCCAGGCAACATGGTATCTGGCTTCACAAAAATTCAGTTTATCTTCCTTCCTTAGATCAGAGCTTCCTTTCTCCAAGTAACATCAGTAACCTTCTCTGATTAACTGAGTTTAAGATTTATAGTCATTTTCAACTACTGTTTTCTTTGAATCCCACACATAGTCCAACACCAAGTCATGCCTGGTCTTTATTCATAGCTTCAGTGCTACACCCACCACCCTGGTCCAAACGCGCTACCTCATTGCTGATTCATCTCAGAATTCTTTTACCAGATGACTGCCTGTCTTCTTTTTCATTTCCTATTCATCCACAGGTAGTTGCTTGAATCAACTTTCCAGCAGTTTTCATTGTATTACTCTTAATCTAGAAATTCTGTAGTTACTTTACACTTATCCAACATCTTGTTCTGACTTTTAAGGCCTTCATCCACTATGTCAAAAACAGCCGCAACCAGTAATTCCAGCTGTCTTGCCCACCCTTTCTTAGGCTTACTGGAGACCCTCTTTTTTTTTTTTTTTTTTCCTTTCTCTCTTCAGCTACTGTAAGAGCTATAAAATTGCTTGCACCTACCTATCCAAAAAAATTAAAAAAAAAAAAAAAAAACTGCTGAGAGAGAAATTTTGCTAAAGAAGCAACATGATTTTGAATATTTAAAATTCCATTTCTTATCTTACTGTGTTTATCTATAAGTATTGTAAAAGAATAATGTTTGGCCATTCTCAATCTTCCTAGATATTGATGAGTGCATCCAGAATGGGGTTCTTTGTAAAAACGGTCGATGCGTGAACACAGATGGAAGTTTCCAGTGCATTTGCAATGCCGGCTTTGAATTAACTACAGATGGAAAAAACTGTGTTGGTATGGAAATTGCCTGCTCCCTTGCAAAAGATTTTAAAAGGATATACATTTTTATTTAGAACAATATACTATTTCCATGAAAGCTCACACATCACGTATGTGAGATCTTCAGGTAACTTAGGTAAAATGTAAATGCATTTAATATAAGACTGTTAAAGCAAAAGGACAGGTTTTTTTGGTGGGGGGGAGAACAGGGTCGGGAGAGAAATGTTATAACAATGAATAATTTACTGCTTCTGAAAATTTCCTGTGTGTTACATGTGAAATTGTAAGTAGCAGTTGTTCTTCATAAGTTTAGACGATTACTAGTCCCTACTCTATTTCAGGTATTGGGGTTACAACACTGACAAAATAGAAGAGGTCTTCCCATCCTCCACTAACTAGAGGAATATAAAAATGCTGGACATATGCAGTACACAAATCTCTAAAATTGTGGCCTGTGATGTCTAGCAGTGCAATGGATACCAATATACTACAGAAATATTGTTTACAAAGCAACACATCGTATTCATCTACTAATGAAAGTCCAAATCATTCCATTTGCAGTGAGGTCTGCCATTGCCTTATTTTCTTATAAAATAAACACTAAATTATATTATCTTTTTGGTACACAAAGTAACACACTACTCATGGTTTTTGTGGTTTTAACAGGAACTAAGCACAAAATTTATTTAATTCTTGTCCTTTATATCTGTATACTGAAGGTCCTTTCCACTCTCCACGCTATTTTCTCTCATTCAGTTGGTGTTCTTTTTTTAAAAAAAAACTAAAAACCGTGAGCACATGGCTCATTTATGTAGTGGAATTTGACTGGGGGTTGTTTGTGGAAGAAGAAGGAATTAGTTCCCTCAAGGCTAGTGTTCAAAGTCACTCTCTCCTCTTCCGCAGATCATGATGAATGTACAACTACCAACATGTGTTTGAATGGAATGTGCATCAATGAAGATGGCAGCTTCAAGTGCATCTGCAAACCAGGATTTGTCTTGGCTCCAAATGGACGTTACTGTACTGGTATGTGTGGCTTTCAGATAGGAAAATGACCATGATTGAAACCACCTTTTTTATTTGAATGAACCATGGAAGAATTAACTTCAACTTCCTCATGTGGCTTTCATATTATTCACATTTCTTGCTAATTCAATAAGGCAGGTGTCTAAAGCTTTCTAGAAAAACATACATTGTAGTCTAGGGAACAGTAATATCTTAACAAAAATAATAATGGTATAGGAAAAATTAAGGGACTGACAGATTGGTTTAAGCAAGTCTTGTGGAAAACAATGTAGAAATAATTTCTCTCAACTGCTTGGCTGAATAAAAAAGAAGAAGAAAAAATCTTGAAAGGTTTTTGTTTTGTATGCATTCTCAGAACTAGATTTTCCACTGTCATTCATTATGGGTTTAGCATTATATCTTTTCCATAAAGCTAATATACAGATCATTTGTAACTGTATCATTATCTAAAAATCTTACATTGATTTAGTGAAGACATAATCTTAATATTGCAATTAATTATTTTGTTTATGAAGCCATTTTGCAGACCAACCTCTAGTGATAACCTTAATAAGCTAAAGATATGCCTCTTGGAAATAAATGAGACCTTATTATGTTTGTACTCACAATTGGAATTTAATAAAGTGAATACATTTTGCAGCTTCTACTTAGAAGCAAATTTTTCTTTTTCTTTTTTAAATTTATTTATTTTTGAGACAGGCTTTTGCTCTGTCACCTAGGCTGGAGTGTAGTGGCACGATCTCAGCTCACTGTACCTGACTCCTAGGCTCAAGCATCCTCCCACGTCAGCCTTCCAGGTAGCTGAGACTACAGACATGTGTTCCCATGCCCAGCTAATTTTGTTTTATTTTTTTGTAGAAATGAAGTCTCACTATGTTGTTCAGGCTGGTCTCAAACTCGTGGGCTCAAGCAATCCTCCTGCCTCAGCCTCCCAAAGTTCTGGGATTACAGGCATGAGCCATCCCACTTGGCCAAATTTTTGTTTTTCTTTGTTTCCTTCTTTAAGACAAAATTAACTCCATAAATGATGTTTTGCCTTCAATTGCACAAACTTAATCTAAGTACCACATAAGGATCATGCTCAATTCCTATAATTTCAATGAATTACAATGAAATTCTAGGGACATTAGAGATTAAAAAATTGAGACTGAATTCTTATGCTTCTGAATAACAAATAGATTTTTGACTGTCCAAGGAGGAGGAGGACTGTAGTTCTGATGGTTGAACTCATGACTGGGATGTCATCTCAGGGTTAGCTGATTTGGATTTAACACAAGATAGAAAATTGCCATTGTGCTGCAGTGTGTAGAATTATGTTACAGTATGTGACTTTATTTCAGCCTTTTTAAAGAAACTTCAATATACATCTAAAGATGACTTTGACCTCACCAGTTTCTGCTTTCTGGAAATCAGTTCTTATTAATTATTTAATTACAAATGTTGTGAAGATTTTCAGTATTCCTGAGTTGGCAGCTCTGTGTTTGAAGTCTCCTTCATCTTTTGGGGAAGTCATTTAATGCTGGGTTACATTTGATAAATTCAAGTGGATTGAAAATTAGAAGACATACCTCAAGTTATTTTGTTATTATGAAATGACCAAATGAATATCAGCATAGGATCTACTTCTAGTTAAAGTGTCTGTGTGTGAAAAAAATTACAGAAATTTACCTTAATTTTAAATAATTTGTTTTACTTAACTAATTTGAATTATTTAACATTAAATGGGATCACCAAATAAATAATGAAAAGAAGATTGTGAGGCTTTTTTTTCCTCAATGGGTAAAGTAAAGCAACTTTTACTGTCTTTCTGAAATGTGTTGAAAGGATTGCATTTGCATATAATATCTGTTACCACACTTATTTGTTCTTCACAAATTATACAGTTATAAACAAAAGGTTGGTAGTATTGAGCAGTGGCAACAAGTAAACTCTGTAATAAAGTTATATTTACCCAGTAACTACTTGACTTCTTTCACCCACTGCGCAGATGTTGATGAATGCCAGACCCCAGGAATCTGCATGAATGGGCACTGCGTCAACAATGAAGGGTCCTTCCGCTGTGACTGTCCCCCAGGCCTGGCTGTGGGCATGGATGGACGTGTGTGTGTTGGTAAGTGAAACATTTTACAGCGGCCCCACTGTGCAAAATGATCTTTGAAAAGCCGACAGAGATATTTCTATACAATGGAATAATATTCACTATAAAAAGAGTACATACTAAAACATGGATAAACCTTGGAAAGATTACGCTAAGGGAAAGAAGCCAGTCACAAAACACCATATGGTATATGATTCCATCCATGTGAAATCTCCAGAATCGGCAAGTCTGTTGAGACAAAGTAGATTCGTGTTAGGACAGAGAGGATGGGGGTGGTGGGAGGATGGGGTGGGAGCTAAAAGATATTTTTGAGGTGATTACAATGTTCTAAAATCACCTGTAGTGATGGATGAACACATCAGTAAATATGCTAAAAACTATTAAATCATACACTTTAAAGTGATGTATTCTATGATATGTAAATTATATATTAACAAAACTTTTTTTTTAATGGGCAGGAACCCCAGATAGCCCCTTCAGAACCTTCAGAAGTCTCTGATGACATGCAAGTCAAAATGCTGGAGAAGAAAAAAATATATTTTTAAACCAGCATACTTGATAGTATTAGATAACTGAATCCTAAACACAGTGCATTTCAGTTTTATAATTAATAACAAGTAAGATATGTAATGGGAATTATAGTTATAGATAAGTAAACTCTTGGTTTTGCCCTAACAAAACTTAAAATATAAATATTGGACTTACATCAAAAGCTCAAAATGTTTTTAGTTACTCTTCATCACCATGCAACTAGCTGCAGAAGCAAGAGAATAAAAAGTATGAGCAAGAATATATATTTTATTCTAAGCCTTTCAGATTCCTCCAGGATACTTTTGTCAAATTGATCCCATGAAAATCAATCAGAAGTACCAGGTCCAGCTTTGAAGAGGCAGGCAAAACAGAAGTGTCACTGGTGTTTGGGAACCCCAACAATATATCCCAATGATAAGGATAGCAGAATGAGTGGTAAAAATACATTTAATGCAGTTTTCTCTCCAAAAATGCTTTCATGAGGCTTCTAGGGTGAATTAGCCATTGTATACCCTCTATTTTTCATGTTGTACATTAAAACATAGAAATAGGATTTCAAAGTATATTTGAGAGCTACAACATTCTTAGACATAGTTAATACTTTACTCCTACCGATGAGAATCAAAACATTTGGATCCCAAAGGTGGAGGAGAAAAAGTAGAGAATTCGCAGATGGAAATAATCTGTTCACTCAAATTTATCCACTCTATCCAGTCAAAGATTTATTTCACCCTACAAAGTGTCAGCACTTTGTTCAGGGATATTTCAAATACAGCAACTAGAAGAATATAGCTTCTTCCTGCGTACAGAGCTAAAATATTTTCAGTTGCTTTAATATATTTACTTGCTTTTTTCCTTTACCTAAATGATTCTGTTGAGATCTACCATGAGTACAAAGCCAGTTTTGGAGGGAGAAGTTATTTTTCTCTTAAGTAACCAACATGTGATTTGTTGCTAGGAGTTCAGTAAAACATAAAATTTCATTCTCTTGTTCACATCCAGGAAACACATTGGAAATTGTCATAAAGCCTCCTCCAGTTTTTCATCATTGTGGCCATTTAAACTTTTTAAAATAAAACATTATTTGTCATGTGTATAAAATTATATATTATTTCTATAAAGTGCTAGATGTTTTCTTCACATCTTTTGACTTGATGTCACTTTTTAGACCCATTGATTCTTTAAGTTTGAGATGAGGCCTGGCGCAGTGGCTCATGCCTGTAATCCCAACACTTTGGGATTCCATGGTGGGCAGATCACTGGAGCCCAGGAGTTCAAGACCAGTCTGGGCATCATGGTAAAACCATATCTCTGCAAAAAGTACAAAAATTCGCCAGGTGTGGTGGTGCGTGCCTATAATCCCAGCACTTTGGGATTCCGAGGTGGGCAGATTGCTTGAGCTCAGGAGTTCAAAAGCAGTCTGGGCTACATGGTGAAATCCTATGTCTGCAAAAAATACAAAAATTAGCCTGGCATGGTGGCACATGCGTGTAATTCCAGCTACTTGGGAGGCTGAGGCAGGAGGAGTGCCTAAGCCCTGGAGATGGAGGTTACGGTGAGCTATGATTGTGCCATTGCACTCCAGCCTAGATGACAGAGTGAGACCCTGTCTTAAAAAAAAAAAAAAAAAGAAAAGAAAAAATAAATGAATCACTGTTATGAAAACTATTAGGATAAGCATTTTAATTTTAGATCTCTTTTTTTGTTTGTTCATTTTCTTCTGTAGATATTAAGATGTGTTTGGGGTTTGTTTTTTTTTTCAGTTTCAGGTAATTAGGCTACAATTTTAACTAGTATGTTGAAATACAACTCACCAGCAAGTTTATAAACAAAAGGCATTCCAATTGATTCAAAATTTATTTTTAAGTTTATTCAATGATGCAGTTTAGTAAATAAGGAAGAAAACTCAGGCCACATGATAACTACTGAATATTCTTAAGTGACAAAAAAATTCTAAGATGACAGCAAGATACAGGACCTAGCTGTTCCTCCTTTCCTCTTTTGTTGTTCTGAGAATTAAATAAAGCTTTGAATGGTGTGTAGCACATAACGAATGCTCACTAAGTTAACTACTATTGATATTATTGTTATTAAATTAGAATAGTGGCATCATATCTAGGTCATAGTCTTAAGAGTTGCTGCTGTAAGTTATAAATAAAAGTTGATATTAATGAAAGAAAAATAAAGTTAGCATTTTGCATCCATACATATTTTACTCATGGTATGTAGAATCTGCTAATTACCTGAGGAAATTTTAAATCTTTCCATTTTTTAAGAAAGAAAGGCCGGGCGCGGTGGCTCATGCCTGTAATCCCAGCACTTTGGGAGGCCGAGACGGGTGGATCACAAGGTCAGGAGATCGAGACCACGGTGAAACCCCGTCGCTACTAAAATCCAAAATTAGCCAGGCGCGGTGGCGGGCGCCTGTAGTCCCAGCTACTCGGGAGGCCGAGGCAGGAGAATGGCGTGAACCCGGGAGGCGGAGCTTGCAGTGAGCCGAGATCGCGCCATGGCCCTCCAGCCAGGGGGACAGAGCAAGACTCCGTCTCAAAAAAAAAAAAAAGAAAGAAAGAAAGAAAAGGGGCTGGGCATGGTGGCTTACACCTGTAATCCCAACACTTTGGGAGGCCGAGGCAGGCGGATCACCTGAGGTCAGGAATTTGAGACCAGTATGGTCAACATGGCTAAACCCCGTCTGTACTAAAAATACAAAATTAGCCGGTCGTGGGGTGCACACCTGTAATCCCGGCTACTCAGGAGGCTGAGGCAGGAGAATCACTTGAACCCAGGAGGTGGAGGTTGTAGTGAGTCAAGATCATGCTAGTCAAGATCACTCCAGCCTGAGTGACAGACCAAGACTGTCAACAAAGAAAGAAAGAAAGAGAAAGAAAGAAAAGGAAGGGAGGGAGAAAGGAAGGACATGCAGAAATCTGCTAACATATGGAAAAGGTGCATTTAGGTCCAGTCTGTCACCAGAGCATTCGTGTGAGCATATTCTGATGGTGCTACTGGTATTGTTCCTCTTATCCTATCCTGTGTACAGTGGTTCAGTTACATTTGAATAGTATACCGTGAGCTAGGTTGCCAGTTTGGAGTCTTTGAATGGGAAAAGGTCAGTAGGGAGATAATGAGTTATCTCAATTGATTGTTCACAGTATCAGTTACGGATAGAACTCCTTGTTCTACTTTTCCTCCCTTCTCACTGCTGCACTTCACTAGTCTTAGAAAAAAAATAGAAGAGGGAAATAAGGTGGTCACCACTTTTTTTTTTTTAAGTACTTCAGGGGTGTCCTAGGCACTGTGCTTAGTGCTTAACAAATATACTTTCATTTACTATGCAAACTGTATCCTTATTTAATGAATAAGGAAGATGTTAAGTAATTTATGTAAGGTCATCTTGTGGGGATCTGAACCTTGGGAAGTTTATGTCCCTAAAACCCACGCATAAGTTATGCTACTTTCTTTGTCATGAAACTTCTGGTGTTGGGCCCTGTAAAGAGATTAGTTCACCTGTAATGCAAACTACCATATATAACATGTCTCACTCTTCCAGTGAGCTCCATGGGCCTTTTATCTGCTTGCTTCTAAAAATTCTGCATGGCATAGGCTCTTAAACCCAAAAGCAGAAATAACTTTGGCTGTTCATGGATGCCTTCCAAGATCATCAGTAATGCCCAAAGAACTCACAAAAATCATATTGGAAATCATGAACCATGTTGTATTTGTGCAAATTTGCCTTCAAGTCAAAACTGTGCTTGTGTGTAACTCAGAGGATACACTGCCAAACTCAGCCACAGCAGAGGCAGCACAGGGTTCTCTGAGTTGACTCCTCAGGGATGGGGTTGGTGAATCCCATGGCCTCCTTCCATTTAAGCACACATGTATCTCATTTTTAATGCAGCCATAAATCACTGTTTTAATCAAAAATGCCCCCAGGTCATAAGAAATTACTGGATGACCATTTTGCATAACAAGCAGATAAAATTTTTTTCCAACAAATTGTGAATAGTTACAGGTATTTATAATAGAGGTTATCTCTGGTAAAATTGCCAGGTCAGTATACTGCTTAAAAATTGTACTGGTTCTTTGCCCTTTATGATCTGAGTTTTTTATAGTTCACCGTTTACTGTCTCATAAAGTTGTAGGATATTTTATGAGAATTAAGAGAGAACTAAGCAGAATATGCTTCTTTGAGGTATAGCATTACTTACTACAAAGAGGAAGAGTTTTGGAAGTCACATAAACCTTGTCTGAACCCCAACTCAGGCACTGGATATTCAAGGACTTCAAACTACATAGGTAGCTGTGAACCTCGTCTTCCTCATCTATAAAATGTATGTAATGACCACTCCTATAGAGCTATTGACCTGACTGTTCAATGAGATAATGTCTGTAAAGCAATGAGCACAATGCCAAGAGCACATATGGTAATTAACTATTTTTATAACTGGATTTACTGAGTGTCTGAGGTTAAAACAGTCACAAGCAATATCCTGGGGGTTGAGAAGAAAGGCCTCCTAACTTGGAAAGTGGGAGTAAGAAATCTCATGCCCAAGCGGTATCACCTCAAGGTAGATTAACTTCATTGCACTTCATTGTTCATGAGAACTTCCAAAATTGAAATAAGAAGTGTCATTTTGAATATAGCATAGTCAGTGATTAGAGCTCCAAGTATTCTTTATAACTGTGGAAATATCCTAGGTTCCATGAAAGCTTTGTAAGGATACGTTGGACAATGGATACTGTGTAGCTCATAAAACTTACTGAAGAAAACAAACTAGAGTCGGTGATATGCATCCATTCTTTTCCTCACTCAGAAAACATTTGTTGATTTCCTAACACTATTAGATGTCAAAGATGCACAATAAAAGTCTCAGATGCCCTTGAAAAGCTTCCAATCTAGTGGCCACTTAGGTTAAAAGAAGCCTTCTGTTTCGAAATCTCTTTGTCTCTATCACTGCCTCAAGTCATTGTTTTTGTATTTCTAGATACTCACATGCGCAGTACCTGCTATGGAGGAATCAAGAAAGGAGTATGTGTGCGTCCTTTCCCCGGTGCAGTGACCAAGTCCGAATGCTGCTGTGCTAATCCGGACTATGGTTTTGGAGAACCCTGCCAGCCATGCCCTGCAAAAAATTCAGGTAGTCATATATGCCATTTTCAGAGTTGATAAAGAATCAAGAAGTGCAACTTTAGATGTTTGGCCAAAGAGAACATCAGCTCTTAAGTGTTTCAGCATTAATTTTAACTGAAGAAAAGAAAGCCAATCCTTATTGATATGTGAGGCATATAATAAGGAGATTTGGCTTGTGTTTATATATGATTTCTAGGCCAACAGAACACAGTGAATAAAAAAATCTATTTGCTGGCTGAGTGTGGAGGCTCACACCTGTAATCCCAGCACTTTGGGAGGCTGAGGCAGGGAGATCACTTGAAGCCAGGATGAGACCCTGTCTTGGCAGAAAAAACAAAAAATTCTTAGTTAGCTAGGTGTGGTGGCACACACCTGTAGTCCCACCTACTAGGGAGGCTGAGGTGCGGGGGATCACTTGAGCCCAAGGGTTTGAGGCTGCAGTGAGCCATCATTGTGCCACTGCACTCCAGCTTGGGTAACAGAGTGAGATGCTAACTCTTTAAAAAAACAAACAAAAATCTATTTGCTTATATATTTATGATTATTATAAGAGGTTTTTTTTTACTTGAACATGATAGCCTCAGTTTCCTTGATCTGTGCTGTCATAGTGAAGACAAATAGCATAAAATTTACTTACCACTTTCAAGGTTATAAACACAACAAGAACTCAATTTGATTTATATATATATATATAAAGATCTCTCTCTCTATATATATATCTTGACACCAAGTGGTCTCAAGTCACAGTCTCAGACAGTAATTCCACTCTTAGGTCAATAAGATTGACTCTTGTCTATTCATACTGTAACTAAACCCGTATTGAACATATATTGAATATATGTGAGTACAGTAGGGATTCTAACATAAACACAGTCAGTGTTTTTCCCTAAAGTTTTGAGTAGTTGAGAATACAGGCAGGCAAATGTATAAATTACAGTTTAGTGTGATTAGCACCTTAAAAGGTTCATAAACAAGTATGGAGAAAGCACAGAGGAAGGAGCAATTAGTAGCCCGGAGAAGCTGGGAAAGACCTCACAGAAGGGGCACGTTTAGTTTGGTCTTGAAAAAAATGAGTAAGAACTTTCCATGTGGAGGATACAGGAAAGCATTCCTGCAAAGGAAGTGTCTTGTAATTCTCCTAAACATCCCAAATGGAGTCTTCATACATGGAAATAATGATTTGATGCATCTAGAAGAATTACTGAGTGTGACTTTTTTTAAAAAAAAAAAGAAAGATAATGAGGAGAACCTAGCTCTAAAAGGTACCAAACTGAATTATGCATATTATCAAAGAAGTTCAAAAATTGGTATAAGACTAGACAAAAAGCTAAGTGAACTAATGAAATGAATCTAGAAACCTGAGTATGAATACGAATTAGGATATAACAAAGCATTTTGGAGCAGCAAGGAAAAAGATTAAATAATAACTATCGTTGATAACTTTTGGAAAAAAATAAGAAGTTAGGTCCCTACATAAAACATTAAAACATAATTTTCTTATAGAATATAAATTATTTTTTATTTTGTAATGGTAGAAGACTTTCAAAGCAGGCCTAAATAGTAAAATACACAAGTAAACTGGAAAAATATTTTTATGTATCATTTCTTAATCTTTATGGAATTTACATTAATCAATAAGGAAAGTTGAAATCCGCTATAGAAAAAAGAGCAGTGTGCACAAGCAGGATTTCAGAAAGTAGAAATGCAAAAGGAAGAATACCATGTAAAAAGATGCCCACTCTCCATAAAATTAAAAATAAAATACAGGAATCTGGGGAGCCGAGCGCGAGGCAGCGAGCGTCACGCTAGACAGCGGCCCGCGCGCCTTCTCCTCGGCGTCGGCCGCCGCCGCCTCCCAGAACCTCCTCGTGCCCTCGCGTGCCAGGCCCGTGGTGGCCGGGATCCGCGGTTCACAGAATGTCCGCCTCGGCCCTTGCTGCGGAGGGAGAGGGAACCCCCGCCCAGCCCGCATCCGAGAAAGAACCCGAAATGCCTGGTCCCAGAGAGGAGAGCGAGGAGGAAGAGGACGAGGACGACGACGAGGAGGAAGAGGAGGAAAAAGAAAAGAGTCTCATCGTGGAAGGCAAGAGGGAAAAGAAGAAAGTAGAGAGGTTGACAATGCAGGTCTCTTCCTTACAGAGAGAGCCATTTACAATTGCACAAGGAAAGGGGCAGAAACTTTGTGAAATTGAGAGGATACATTTTTTTCTAAGTAAGAAGAAAACTGATGAACTTAGGAATCTACACAAACTGCTTTACAACAGGCCAGGCACTGTGTCCTCATTAAAGAAGAATGTGGGTCAGTTCAGTGGCTTTCCGTTTGAAAAAGGAAGTGTCCAGTATAAAAAGAAGGAAGAAATGTTGAAAAAGTTTAGAAATGCCATGTTAAAGAGCATCTGTGAGGTTCTTGATTTGGAGAGATCAGGTGTAAATAGTGAACTAGTGAAGAGGATCTTGAATTTCTTAATGCATCCAAAGCCTTCTGGCAAACCATTGCCAAAATCTAAAAAAACTTCTAGCAAAGGCAGTAAAAAGGAACGGAACAGTTCTGGAATGGCAAGGAAGGCTAAGCGAACCAAATGTCCTGAAATTCTGTCAGATGAATCTAGTAGTGATGAAGATGAAAAGAAAAACAAGGAAGAGTCTTCAGATGATGAAGATAAAGAAAGTGAAGAGGAGCCACCAAAAAAGACAGCCGAAAGAGAAAAACCTAAACAGAAAGCTACTTCTAAAAGTAAAAAATCTGTGAAAAGTGCCAATGTTAAGAAGGCAGATGGCAGCACCACCAAGAATCAAAACAGTTCCAAAAAAGAAAGTGAGTGTGAGGACAGTTCAGATGATGAACCTTTAATTAAAAAGTTGAAGAAACCCCCTACAGATGAAGAATTAAGGGAAACAATAAAGAAACTACTGGCCAGTGCTAACTTGGAAGAAGTCACAATGAAACAGATTTGCAAAAAGGTCTATGAAAATTATCCTACTTATGATTTAACTGAAAGAAAAGATTTCATAAAAACAGCTAATGTAAAAGAGCTAATTTCTTGAGATAGAGGACAGAGAAGATGACTCGTTCCCATAAATTCAAAGATCTGATTTATACCATTATACCAGCAAAGAGAATGTATTTCCTTTTCTAAATCCTTGTTAAGCAACATTAGAACTTACTGCTGACCTTTTTATCTTGAGTGTTACGTGAATTTGAGTTTGCTATTTTAAATTGCATTTCTATGCCATTTTTAGTTTAAAATCTTGCATGGCATTAATTGTTCCTTGCTTTTATAGTTGTATTTTGTACATTTTGGGTTTCTTTATATAAGGTCATAGATTCTTGAACTGTCGTGGTTTTTAGTGTGCTTAATATTAGCTTGCTTAAGGCATACTTTTAATCAAGTAGAACAAAAACTTATGACTGGGATTTATACACACAGAGATTGCAGTATTTAGTATATGAAATATTTTGAATACACATCTCTTGTCAGTGTGAAAATTCAGCAGCAGTGTGTCCATCATATTAAAAATATACAAGCTATAGTTGTCCAGATGACTGAATTGGAACTTTTCTCCTGCATGTGTATATATGTCAGATTGTTAGCATGACAGAAGTGACAGATGTTATTTTTGTATTTTTAAAAAACAATTTGTTGTATATAAAGTTTTTTTATTTCTTTTGTGCAGACCACTTTTTAAACTCACATAGGTAGGTATCTTTACAGTTGTAGACTATGGAATGTCAGTGTTCAGCCAGACAGTATGATGGAGCAGGGAAAGTCAACTCAGTGATGGAACACTGAAGGAACAGACAGTTATCCTGCTTTGCTCGAAAGTGTCATCAATTTGTAATTTTAGTATTAACTCTGTAAAAGTGTCTGTAGGTACGTTTTATATTAAGGACAGACCAAAAATCAACATATCAAAGCTTCAAAAACTTTGGGAAAGGGTGGGATTAAGTACAAGCACATTTGGCTTATAGTAAATGAACCAATTTTTATTAACTGCTTTTGCCCATATAAAATGCTGATATTTACCGGAAACCTAGCCACCTTCATGATTACGATTAAAGTACCAGATAATAATGCCAGAATATAATGTGCAAGTAATCGTGGATCTCGCTGACAAAGTGTCTCAAAAATAATACACTTTTACATTAAAGAAATTTAATGTTTCTCTGGAGTTGGGGCTCTGGCTTTTAAAGTTTGTCTAATCAGTGTTGATTCTAGATGATCAACATAATGGACCACTCCTGAATGAGACTAATTTTGTCTTTCAATTTACTGTCTTAAATCAGTTTATTAAATCTGAATTTTAGAACATACTGCTTATGACAGAATGACACATTTGATGTACCAATTAAGTGTTGAAAAATACCTTTGCATCATAGAACAGAAATATATATGTTGAATGTTAACAGGTATTTTTCACAGGTTTGACTTGTTTGATAGTTACTCAGACACTAGGGAAAGGTAAATAGAAGTGAACAAAATAAGCAACTAAATGAGACCTAATAATTGGCCTTCGATTTTAAATATTTAATTTGTTCTTATAAACCTTGTCAATAAAATTAATCTAAATCAAAAAATAAAATAAAATAAAATACAGTGCCATTTTTGTTTAGCAGATTGGTATACATGATTGATTCTTCCCAGTGATAATGAGGGTATTAAAAAAATGAATACTGTCTTATACTGCTGATAGAAGGGTAATTTGGGGGCATTTTAGGAGAGGAAGAACTATCTAAAACCTTAAAAGGGGCATAAACTTTGAGAGTTTTACTTATAAGAGATTATCCTAGTGATATAATTAAACTTCATATTATTTATGATAGTTGCTAAAAGTTGGACAAACCTAATTTCACTAGTAAGAGATTGATCGAATAAATGTGGTACCTCTACATAACTGAGAAAACAATTTTAAATGGCCTATTAAATGGGACATTGACATGACATGCCTGTGATAGAGTACCCAGCAACCAAGTCTGCTTCTCCACTTACAACTTCTGTGACCTTGGTCAAGTTACTGCACTTTTCTGTGTTCCCCTTTTTCTCACTTGTAAAAAAGAAAATACAGTAGTATTGAGTTTGTGGTACTGGGAAGATTAACTAAATTGTTAGATGTCAAATGTAGAACAATACCAGGCACTTGGTAAGTACTATGACCTACATTTTGGCTGTTATTATTTTATTATGGAGGAAAAAGTTAAATATCAAGCTCTGTAAGACCATTTATATTTTTCTTAAAGTTTCTTTACGTAGAAAATATTAGTAACATGTATACATATTAATAATATTCAGGATGATTATTACAAGTGATTTTTATTTACTCTTTTATGCTTTTTTATGAGTTCAGAATTTTATAATAATTGTGTGCTAGAAAATGGTAATTTTTTCACTTTAAAAACTAGTGCACAAATAATTCTTCCTAATGGTAGTTTTGGGGTTATGAAATGACTTGTATATGGAATAGGTATAGTTAAGTTTTTAATTCTTCTGTTTCTTTTTGTCATACAGCTGAATTCCATGGCCTTTGTAGTAGTGGAGTAGGTATCACTGTGGATGGAAGAGGTAACTCTAGTTAATCTCAATTTTATAATAATCATATGACATAATTGTATAGATTTATAATTATAATATTAATATGATTATATTTAATATGAAAATGTAATATTATAAAATAATAAGATTATCTCCTAGAGCAGTGGTTATAAGCTAGATGATATTAAGTGATATGTAGATGCACATTTTCATCTTGGATAAATATTTATCTGTTAAATATGCATTGTTAAAAATGTCACTAACAAACTACCCTCCTGATTTCATGCAATCATTGCTTAAGAAAAGAATAGATGTGACATTTAAGTTAAAAAAAAAAAAGAGTGAGTCAATTTTATGAGAAAATATTAAGTAATGGTGCAGATGGGGTTAGAAAAATAAACAGTATTCAAGAGATATTGGATATGGATCAAGTTTGAGATATACTGGCTGAAATAATTTGTTAAGACTATGTATACCTAAGAATAATAAAATGTTTCTCTCCAAGTAAAGAAGTAAGATTCACTAAAATTTTTCTTGCTTTCAATTTTGCATTATGGTTAACAAAATTCCAATATGGAATCTTGAACACTTAAGTACATATGTGTTTATACTTTTCGAATTCTTTTATATTTTAGTATACATATAGATTCATTTATACATTAATAAAACGGGTGTTATTAATCTTCTATATATATGAATATGTATATATAAGAAGAATATATATATATATATAACCGGATTATATATATGTATTCTTCTACCCTTGTGTTTGAAAAGGCTTTAGTCAAGTTATAGATGGTAGGCAGTAATGTTGAATCTTTATAATAAACATCCAAACCAGAGTAAAAAGTAAACTTTTACAAGGATGTTTTTCCCAAGTATAAAATGAAAGACATTTCCAAAGTATTTAAGGTCTTCCAAATTATTGAAAACAATAGCATCAAAATTTGAGCTTAGTGACCAAAATTTGATTTTGGGCTTACTCTTTCATTATATTCCCTGACAGTATAGCCTCTCCAGCAGAGCCAGTCACTGTTGGAAACTACTTGATCATTCATACAAGCACATCAGTGCACAAGTTCCACTGCCCCTCAGTGATACAGTAGTAGTAGTCATGTTCGTGGCTCGTTATAAAACATCATGTTCTGAAGCATCCATGTTTAAAGTGTCCTCTCTGTTAATTTCACATATCAGCAATGAAAAACACTTATTAAATATTACTTGACCACATTAAAAGTAATAAAATAGAAATATCCTGTACCTTTGGGGACCATAAAATTATGTGGGCCACCCTAATAAATCCCTGTCTTTTAATTAGATAGGTACAATATCTATCAAGTCAAATTTTCCTTTGGATTTTGAGCCAACCGCCTTTAAATTGTCTTTATTAATTTTATCATAAATGCTGGCATATTTCGTGATTTAACTCTTTGAATTTTTGCCAGCTTCTTTCATTTTTCTTTTGATTTACCAGTGAAGTGTCCTATATCTCTCAGTTTTATTTTCTTACTCCTTGTTTTCATTTCCTTTTCCTTTCTGAAAGGCAGGCAAATTGTGAGTTTGCAGAGTTAAACACTTCATATGTTGAATGGTCTTTATTAGACCTGCATTTATCAACAAACAATAACATGTGTAGGAGCATTAAACTTGCAATATTTAACGCAGATATCAATGAGTGTGCTTTGGATCCTGATATATGTGCCAATGGAATTTGTGAAAACTTACGTGGTAGTTACCGTTGTAATTGCAACAGTGGCTATGAACCAGATGCCTCTGGAAGAAACTGTATTGGTAAGTTATTTGTTATATTTATGCAAGAACCTTTCATATAGTTTAATCCCATGGATTATACTAGAAGTAATAACACAAATAAATGACTAAAACTAAAAACCATACAGTTTTTCTTGTTTTCTTCATATTATACATTGATAGGAAAATATCAGAATCAAACAAATTTTGTTACATAGTAACAAACTTCTTGGTGGTACCTATTCATTTTTAAAATATTCTTTTCCCAAATTAACATACTCAGTTATTAGCCTGTTGTTTTCCTGAATATACCTTAATCCTGTAATTTTTTACTAAGAATTTGACTTCAAAAATTAACAGGTCAGTATGGATAAAAGTAAGTCAAGAAAATAAAGTGTTACAGGTTGAGAGAATTTTGACTTCATAAAGAAACAACCAGTTGCCACAATATACCTAAACATGACAACTAAGACAAAGGTATTTCCTTTTCTAATTATAAGAGAATGATTGACGAAACTCAAGTATGTAATTTATGTTTAACAAAAGGAAGAGGAGGAGGATGAAAAGGTTTGACAGTCTTTTATTGTTTTCTATTAGTGCAAGGTTTTCCCATAAAGCATTTGGGTGGACTTTTATAAAATAAATGTTATTCAATCCATCATTGTGCATGATAGTTTTACAACTAATCACTGATGGCTTTTACAACCAAGTGTTAATGATTATGATTGGGAAAGGAAGAGATTTTTCTGTGTTTCTGATAGTGGCTTTGATTACTGAACATATTTGTTTGATTTGGAGTTGAAGACATACATACGATGGATGTAAAAGCTCTATTTATATTATGTGCTATAATAGTACCAGGCAAAGATTATTGACCACTTCTAACAATATGCAAACTATGCCAGCTTTTATTCTCCAGAAGTGAAGTCCAAATTTCCCCTTTTTACATGGACACCAGTTATGTGGTTAGGTGAATCACAACCTACCCTAGCAACCTCATTATAACTTGATTATTTCTATAAAAATCCTATTTTCAAATAAAGTCACATTCTGAGATACCGGGGTTTTAGGATTTCACCATATCTTTTTTAAAGGACACAATTCAATCCATAGCTTAGAAAAATGGGTTAAAAAATTGTGATGCAGGCTAAGCGCAGTGTCTCACTCCTGTAATCCAAGTACTTTGGGAGGCTGAGGTGGGCAGATCACCTGAGGTTAGGGGTAGACCAGCCTGGCCAACATGGTGAAACCCCCCTCTACTAAAAATACAAAAATTAACTGGGCATGGTGGCACGTGCCTGTAATCTCAGCACCCAGAGGCTGAAGCAGGAGAATCACTGGAACCCGGGATGCGGAGGCTGCAGTGAGTGGAGATCATGCCACTGCACTCCAGCCGGGGTGACAGATCGAGATTCCATCTCAAAAAAAAAGAAAAAAGAAAAGAGAAAAGAAAAGGAAGGGAAGGGAAAGGAGGGGAGTGGAGAAAGCAAGCAAGCAAGCAAGCAAGAAAATTGTGATGCAGTCACAATTTGTACAAATATTACACTATTATGGGAAAAGCTATGGTAGTCCAGTGCCTAAAATATAATGTTAATTTTTAAAGTATCAAGATTCAGAGTTGGAGCAAAAACAAGATCAAGAAGGGAAAAGATCAGATAATACACAAAAGAATATTATCAGTGATGATGGAATTACGGATGTTTTTCTGATCTGTTTTCAAAATCTCCACAGTATCAGTATATTATTTAATAAGGGAAAATTATTATTTGCAAGACTAGAAATATAACTTTAAGTAAAAGAGCTCTTCACTCTAAACTACAGTGTTTATATCTTTTTGTCACTACACTTGCAAAATGGAAGGATAGGAAGGTTAAAATGTGAGGCCAGGTGCGGTAGCTTATGCCTGTAATCCCAGCACTTTGAGAGGACAAGCTGGGAGAATCGCCTGAGGCCAGAAGTTCCAGAACAGCCTGGGCAACATAGTGAGATCCCATCTCTAAAAAAAATTATTTTAAGTTGGCCAGGCATGGTGGCACATGCCTGTAGTCTTAGCTACTTTTGGAAGGCTGTGGCAGGAGGATTGCTTAAGCCAAAAAGTTCAAAGCTTCAGCGAGCTGTGATTGCACCACTGCACTACAACCGGGGCAACAGAGTGAGATCCTGTGAGCTTCCTAAACTGGAGGTTTAGATGATATTCTCTAGGCTGTTCTGGACTGCTAAAAGAGTATGCAAAATACATCGTTTTAATTAATAACTAACTTTCTGAGATAAAACATAATGGAAAAGATTAATGAATATCTTTTTTTTTTAACTGCTGTTTTTTTAACTGTGTTTAATTGGCATTTTTTTAACCATCTGGGGGACATGAAGACATAAGGCTTTCTTTTGAAAAATTTTAAATATAAAAAATGCCTTCTGTTTACTTTTATTATACATAAGCCAAGTATACAGGCAAATAAATTTAACCTTTTGATATATTTTATGAATGCTTTAAAATGTATCTAATATAATATCATTACAGGACTAAAAGCAAGTTAAGTAGAGATGTGCCTTTCCAAGCTAGCACATACTTTCCAGGGATTTAAAAGCATCTTAAAATTAGCCACTAGCATAAGAATATCCCATTTGAATAAAACTAAATATATTTTGCTTAGGATGAAGAGTGCGCTGTGATACAGACTGTGTCACAGAGAAGAAAGAGGGAAATAAAACAAATAACAAAATTAAACATTGCTGCCCACTATAATACATGCTTAGATATGTGTATCTCCTATCTTCCAATGGTTGCTTTCAGACATTGATGAATGTTTAGTAAACAGACTACTTTGTGATAACGGATTGTGCCGAAACACGCCAGGAAGTTACAGCTGTACGTGTCCCCCAGGATATGTGTTCAGGACCGAGACAGAGACCTGTGAAGGTAAGAGCTATCTTCCTTGTCTTATTTGTGAATAGTGAGTACCTGGAGTTGTATAAACATCAATTACAGTGATGAAGCAATGTAGTGAAAAGGATATTGTTTGAATATTTTATTTTATAATCTCGTTTAGCTAATCTGTCAGTTTTTGAAATAGTAAAGACCTAACACAGTTTACAAACACCATCGATTTTGTTCCACTCAGACAAAATATCAACACACATTTGGAACAAACATTTTAAAGTGGATAAAAAAGAAACCAACTGGAAGAAGCCATATTGTTTTACTTGCTGAAATAGAGTGTCAGATAGTTGTTTACTGTGTTTTCCCCTTTTCAGAACCACTCTGATCCATTAATGTAGGAACGTGAATTATAATGGAAAAGTTAACTCTTAGGCTTTTTATTTATGAAATGATTGATATACTCAAGAGGTTGGCCCACAAAATATTTGAGGCCTAAGTAAAAATGATAACTTTAATGTGTTTTTAGTCTAAGAGAATTGTCCTTTCCATTTGATAATTTAAAAGTTGTAATTTGGGTTTATAGACCATAAACTAGTGTTTGAAAGCTTCTTTGTTTTCTTCTAATCACGTATTTTTGCAGTGAAAGTTACTTAAATGAGTTGAATGGTTAGAGAAGTCTTCATTTTCAGTGAGATACTGGCTAAGCAGTGAGTACACTGAATTATGGTTTTGTATCTTGATCAAAGTACTGTATATTTCAGAAAAATCTGTGGTATGAATACTAGTCATTGTTCCTGTTTAAATCTCACTGTGTGGGCCTACAGAAGGGTCCCATAACAGTCTCAAATCCAATTACTACTTTGGAATAATAACTTTTAAGAAAAGATTTCATCTTTGATGATTGTGGAATAGCTCCCCCCCTTTTTTTAAATCTGTTAAAGTATTTGTTTTTTTCATGATGCCACAGCCAAGAAAACTGCCATAGTAATATTATTCAAAAAGATGTTAACATTCTCTCTTCATCTTACTGTTTAACTTCAAAGCATTCTTGTGAACAGAAATCAGTTAGGACTATAGAACAAGATGTCAAAACACAAATGACTCTGCTGAACTCAATGAAATGCAATTACAAAGTGCAGTGCTAACTTTGAATTGAATCGGAGGGGCCACTAGAAAACAATAACTAGCCTAAAGAAAAAAAAAAGAAAACTTCAGCATAAAATCCCCTTTTTCTAAACGTACTTCTGGTGACAGTTTCCCCTGTTGTCCAACATCTTTGCAGGAACTCCTCAAAGAGGAGTGTTCATTCCATTCCCACTGAAAATACTTAAAGATTTGTCTTCTCCATAGATGAGAAGGGGACACACTTAAGAGTTTGGAATATCTTTCAATAGATTATGAGAGCTGTCTTTTTAAACCAGCTCTGGCTTCTCAAATGTATTCAACTACAGAGTCTCTATTTTCTAGATGCCACTCCCATCTCTCACACCAATTCTTCGAAATGCTCTGAGAAACGTACTTTATGAAAAAGTATCCTAGCCATATTTCCTCTGTGATTTCTTTGGAAAGATGGAAGAAGGGATTTTAAAGGTTTTTGTTTTTCCTGATTTTCTACACTTCCTTCCTACAGTCTTTTTTCAGTTTTGTCTGTTGTCTGTTGGAGGATAAGCTTCCGTTAAATCTCAGGAAACTTAGAAAGCAAGAGCAGGGTAGGACGCCATCTTGATTTAACTAGGAAACTGATGATTTTTAGAACTGGTTTCCCTGTCTAGGAAAATACTTTCTGATGCTATCGTGTCTCTTACACGATTTAGTTCCTAATGTGGAAATGGATAGTGTCTCTTTCTATTTGCTATGCACACTGAATTATCAATGATTATTTATAGACGAGTAAGATAGAGTACAAAAGTTCTGAGAGTTGAAACACCAAAGAAGTTAAAATCAGAGACTTTCCTGCTTACATGAACAGTTAAGAAGAGTAGGAGCTGGTGGCGTTTAATAGTGTAACATAAGGTGATTATGTAAATATTAAGGCACTTTCATACCAAATTAGGCAAGAGTGAGGGTTAGAAAGAGTAATCTTCACTTATTACGAGCATGCTTATTCTTAAGCTGAGAGATTTATTTAATGAAAAAAACAATTTTATGTCTGTCATTCATAGGAAAGAAGTTCATGTTATGTAAATAAAGAAGAAATGATAGACAACTCTTTTGGCTCCAGACTTGTGACACTGAAGGAAATAAAAATGATTTATCATGGGAAACCTAACCAAATAACTGTTATTTCTACACTTTCTTCCTACTGTTATTTGCATTTCATTAAGAGTTTTGCAAAGAATAGACTTGAAGGCTACTCATCTCTTTTTCCCTTGAGTCACTTTCTTATTTCCACCGTTGCATTCAAACAGTAAATGTTTCTGTCTGAAGCAGTTCTCTTCATTCTCTTCCTTCTGAATTAATTTCCAAAGACTAGACAGGGAATTATTAGCAGATTCATTGCAAATCTGAGCTTTTTCTTGTATATTTGTCTTGTGCACTAATTTTGTTTGTCATTCATGTTTTCAACAGACTATTTTAAATATATAACAAATAGCATTAATAATAAAGAGAGTAAAGTTCTTCTATATTTCAGATTGAAGTTACAGAAACTTTGTTTTTTTTTTTGTTTGAGCTCTGAGAGTCTGTGAAAGTTAAAATTTTTACAGCAAGCACTGTGGTTTAGATTGTGTTTCCAGTGACATAACTAGTTAAATGTAAACCAGATGTGCTTTGAAGTTTATTTCCAGGAATGTACAGTGAACTGTTTCAATTCCTGGTTCCATGACATTTATAACATAACAACATATTATTTAAAGGAAAACTAAATAGTTGATATTTGTAGTTGTCAGTGCATATGTTTATAGTTTCTGAATTCATAATTGCTTCATTTAAAATAGAGATTTTAAAAACACACAGTATTGAAATTCTTCTTTTTTCAGGCTTCTTACAAATGAAATTAATAGATTTATATGTGGTATGTCCTTAGATTAGTTATCTGCTTGTTTTATGGTTAACTGGTTTCTTTTTTACATTGTGTTTTTATGAAAGAGTTTTGTGCTCTGGGATTGATGTTTTCATTAGAAATCGGTGCCATATTTACAAAACCTCTTCTTTTATTTTTAAGAGGCTTTCTCACTATAAACAGCCGGAAAGCAAACTACATTCATATTTCTTCAAACAATCTATATTTCAAGAATTAAATTAGCACCTGGATATTCCTTCAGTAGTGTGGAAGTAACAAAGAAGGAGCTTACCTGTTTTCACATTGATTTTAAATTTGCATGTGAAGTGCACTGACCAAAAAAATCAACTGTGAGCCTCGCTCTTTCAGGATTAAAGTCTTCTAGCTATTTGTTTACATGCTTTCCTCAGTATAGTAATGTGCTTTATAATAAATTCAAAGAAATATTTAGAGAAAGAAAAAGTATTCTTGTGAACTTAGAAACCCCAGTGTTCAATATAAAATGCCTTAAGAACTATTGACCTGTTTCAGATAATTAACTTAGTAAAGAAAACTGTGTGCCACTTCTTAAAAGTGTACCCCTTTAAAAGTGGTTGAATTGACACTGAAAATGTCTTTAATTTTGTTTATAGTACTTTACCTGAAGCTTGTGTTTCTTTTTCATTAACTCATGTGTTAAACTATCCCACATTACAGGCTTGACATTTTCTCTAATCACCACTTGAGAACATAGGCATAGGGCAGTTCTGCTTACTTCTGACCGTCAACAGGAATTGTTTAGATTATATGATTTCATGTATATTGAATTACATTTGATTTGAATATTTCATTCAGATCAAATTAATGATTGTAGAGGTCTATTTAAAGCAATTATTTCTACTTGATCAAGTTTTCTAATTTTTATTTTACCACCATTAGTTGTATTAAAAAATAACTAAGCAAACTAAACATGTAAATGTGAAGAGCTAAAGACAGAGAAGGTATTTAGGGACTAGAGGAGAGTTATGTACCAGAGGAGAGTTATGTACCCACCATGAATGTTTCAGTCCTTATTTTCTGATTCGTACCCGAGATCTTGGAATTAAAGCAGCATTGTGATATTTTGCTTCTAAGATGGACTTTTTAAGTTTTTCAGAGCCCCATTAAACCATAAATGATCAAAGCAATCCACTTTTGTTTGTGCACAGGATGTTGCACCTGGAATTACATCTTATTCTGTGGGAAAAAAAATCTAATTTATGTAAAGTTGTGATGACGTATTGAAGAAGCATGTAACTGAACTCTTTCCCAATAGGCTGATTGCTGTGGTCCTACTGAGTTCCCAATCCTATAGATGTGTATCCACAATGTAAAATGCATGCCTCCATTCCCCATTCATTTTATGCTTCATAGATCCATATTAAAATTACCAGAGCCAAGTTTACCAGACATTCTGGCATTGCATGGCTTGTTGGAATAATATTTTCCAGAAACACATGGCAGTTCTAACAGAATCTTTTCCTTCTGGATTGTAGATATAAATGAATGTGAAAGCAACCCATGTGTCAATGGGGCCTGCAGAAACAACCTTGGATCTTTCAATTGTGAATGTTCGCCCGGCAGCAAACTCAGCTCCACAGGATTGATCTGTATTGGTAAGATTCATACACAATACTGATGCTTCAATTTCACTGCTAAGATCAGCACAGATGTCAGGCCTTACTACAAATAAAAACAGAATATGATTCCAAAAAGTAAAGAATTACGTATTACATTAGTTGTTTTACTCAGTATCAACATAGAGGTAAAACATAATAGCATTAATTAGGCAGCCTATTCAATTTTTGTTAGATTCTAGAAATCTTCCTTTCATATAAGTAGATATATTATGCTATAACTTATAATCATTTCCATACCACACACATATGCATATCCGTTACCCTAAAAATGCCTTAGGCAGCAATATAATCAAATCTCCACTGCATACTTTTTTTATAAACAAACTTCGATGGCAAACAAAAAATGTGATGAAATTTGGATTCAGTTAACAGGACAAGAATTTGAAGCTTTTAAACACATAGAGGGAATTTATTATTTTTTCTTTTTTTCCATCAATCATAAACTTTTGGGCTTCAAGGAAGAGAAGATAACTGCTTTCTTGCTTTTGGAAATCTCTAGGGGAAATTATTCTAAAACATCTAAGCTAGCATCTTTCAATATGTCTCAAAACATTTAAAGTCTGTTCTTGATAATGACATAGGATGTATATTAAGGAAGATTGATCTGTTACTGCAAGGAAAAATCCAGCATGTAAAAGGGAACAAAACTGTCCCAGTAATTTTTCCGTACTTCTAGCATCTGTGCTTCCATTCACTAGGCCTACACAGTTCACATTATTAGCTAGTATCCACCTTTAAGGGGAACTAAATATATATTCCAAATAGGGAGATATTTCAGTTTTACATAGTGCCAAATTAACTGACAGTTTTTATTATCTAGCCAAAATGAATCTTTAGTTTCATATTTGTCAAAGACAATAGATTTTTCAGTAGCATGTCTGATGTTAACCATAATTTAGCTGGATGCTAGAGTATCTGTTTGTTACATAAAGACAAATGACCAAGTCCAGAATTATCAATGAAAACCTTCTCTTTGGAAACACCAGCTCCTCGTTTCCCAATGAGGTACAGCTGGTGAAATTTGAGCCTTGTTCAGCTCTCCATATTAGGAAATAGACTGCCATCTGCCTGGGGCATTACTTTTTTTCTTATAGAATTCCGGGCTGGGTTGGTGGGGGGGGGGGCCAGCGGGGTGTGTGGGTTGGATCCAGTAAAGCAGAAATATTTTTGCTAAGCCACAATTTCCAATTGAGATGGAGTCATTTTATTATGCAAAGGAAATGAATTCAGCATTAATCAATTAATGTCTCAGAAAACTAAATCTGCATGCCACTTGAGCATCAAAGATACTTCGTTTTTGCCTCATCATGTAGACTTCCATTATTTTGGCCTTTTGCCCTTATATTTATTAACCGAAGAAGAACAAAGACTTTTTACCCCCAAGTCTTTATGTCATTCTTCCAATTGCCAGCAACTAACCACCACCATATTTTTCTCAGTCAATGTATTGTGTGCTTTCATTTATTATGATTAAATTTGAATAGCCCAGTGTAGAGCTGCTCAAAATGCAATTTCCCTAATATTTTTAAATTTTAGACATTATTTTATGTACTTTTTTATTAAAAAGAGAATTCTAGTTGAAAAAGAAAATAACAAATAATAAAATATACACAGGAAAAGCCAGGAATGTATAATAGGACTGTCAGTGGCTCTCATCAGTGGTTAGCCTGCAACTTTCTCTTCCACAGGGTCCAGGTCATTACATTTTGAAATTTCATGGTATGATTACTGATTTAAAATTACATTATATTTGAATTAGTTGAATATTATGAATATTTAAGGATTTAGAATCTATTTTTCAAGCTTTCTAAATATAAATTAATCTTAAACTGTTCTGCAAACTGCTTAAGGAAGACTATGGTGTTCTGGTTGAATATAGTTAAATGTAATAGAATGATGCATTTGATTAATCTTTCATGCATTATACTGCTATGGTTTGATGGTTCTATATAATCCAGACCAGTTTCCCTCATCTTTGGCTTGGGTCTGCACTCTGTCTTCAACTTGCGTGGACATATGGCTGTGACCACTCTGCTGTCAAATCCAATGGTCTATTCTCATTCCTCACCTTAGATTATTAGCAGTATTTGTCACAGTTCATTACTCACTCTTTCTCAAGAAATTTTGCATTTTTGGCTTCCCAGGCAAAACTCTCTTCTCCTTTGACTTTTATGGCTCATTTTCTCTTTCCTTTACTGAGTCCTCCCTATCCTCCTAACCTTTAACCTGAAGTGTTCCGCCAGTCCGTCTTTGGACCCCTGTTTGTCTTTCTACACTCATCCTCAAGAGCCTCTGTATTGAGTCTCACATGTGTCACTCTAGTTGATAATGGAATTCTAGGCCTCAACCTTGCCACCAATTCCAGATTTGTGTTGCCAACTGTCTGTACAGTGTCTCCACTTGGATGGCTCATCAGTATCTCAAATTCCCATGTCTAAAACCAAATTCCTGTGTACTGGCTTGAACCCGAGTCTCTCAGGAACATTTCCATCTCAGCAGATGGCAAATCCGTTCTTCTAGCTGCCACCCCTCAAAACCTTGGCAGCATCCTTGATGTCTTTTTCTCAAGCTGCACATGGAAGTCATCAGCAAACCTATTGATTGCACTTGACGTTTATCCACATTTCAACCCCTTCTCACCAACACCACAGCAACCCTCAATCCAAGTCACCATCATTTCTCTTCGTAATTACTGCTGTAGCCTCTACCTTAACTTCTTTTCCCCATACTATAGTCAGTTCTCCACATAGTCACCAGGCAACCCTTTTAAAACATAAATCAGAGCACATCATTCTTTGTCCAGGAACCCTGTCTAGGAAAACCTTGGCTTCTCATTTCATTCAGTAAAAGCTCAAGTCCTAGCCGAAGCCTGTGGTCCCCTCATGATCTTGCCCCTGCTCTGCCTCCCACCCCCTCAGCCTGAGCCAGACTGGCCTACTTCCTGCTCCTGCATCAGACACATGCCCACCTGAAGTCCATTGATCTATCTGGCAGGAATGTTTTTCACTCAGATTTGCAGGGTTCTCCTTATGTCTGTATTCAGATGCCACATTGTAAGTCACGATTTCTCTGACCATCCTAGATAAAATTACAGTTTTTCTCCTGTTTCTACCCTTAAGCTAATCACCCTGCTTTATTTTTTGAGAGTTCTTAACTAACTCCTGTCTATCTACATCCGTATCTCAGTTGTGTATGTGTATGGGGGCAGGGGTGGGTATATACACACAACAGTGGGTCAGTGGGGAGAGAGGGAGGGAGGATGGAGGAAAGGAATTGGGGAGAGAGAGAAGAGAAGGGTGAGCCTGGAAGGGGGTGCGGGGGGCTATCAGTGGATTTGTTAGCTTTTCAAGTGTTGATGCAGCACCAGCCTAAAGAATCACAGTGCTACAGAGTGAGGGCTCTGCAGTCAGACTGCATGGGCTTGAATCTTGATGCTGGCACTCTACTAGTTGGGTGACCTTGGGTAAATTGGTTGACCTCTGTGTGCCTAAATTTTCTCATCTACAAATTGTACATAATTCACAGGGTTGTTTTAATGAGTAAATAAATACATACAAAGCCTTCCAGTTCCTGTCACTATCTTGATAAATCTTAGCAGTAACTGTTGTTTATCTTACTTAAAATGATGACAACCAACGTGATAAATCAGAATTAGTCCGGATCAATAAAAGATCATTTAAATACACAGTAGCCTTACACAAGCATCTCTGTTTCCTCTGTGCTATGGAATTTACAGGTGTAAATCTGTAACAAGCCTGTAGTTTGAGACCTGACACAAATGTTTCTCTGCAGTTTTATCCAAACCGAACATTTCAGCCAGAGTGAAAACGCAAAGTGACTGTCTAACTCTTCTTCACACCTTTGCCCCATAACCTCTTATTCAGTACAGGAGAGAATTGTTTTGTTTCAACCTCTGTCTTGGTTGGTTGTTGGTAACTTCCTGTGTTTCCTAGGGAATCAGAAATTACTATTTCTCCCATCATAGGCCCATTACAGTTTAATTGTAATTCCCTTTCTATGTTTGTGGAGGATATTTTGTTGTTTTGTTGTTGAATTTAGGAGTAAAAACTTTTTTTTTTTTTGGAAGACAGGGTCTCACTCTGTCACCCAGGCTGGAATACAGTGACACGATCTCATTGCAGCCTCTGCCTACCGGGTTTAGGCAGTCCTCCCACCTCAGCTTCCTGAGTAGCTGGGACTACAGGCATGTGCCATCACTCCCAGCTAATTTGTGTATTTTTTGTAGAGATGAGGTTTCACCATGTTGCCCAGGCTGGTCTTGAACTCCTGGGCTCAAGTGATCTGCCTACCTCGGCCTCCCAAAGTGCTGGGATTATAGTCATGAGCCACTGTGTCCCGCCAGAAGTAAATTTTATCTGTACATATTATTAAAATGAATTTTCAAATAAATACTGTAGGAATACACTTATTCTTTGTTTTCTTCCAACTCTTAGTGCCACAATATGCTATTGAGGTTTTGGTAAAGTGTTTTCCACATCACCCGCATCAGAATCACCTGAGGAGTTTGTCAAAATTCAGATTCCTGGGCTGCACACCTGGAAACTCATGAATCGGCATTTTAACAAGCGCCTTGGTAATATTATGCGCACTTAACTGAGAGCCACTGCTCTACAAGGAAAACATGATATATGATTTGTTTTAGCCAATTAGTATTTGCCATATCAGCTTTGACTGGATTCCTTATCACTGCTTCAAAATCAGTTGTCATTTATTATTTGTTCATTTGAAAACTTTTCATTGTGCCACCAAAATATACTAACCATTCATTATTCCCTTTAATCCACATACAATAAACATTTTAAAGTGCATAATATTTCACTGGGTACTCTACCATTCAAAAGGAAGAACTTAAATTTTATGTGGAGTCAGTCTAAAATGTTAGGAATGGTTATCTCTAGAGGATTTCAGGTGATTTTACATCTCCCCATACTTCTCTATTTCTTCAAATTGTTTACCGTAAGTATGATTTACTTTTTGAACTACAGATAAATCTACACACACACGCACATTTTTTAAATGCCTGAAATAAAATACATCAGATATTAGCCCTGGGAAAGCATTAGTGGGGGTTTTGTAAGTGTTTATTCCTTCTTTGTTTTATAGGGGTTTTTTTCTTTTAAATTATTCATCAAATAATTATCAGTTGGAGAAATATTGGCCTCTGTATAACAGAACATACATTGTGTGTGATTATTTAGTAGGGACTTAAGGGAGAAGGAGATTGAAGGATTTTATACAATAGAATCTTAAATATCAAAGCATTTGTCATTAAGGATAAATCTTACGAATACTTTTCACACAAGTAATGGTCTTACCATGTTGTTATAGTATGTTAAAAAAGAAGAAGGGTGGGGCGCAGTGACTCATGCCTGTAATCCTGACACTTTGGGTGGCCGAAATGGAAGGATTGCTAGAGGCCTGGAGTTCAAGACCAGACCAACATGGGCAAAATGGCAGTGCTCTATGTTTCTGAGTATCAGCATAAAATCTTGGACAGCTCCCCTTAGAATATCAATAGATAGGCCAGGCGCGGTGGCTCAAGCCTGTAATCCCAGCACTTTGGGAGGCCGAGACGGGTGGATCACGAGGTCAGGAGATCAAGACCATCCTGGCTAACATGGTGAAACCCTGTCTCTACTAAAAAAAATACAAAAAACTAGCTGGGCGTGGTGGCGGACGCCTGTAGTCCCAGCTACTCAGGAGGCTGAGGCGGGAGAATGGCGTGAACCCGGTAGGCGGAGCTTGCAGTTAGCTGAGATCATGCCACTGCACTCCAGCCTGGGCGACAGAGCGAGACTCCGTCTCAAAAAAAAAAAAGAATATCAATAGATATAATTATATTAATTACTATATTATGTATGAGAGATATATGGTACATATTACATATATGTAAAAAACCATATTTGAATGCAGGTACATGAAAGTGTTTTCAAAGGATATGCTATTAAAAGTTTTTTCTTTTTTTTTTTTTGAGACAAAGTTTCGCTCTTGTTGCCCGGGTTAGAGTGCAATGGCACTCTCTCGTCTCACTGCAACCTCCACTTCCCAGGTTCAAGCGATTCTCCTGCCTCAGCCTCCTGAGTAGCTGGAATTACAGACGCCTGCCACCACGCCCGGCTAATTTTTGTGTATTTAGTAGAGACGGGGTTTCACCATGTTGACCAGGCTGGTCTTGAACTTCTGACCTCAGGTGATTCATCCATCTCGGCCTCCCAAAGTGTTGGGATTACAGGCGTGAACTACTGCGCCCGGCCCCGCTATTAAAACTTTTAAAGTATCCTTTTTTTTTTTTTTCTTTTTTTTCTGGTGGAGATGGGGTCTTGCTATTTTCCCAGGCTGATCTCGAACTCCTGGGCTCAAGTGATCCTTCTGCCTCAGCCTCCCAAAATGCTGGGATTACAGGCGTGAACCACTTTGCCTCGCCCTTCTTTTTTAGAATACTGTAACAAATGCCTTTTCGTATACACAGCTGAATTCTATTTTCATCAGAGGTAAGAGCTCCCCAACCTTTCCTGTTCCTTTTCAGACAGTCTGAAGGGGACCTGTTGGCTCAACATCCAGGACAGCCGCTGTGAGGTGAATATTAATGGAGCCACTCTGAAATCTGAATGCTGTGCCACCCTCGGAGCTGCCTGGGGGAGCCCCTGTGAGCGGTGTGAACTAGGTAGGAGCCTGACTGGGGGGCTTCTCGACTTCTCCTTGGAAAGCTTCTCCTGCCACTAGGACACATCTTTCACTATGTAGTTCCTTAGTGAAGAAGACCTGAGATCATTTACCTTTGCTAAAATGTTATCTTTGCTGGCTAATGTTTTTTACCTCTTAAAATGTGTATTTGGTTTATCCTGGTACATAAGCAGGCCTTCTAAATATTTTATTCATGGAAGGGAATCAGCTAGAATCTGCTAGATGACTATCCTCCAGTATCCTTGTTTGTGTGGTGGCTGTTTTCCTCAAATCTTTTGCTTACTTTTTTTTTTTTTTTTTTTGAGACGGACTCTCGCTCTGTCACCAGGCTAGTGTGCGGTGGCGTGACCTCGGCTCACTGCAACCTCCACCTCCCGGGTTCAAACGATTCTCTTACCTCAGCCTCCCGAGTAGCTGGGACTAAAGATGCCCGCCACCACGCCCGGCTAATTTTTGTATTTTTAGTAGAGATGGGCTTTCACCATGTTGGCCAGACTGATCTCCAACTCCTGACCTCAAGTAATCCACCCATCTCGGCCTCCCAAAGTGCTGGGGTTACAGACATGAGCCACCGCGCCTGACCTGTTTACTCTTAACTCAGTTGTCAATGTGACAACAAAAAGAAATTGTAGGAAAAATTATGAGAATCTCAATACAGGTCAATACTGATGGAGGTACCACAGAAAGTCATGTGCCCTACTGAATGAAGTGGGGACAGTGATGTCCTTGGACCCTAAGACCCTGCCTTGCAGTTTGTATTTAGTTCCATTTTGATTCCATTATATTTCTTCTTGAGCATAACATGGTTGTATTTTATTCTATAATGAAGTAAAATTTGTCCTGTTGTTCTTACAGATACAGCTTGCCCAAGAGGGCTTGCCAGGATTAAAGGTGTTACATGTGAAGGTGAGAGAGAGTATCCTTCCTTGGAAGATACTATACATCTTTAGAGCAGTACATAAAATTAACATTCAGTCTCAGATTTTGGAGATGTTTATCATTTTCAGAAACCTTGACATTTCAATAAAAATACTCAATGTAATCAACAAGTGCTTTAGCATAATTCTCTTAGGAAACAGCTTAGAGTTTCCCATTTCTCCTCTTTATGGAGTTGTGTAAATTTCATGAATACATCACTAGACTTTAAGGCCCAGAACAGCTGGCAAAGGCACATGTCTGGGCTGTCTTTCATGGAGAGACAAGGCTGTGGTAATTTTCATAGCTGGTGCCTAGGAAAGCGGGTGGCTGGGTTGTGGAATATTTCTGTTTAACTCAAGTAGTAACCCACGTTGTGTTGAATGTGGATTGAAAATGCTATACATGAAGTAGGACCACACCTGCTTTTTCTATTTGTAACATCTTTATTCCTCTGCTGGCTCCATTTCTCTGCAGATGTTAATGAGTGTGAGGTGTTCCCTGGCGTTTGTCCAAATGGACGCTGTGTCAACAGTAAGGGATCTTTTCATTGCGAGTGCCCTGAAGGCCTTACGTTGGATGGGACCGGCCGTGTGTGTTTGGGTAAGATTCACGCCCTCATGTATTCTATGTGTAAAACAAGCCATGAATTTCCTTCTTTAAGCAGTGGCTAGTCCAACACCACAGAGTTTGTACTTGAGAAAACTTACTTTAAATGAGATATTTAGGGGGAAATCACTAGAGGCTGTTTTAAAAGTGAATGTATTTAAGTGAAATTGTTTCTGTTTCATGCCAAAAGTTGGTACTGCTCAAAAATCTATCTCAAAATCTTCCATTTCTTCAACCAGATAATTAAGGCAGGTTCAGTCTTTCACACTGAGTTAATAAGAGTAAGGATATGTTGAACACAGAAGGAAAGTTGGAGACTAGGATTTTAAAAGTATACGTTTGTCAGCTCATTGCAGCTACACTCTGAATACAATGGGTAAAGTCATCGGCAAAGATATGTTGCTTCTGCTTAAAAACATTCAATAATGCTGGTCCTTCCTTTGCTGCTATTAGAGTTTACGTTTTCTTAATACTTTATTTTTTAAAGATCTGTAGTGATGAATCTCTTTCTTTCAACATAGTATTATAGGAATGGTGATTTGACCTTTTTCTTTATTAGTGTCATGGTTGACTGAACTTGAATTTCATGATTGAAAATACATTTCTATTAATTTTCATTGTATGTAACAATTTTCATTTACCTAGAGATTTTTTTCCCCAATAAGCTACGGAACAGTAAATTTTTAGTTTATAAAAGGACTTTACATAGATTTGTATTTGAAATTAGGCATGTAGACAAAGCATAAATAATAGTGGTGTTATATGCAATGATCTTTAAAGTATTTAAATATCTCAGTGATGTTTAAAATTTACTGGTAAGAAAAAAGTTTGCAATACCATACAGTTTAGTTATTATAATTAAAACAGATTTCATTTTTAACTGAATTTTGATAGCACATTTAAATCTGGGTTGAAAGCATGACTGTAAAATCATACAAAATTATTTAGAAAACATAATATCCAAAGTACAAAATAAAGAAAATTTCTTTCAGATTTTAAGTATTTTAAAATTATCTTTAAGTGATCTACAATGTTTAGAAATAAGTATCATTTGAAAATGACAAAATATTCCCCCAAAACTAACAAAATTTTAAAAAAAGAAAATGACAAAATAATAATATAATACAGTCAAATGACTAATGAAATCAAGTTATCTTCTATAACAAAATACTGTAATATATGAAGATATATCACTGATTGTAAATTATTACTAGGCAAAATAAAGTTTCAATAACATTGTTCAAAATTATGACTGGGAGTGTACTTTGGGAAGGTGAGACAGGTTGATCACCTCAGATCAGGCATTCGAGATCAGCCTGGCCAACATGGAGAAACCCCATCTCTACTAAAAATATAAAAATTAGCTGGGCATGCTGGTTCATGCCTATAATCCCAGCTACTCGAGGGACTGAAGCAGGAGAATCGCTTGAACCTGGGAGGCGGAGGTTGCAGTGAGCCAAGGTCGCGCTACTACATTCCAGCCTGGGCGACGGAGTAAGGCTCCATCTCAGAGAAAAAAGAAAAATAAATTAAAGCATTTTTTAATATTCTAAGATAATATATTGGATTCTTCATCCTTGTACTTTGCTTAAATGCTTTTGTCACTGCTTGAATTATGCTATATTAATTCATTCTGTCTGGGGATGTGAGAAAGTTTCAGGAAACAACTGGCACATGAAAATGTAAAGTATTCTGAGAACTAAAGTTGTGGTAAATGCTTTGATAGAACCTCATGTGAATCAGGCATCCCAAACTCAGATGCTTGCAGGAGCCAAGCATGTAATATACCAGTGAGTGAAGCGATAACAGGGAGCAGTGGGGACTGCAGCAAACTGCAGAGAACATGGACCATCCAAAGGTTTCCAAATTGCTATTTTAATTTCCATGCAAGGACAATCGCAGCATTGAGAGGCCTTATCGTGGCCAGTGTGCTGACTTTTAATTCCTGATATAAATATTCATAGAGTTCTCAGTAGTGTGCTTTTTAATTCCTGATATTAACATTTATAGAGGTCTCAGTATTAAAGAAAGGATTACTCTTCCTAGCTATTATAAGTTTTTACATGCATAGTTTAAATGCCTTTCCCCTCTCACCCCAGTTTATTCCAATAAGCTTTGAAATGGTACATTTTTAGTTTGTCTTGGGCTTCTTGAGCAGGTTTCTTCAGTAACCTCACAGTGTGACTCAGGCCAGAGTTCTTAGGCCAACTGTACTTATATAAAACTTTCACATCTTGGAAAGATTCTTACTTACCTGCTGACATTATGGGATGGAGCCAGCTATAAGGAGACTAGCCCCTCGGAGCCCTGTGATAATGAGACTCTGGATTACTATCACACTTCACACTGGCAAAGCATGTGGCTTTTTGGTTTGTGTTAATGTAGATATATAAGACAGAATCGCCATCTGTGGGTCTCTACATTCAGTCTGCTGAATCAAAATAAAAATTTACCACAATTATTTTTTCTTTAAAAATAGTACTTTTCTCAAGTACCTAGGATTACAGGCGCCTGGCACCATGCCCAGCTAATTTTTGTATTTTTAGTAGAGACGGGGTTTTGCCGTGTTGACCAGGCTCATCTAGAACTCCTGACCTCAGGTGATCCAGCCGCCTCAGTCTCCCAAAGTGCTGAAATTATAGGCATGAGCTACCATGCCACGCCCAGTCTGGGCAACGGAGCGAGACTCCATCTCAAAAAAAAAATAGGACTTTTTAATTCCAGTATTCAGAAATGTAACTCTGTGAAATTCTAGGTTAAAGGCAGTTACTAAAGTTGATGTTACCTTTGGTTTAGAAGTTGAAAGAATCAGTATTGACAGTAACTACAGTAGTAAACATTAATTTTTATGTGTACATTTCCATCAGGGATCTCCTTCCTCCATTAAACAGTTTTCAGCCTCTGGAAAGGATTTAATGTCTTAAAATGTTCTTATCAAAGAAATGTTATTTGATTAAGGAAACTTTTCCAAACTCATTATCCATATTTGTAATTCAACAGCCAAGTGCTTTACTATGATTTGAAAATAAATCTGTTTGCTAACAGATGAACATGTTATTTATAGACCATGCTGGTCTACTCTACTTTCAGATGTAGGTGACTGTTTATAGATATTCTAAGGTCCTGGCTAGCACAGGCTAAGCACTGAAATGCTGGTCTGTTTTGAAGTTGGAGGGAAAATGTGACATTTAAATAAATAATTGACCCCTTACACATAATCCAGGGAAAACCATGATGCAAAAGGTAAATTTGGCAGGAGAAAAAAAACAAAACAAAACAAAAAAACCTTAAATGCAATAATATTATAACACTTCTTTCTTTTGTAGTGATTTTAATAGTTGTTAACAAATTGGCAAATAGATTATACCCGATCATTAACTGTTTATGAACGGGATCTGACAGGGCTGCTTAAAAGGCACTTGAAGCAATTCTTTGAACAGGAAAAATTATCATTAAAATTATCTTACTTTTTCTAAAGTGAACAATACAAAAAAGGAATCAAAACATGAAGTAGTCATGTCACGAGAGGACCTTTTCTTCCTGAGGGTTTCTTGTGAGAATTAAGAAAGACTGAAGAGGATCTCACCTTTGTTCTCCTTAAATTACTGTCATTGTGGAGTCCATTCCAGGAGGTCAGGGACTGTGTCTTGCCCACCAGTACACCGCAAGGGCCTTGCGTGATGCCTGGTGCTGAGCAGACGCTTGACATGTGACTGTTCAATGGGTGTTTCAACTCATTCTCACCCTGTGATTTCACTCTCGGTGTAGATATTCGCATGGAGCAGTGTTACTTGAAGTGGGATGAAGATGAGTGCATTCACCCCGTTCCTGGAAAGTTCCGCATGGATGCCTGCTGCTGTGCTGTCGGGGCGGCTTGGGGCACCGAGTGTGAAGAGTGCCCCAAACCTGGCACCAAGGAATATGAGATGCTGTGCCCCCGCGGGGCTGGCTTTGCTAACCGAGGGGATGTTCTTACTGGGCGTCCATTTTACAAAGGTAACTGCCTGCGGCCAGCACCTTGGTCCTTCTTCACCAACAGGAAGCCTTCCACATTTTCTGAGAATTGGTTTTGCTTTAAACGTTTAACTTCCCACTTTATTTTCTCAGTTAAACTTATGTTTTGTGACCTATGTTCCGTCCCAAGAGTATAAATCCCCTCTATAAGATGGCATTGAAGTAAAGAGATAAAACAGATTGCTTATCTTGCTCTTCTACTCTTTGTTCCTCTTCAACCTGAGATGTCGCCCTGATAGCTACATCTGTAGCAAGAAGTTACCTATCCCCACTTATCTTTATAAAACAAGTAGTGAGAAATAAAGGGATCAGACCTCTTTCTTAAGCATATAGGATCTTTGGCCGGGTGTGGTGGCTCACGCCTATAATGCCAGCACTTTGGGAGACCAAGGTGAGTGGATCACCTGAGGTCAGGAGTTCAAGACCAGCCTGACCAACATGGTGAAACCCATTCTCTGCTAAAAATACAAAAATTAGCTGGGTGTGGTGTCACTCACCTGTAATCTCAGCTACTCGGGAGGCTGAGGCAGGAGAATCGCTTGAACCTGGGAGGTGGAGGTTTCAGTGAGCCAAGATCGTGCCATTGTGCTCCAGCCTGGGCAACAAGAGTGAAACTCTGTCTCAAAAAAAAAAAAACAATAATGTGTGTGTATGTGTGTGTGTGCGTGTGTGTGTGTATATATATATATATATGATCTTTTTCACTATATTGAAGGTTCCTGTGTGTGCTAGCAGTGTGATCACTGAAACATTTAGTAGCCCTGTTTTTCACTTGGGTGCATTACTGTTGTCCATGACAGATTTTTAACTTAAAGTGATGGACCTAATCATTTATATCAACCAGCTCTACATTCTGGCTTTATTCTGCTTTTAGACATCAATGAATGCAAAGCATTTCCTGGGATGTGCACCTATGGGAAGTGCAGAAATACAATTGGAAGCTTCAAGTGCCGTTGCAATAATGGCTTTGCTCTAGACATGGAGGAAAGAAACTGCACAGGTAAGATGGTTCTGCCGTTTTATTTGATAAACTCTGTCTGTCTTTCCTTTACTCTGTTTGAAAGTACCGGCCTAAAAAGCTCATCCTCTCATTGAGAACATAAAAATTTTTATTTATTTATTAATTTTTTATAGAGAAAAGGTCTCACTTAGTCACCCAGGCTGGAGTGCAGAGACGTGGTCATGGCTCACTGAAACCTCAAACTCCGGTGCTCAAGCAGTCCTCCCGAGCAACTGGGAGCACAGGTGTGCATCATCATGCACAGCTGATTAAAAAGTTTTTGTTGTTGTTGTTGTTGTTGTTGTTTTAAAGAGATGGGGACTCACTTTGCTTCCCAGGCTGGTCTCAAACTCCTGGCTTCAAGTGACCCTCCTGCCTTGGCCTCCCCAAGTGTTGTGATTACAGGCTTGAGCCACTGCATCCAGCTCTGTAAGTTTTTATTTTTGTTTCTTTTCCCTACACTTAAACCAGTTCTCCAAATAAACTCGTGAGAGAACTGCAAAATAGCATGAAAATGCTCTGTTTTATATTTATATTACAGCATACAAATAATGATTTTCAAAATATATGATGACTAAAGAAATACAGTCATTAAATCCACAAGAATTATATAAAATTGAGTAGTGTTCTCGTAAAGATTTTAAGGTTTGTGACATACAAGTTATGACTTCTTTTCCTCATCTGTGAACAGGTATCTTAATATTAGACTTCAGTCAGCATCCATACCCATAACATTCTCTTTGAAAAAGATGAGAAGTTCTAGCTTTTTCAATTAGTATACCATGTTGTTCCAGATGCGTGAGCTGTGCTTTAGGATCTCGTTTTCAGCACTGTCTTTGTTCGTATTCTTTGTGGGATTTCCCCTTATCGCCCTCGCTCCTGCCTGCTCCTTCTTCCTGACCTTACAGCAGTGTCTTTTCTGGCTCCTTCCTGTGCCTGTTCAGCTGAGGCTATCTCTGAGCTTTTCACAGCTGTCCATCTGGCCTTCTGAAGTCCTGCTGCCTTGAAGTCTGCTCAAGCCCTGTCTCCAGAGCTTCATCCCCTTACCTCTGTTTTCTCCTCTCTGGCTGCTGCCCTTTGCTGGGAGAGTCTGAGGAGCGCTGCCTGAGATTCCTGCATTCTCCTCCCAGTCCTTGAAGCCGCTTGGCCAACACTCATGTTCACCTCCATTCATCACTTTCTGAATTTCTCTCAGTGCTGCTTCTAAACCTCTTCCCTGGCTTACATGCCCTCTCGTATACAACCTGCCCCCATCCATTCCTGTTCTCCTTCGTTGAGAATAAATCTGATTGCCTGCATCCTTCTCACACAGCCTCCTCTCTAGTAATAAAATCTCCTTTATCCCACTGAGCACAGTGGCTCACACCTGTAATCCCAGTACTTTGGGAGGCCGAGGCGGGTGGATCACCTGAGGTCGGGAGTTTGAGACAAGCCTTACCAACATGGAGAAACCCCATCTCTACTAAAAATACAAAATTAGCCGGGTGTGGTGGTGGGTGCCTGTAATCCCAGCTACTCGGGAGGCTGAGGCAGCAGGATCGCTTAAACCCAGGAGACGGAGGTTGTGGTGAGCCGAGATCACACCATTGTACTCCAACCTGGGCAACAAGAGCAAAATTCAATCTCAAAAAAGAAAAAAAGAAAAAAAGTCTCCTTTATCCCCCACTCCCTCTCCTCCAGTGACAGAGAATGAGGTGTAATGCTCTACCTGGATTTGGGGTTACCTCCTCTTTTCCCTCCTTCCCAGCTCCTGCTCTGGGTTGTCTCAGCAGGTTCACTCCTCTCTCCTCTTGCTAGCATCTCCTCCTCTTCTCTGCTCCCTATTCCTCAACTTACACACAGGTTCAAAATATCTCCTCAGCCCTTCTTTTCTCTCAAGCTACCATTCCGTTTTCCTGCTGTTAGGTCTCACCCCCTCTTTCAACCAGCCATTTGTTTTGTAATTTTGACTTTTGCCCTCTGTCACCCAGACACATACACGTATAGTCATCTACTCTTGCAAAACATCTTTGTAGTGTTAAAACATCTCTCCTCCTAGACCTCTCTGCTTGCCAAATCTCTCCTTGAGATTTTCTTTTCTCTTAGTTTCTGCGGTATTTTCCGGTTTTGATCATCCTTCTATCTTGATGATGTTTCTTCTCTAACCTTTACAGATTATTCTTGCCTTTCCCATCCTTGGGTGTTGCCAGAGTCCTCTACACAGCATTCTTCTGCCTCTCAGAGTTTCATCTGCCATCATGACTTCAGGGATGGCCTCTGCTGAGCTGAATCCCACATCCTGTCTCTAACTCTCTGTTCTTCCTGAGTTTCACTCCCACATTTATAACTTCCTGTCTGGAAAGTTTGTCTTTGTTTTGGTCTTTCTTTGTTCCTCCCCCCTACCCTGTACTTTCTCCTACTAGGGACTTCCCTGTATGCATTAGGAGTATAATTTTGAACAGGATTGAAGATCCCAATTGAATTTTGACATCTCTGTCTCCCAAAGTAAAAAAGTTATGCAAATTATTTTGTCAAACCGGCTATTTCAAGTGCCTGTGATATTTCTTCTAGACTGAGACAGGTTAAGCTCCTCAGGAAACAGACTCCAAGGCAGAGATGAGCATTCAGGAAGTTTATTGGGGCTTGCTCTTGGGATGAACAATGAGGAAGGGAAGAGAGGAAAGCAGAAGTCGGCAGAGAAAGAAACTGGGCTGTGATGCAGCCCCACTGAAGTCCTTAGCCCATGCCACTGGGAGTTCTGGAACTGGAACAGTCCATCAGAGTTGCCTTGAGTAGGGCACGGAAGCCATGCACTTAGGTACCTGCAAGACCAGTCTTGGGATACAGCTACCCAGGGAAGCAGGAAAGAGGTCCTCTTAGGATAGTGGACATCTGAGGGCTTTCTGCCAGCAACACTGCCAATAGCTGATGGGGCGGGGGAGTAAGTCCTTCTTTCCTGAAGAGAGGGACCTGGGTGACATATCACAGTATCTACTATATCACAGACTCCTTCAGGATCTCCCAACCTGTTAAGTCCCCACAGTCAGATCCTTCACTGCCACAACCACCAGGTTAACCATCCAAGCAGGGCTGGATCGTGTAACTTCCCACTGAACAACTTCCACTGGTATAGGCAGTCCTGGTCCTGGATAAAGAAGTTCGGGGTTCTTCCAGTTCTGACCGCACCTCTTCCTTTGTTGTGAAATTAGCCAAGTTGCTTAATGTCTCTGACACGTTGACAGGGCTGCATTGATCCAGATATAATGTGAAGTTCCGTGGAAAATTGTTGGCTGTCAACTTCACAGCAGGAAAGTCCAGTCTCCTCCCGTGCTGGGGGCTTTTAGTGATCCTATGGGTCCCTCCTGTACCCACACTCATTGTCAGCCTCTCCAGTCCAGCCAGTCTGTGGCTTACTGCTCCCTGAAGTGCTTCCTTTCTCTTCACTGGTGCGCTTCATCTCTTGCCTATTTATTCTGTATCTTTAAAGCTAGCATTTCTGTACAACCTTCAAGAACCTATTCAAAAGCCCACACCCTCCAAATTACCAAGTCTTGGCAGAGCAGAGAAGTTTATATAAACAGAGAGAGAGAGACAGAGAGAGAGACAGAGAGAGAGAGAGAGAACATGCACTTTCTATGAGACAGACACTGTTCTCAGCACTTAACAAATATTCATTTAATTCTATGAAGTGGATTCTATGACAAATAAGGAAATTGAGGCACAGAGAGACTAAATGATTTTCCCAAGGCCCTATTCTCAGTAGATGACAGACTGGGATTTGTAGCCAGGTATCTGGTTCTAGAATCCATACTGTTTATACTATGAAACTCCCACTACATCACATTAGCCAGAGATTGTCCCTGTTCCACCCTAGAACACATTCCTCATATGGCTCTTAATACCAGTTCCTAGATACTGGTAGATAGAAAGAAAATCAATAGACATATTGTTAGCTACTTAATTGAATCAATGAATTCTGTTAAGATGTTTGTTTAAAAGGAAGTATTTACATTTTTTTCTCATGGCCAGTAACGAGGGAAATAAATAAAGACTCTTGTAATTGGAGAAATAAATACAGAAAAACTAAGTAAAAGCTGGCAGAAAGCAAAGACTGAGACCCCCCTCTCAAGAGAACATGCACAAATTATGCACTGAATCCTGTGATTTTAAAACTTCAAAATCAAATTCATCAAAATAAAGAGATCGTGGTGGAGCATTTTTCCCTATTGACAGATTTTAGATTAAAACTTTTGATTTTGAACTAAAATGTTTGTAAATAGGCCATGTTTTCTTAAACATATTTTATATAGACATGACTTCTCTATTAAAAATCTTAGTTATAAGCATAGGAGATTTCTCAGAGAACCCTGTATTTGAGAGTATAGATGCTGAAGATTATTTACTGTAATATATAAAAAGAGAAGACAAACTCACCCACACAGTCCTCACACAATGGTGACAGCTCATGTCACCAAAGGGCTTACTAAATCGATAAGCTCTTTACATCCGAATATGACACAAAAACACAAATTGGGGCACACACCATGGCCCTGCCCTATTTGTGCTTTCTGACTCAGTGTTGGTCCATCGTGGCTGCCTATCTCTCTGGGGTCTGCCAGTCCCTCCTGCACAGAGACGGGGGCCCTGCCTTCACACGCTCCAACCTGGGGTGGCATGGGCTAGTGTAGTAGACCAGCACTGTCTTCCAATCACACATGAGGTCATGGGGGCCCGGCTGCCTCATTTACTACCTGCCTCATTCAGCCCATACCACAGTTGCAGGGTTCATCCTTCTGTTAACATTTCTTTCTTTTTCTTTTTTTCTTTTGAGACAGGTTGTGTCTCTGTCACCCAGGCTGGAGTGCAGTAGCACATCATACATCATAGCTCACTGTAGCCTTGACCTCTTGAGCTCAAGCAGTCCTCCCACCTCAGCCTCCCCAATAATTTTTTTTTTTTTTTTTTAGAGATGGGATCTCCCTGCATTGCCCAGGCTGGTCTCAAACTCCTGGCCTCAAGCAGTCCTCCTGCCTGGGCTTCCCTAAGTGCTGAGATTACAGGCATGAGCTACCATGACCCCCTCTTCTGTTACTATTTCTAAGCCACAAAAAGAAATCCACAATTCAGAATTTTTACAGGTGAAAAGGCACCACTTGCCTGTTGGTGTGACAGTTTTGGCAGTTGGGGAAAGGAATGTGCCTCAGGCCCTAGGCCCTTCTATCTGGATCTTCTCAAAACATACCCTTGTACTGTTAGCCACCAATTTCCCCAACATTTCAAGCGTGCAGCACCTTCACATGGAAGGCCAAGTCTGTCTCATTCAATTTTTAAATTTCTTTTAAACCCTGTGAATTAGACATCGACGAGTGCAGGATTTCTCCTGACCTCTGTGGCAGTGGAATCTGCGTCAATACACCGGGCAGCTTTGAGTGCGAGTGCTTCGAAGGCTATGAAAGCGGGTTCATGATGATGAAGAACTGCATGGGTAAGCACCGTGAGCTCTTCCTCGCCAGGTTGAAGCCATACTAGCACAGACTCATTCGTGTGCATGACCTTTGCTTATCTTTGGGCTGTGAACGGCATGCGTGGCCAGGATCTTTGGTGAGAGAGAGGCGAGATTTAAATGTCAGATGTGGTGAGAGAGAGAAGAGATTTAAATGTCAGACAGGAAATGCGCTCCTGGATAGCTCTTAGGGAGCCCCAACCTCTTGGCGCCTTCATGGCAATGAGATATTCAGATTGGATCCTGTTTATTCGTAGAATCTAAAATCACACAGACTAGTTACTTAGGTGGGACTCATTTAAAATGCATGGCATCATGTGGTGGCCCCAAGATTTGTATTCAGTCATGCCAATCCCAGGTTATTGCTCTTATTTGTGTACTATTACAAACCCTTTTGGTATTCCCAACCTTTTAGCCCACTGTTTAATTTTCAGTACAATATAGGACTTACCTCATAGGATATAGTAGGTTATAAATCTAAGATTTTCCTTCACTCTGATTAGTGTTATAGACACCAGAATAACTGACAACAATATATCATGAGTCTGGGGTGATATAAAGCAAATATTATTTATTTCTACCCCTTATGAGGCTGCTCATTTCATGCAATTAAATTTCTTGAAAGCTTACTACCTTTAAGAGTAGAATGTTTAGTTTTTCTGTTGGTTGTAGGAAAAGTGAGGAAAGCATTATCCCATCTCCCATGAGCATATCTCTTACACTGACTCACACTCTCCCATCAGATAGTATTCTTTCTCCCACGCTGTATGTGTGAATATTTTTCCCTCAGAGTTCTTTAATGGATCTCACGTTTTTACCTTTCAGACATTGACGAATGTGAACGTAACCCTCTCCTTTGTAGGGGTGGCACCTGTGTGAACACTGAGGGCAGCTTTCAGTGTGACTGCCCACTGGGACACGAGCTGTCACCATCCCGTGAGGACTGTGTGGGTGAGTTTATCTCCTCAGCACATAAACCTGCCCAGCACAACTGGTAAAGAGCAGGGATCAGTTCTGACAAACCTGTTGTTTGAGGAGCACATGAAATCTAGCTTATTAAAAGGTGGAAATTGAGATTCCCTACATCTCGACACAGGCTGTGTCTTTAGTGGAGGCTTGGGTGACACTCTCGAATGAGCTGGCATTCCTCTGGTTGGCCTCTTTTTTTATTGCAAGCCACGTGATTGGTGAGGAGCCCTGTGGATGTCCCTGTGGTGTCATCCTCCATTAGGAAGAAATGGGAAAGCTGCTCTGTGCATTGTACACCTTTGCCCAGGGTCTTCCCGTCTACTCAGGCAGACTCTGCTCTGCGCCCCTGTGCCTGCTCACAGAGCAGCTTGCATGTGTGTGAACACGGTGCTCCCTTAACCCACTTCTCAGGGAAACACTGGGTTCCTTCATCTGCCCTGAGCTCTGTAGGGATGCCAGAAAGGATATAAGAAGGCTAATGACTGGTCTTTGGACATTGAAACCTATTGCTTTTCATAGTACGTGAAGGTCTCTGGAATTACTATGTTCCTAGTATACTGGCTTTAAAACTTTGATTTAGCCAGAAAGCATGTTCTTCACAGGAAATCTTTCTTAAAACCATAAGCAAATAAGACAGCCTAAAATAGAACAGATTGCACACTAAATTTCAAATCATAATTTGAGCACACCTTTCTAATACATATATATTTATTTATAAGCCATATGTATTGCCTTGCTAGTATATGAGGTGAATTTTATTGTAGATTAAATAGATATTTTAAAGTGATAAATGAAAAGGTTTTTAATGTTCTTACTTCATTTTAATAGTGGTATAAAAGGCTTTTTCACACTAATAATTCCAGAATATTTATTCATGGTTGTACATATTGAGGTACAGTGAGTCACAGATCTAAGTTTACTTTGTTACTTAGTTTTCATGGATCTTACAGCTTAAAAGAGTATAAAGGAACAATGCAGAATACAAAATGTATATTTCTGTGTAATATACACTTAGTGATCATAAGCATAAACCCATGCCATATAATCTTGGTTATTTTGAGAATTTGGAATGAATTTCTGGTTATATCTGATTATATTGTCACTGTTTTTTATGTTATCTTATGCCTGACAAGTAGTTTACATAAGGAAGCATATCACTCTGGCATTTTCTTCTGTTATCTTGTGCTTACATTATTGGTACTAGTTTATTTTTAAGACACCTGCCCATATTATAGGGGTTAGTTTATTTTAAAACAGGCAGTGTGATTTGTAGATTACTATCCTGACACACGAAACATAATACAGTGTAAGCAATTAAACACGTGAAGGCCCTATTGTCATGCCTCTGTCTTGTGGAACCATCAGTCTTCCATCAGGATACTTCAAATCATGTAGGCAACACTTCACCATCTAATATAGACCAGGTGAGCATGCCAGTGTAAGTTCATATATTAAGTAGTATTTAGCTTCAGTTCTGGCATGTGTGCAATCTGTGTGGTCTAACATGATAGTCACTAGCCACATGTGGCTATGTAAACTCAGTTAAAATTAAATAACATTAAATATTCCTTAGTTATACTGTCCATATTTCCAGTACTCGGTAGCACATGCAGCTGTGTATTAGACCACATAGATATGGAACAGTTGCATCATTGTAGAAAGCTTTGCTCAACAGTACTGTTGTAGATGGAAATAGAGACTCCAGCATTTTCTTTCAATCCCCCAGGAGAACATTTCACTTCCCCATGAAGTACACAAACCCCTTTGGAGACCACTGCTCTGGTGAAGCACCTTTCTGATGGCTGTAGTGATTCGATATTGTATAAAGCATTAATTCTTTGTATCTTTTTATAGATATTAATGAATGTTCCCTGAGTGACAATCTCTGCAGAAATGGAAAATGTGTGAATATGATTGGAACCTATCAGTGCTCTTGCAATCCTGGATATCAGGCCACGCCAGACCGCCAGGGCTGTACAGGTAAGGGGAGACCAAGCAGGCCTGAAACTCATATGTCTCAAATCAGCCTAGGAAAACTTTTGGCACTGAATTATAATGAAGCTTATGCAAATCCTTTGTCCCAAAAATGAATGTAAGACTGGGGGCAGATCTCAGATATTTTGTTGGTCTTGCAGCAGACTCACTCATCTTAATGTAGAAAATTCTCTAATCCCCATAGTTCTTCTATTTCCGAATTATTTAATCTTAGGGTACTGCAGTTAAACATGGAATGCTGCCTAAAATGAAGTTAAAAGAACTAAAAAGGATGATGTTCAATCAACGCACATAGTGGGGAGAAAAATTCAAAGCCACGTTAGCATTATCTGTTTAAAAAGAAGAAAACTCCTTTTAAGGAAGCAGACCTAACAAGTAATGTGGTTGCGTTGCTGTTTTCACAGATATTGATGAATGTATGATAATGAACGGAGGCTGTGACACCCAGTGCACAAATTCAGAGGGAAGCTACGAATGCAGCTGCAGTGAGGGTTATGCCCTGATGCCAGATGGGAGATCGTGTGCAGGTATAGAAAGGAAAACACATAGGCTTTGTACATCTAGTTAATTTTTTCTTGAAAATATGGCTGCAGATATTACCAAGTGGAACTAGATAGAAAACGAAAGCATTTGAGATTGATGAATGACATTTTTATTTTCATTTGATGCTAATTTTGTATCATCAGACATTGATGAATGTGAAAACAATCCTGACATCTGTGATGGCGGTCAGTGTACCAACATTCCTGGAGAGTATCGCTGCCTCTGCTATGATGGCTTCATGGCTTCCATGGACATGAAAACATGCATTGGTGGGTATCATAAGAAAGGATAAACATTTATATACACACGTGCATACACACCCACATGCACACACAAGCATGATAAAAGGAAGGCTTTTTCAGTTGTTATTTTAAAAATTCAAATCAATTTACTAGAACTATAAAATCTCAGGAAGAATTACTTTTAAAAATCTCTAAAGGCAGATAGTATATTTATCTGCAACACGATGATTTGCAGATGGATTATAGTTTAGATCGCACCTGTGTATTTCAGTATTATGCTATTCAGTGTAGAAGATAGCTTTTAAGTTACTGTGATGAACACCTACTAAGATATTGAAAATAAATTTTCTAGATGTGAATGAATGTGACCTAAATTCAAATATCTGCATGTTTGGGGAATGTGAGAACACAAAGGGATCCTTCATTTGCCACTGTCAGCTGGGTTACTCAGTGAAGAAGGGGACCACAGGATGTACAGGTAGGTTTCAAGTTTGTGTTCTCTGTGTTTCAACTTCTCAGATGTCAAAGGCCAACTTTCAGCATCGTTTGTTTTCTGGCATCCCTTAGGCCGGTTACCTGTCACCAGGCTGTGACTGTGTGGGATGAGTGTGTGACCCATAGCATGTGTGATGGATTTGGCTGGTCTCTGTGGTAGCACACTGTCTGAGCCACCCACCGGGAGGCTGACTGTGGGCTGTGACAGAGAGTGAGTGGGAGTGCAGTCCGGTTCCCGTGGCCCTGACCGCTAATGGTGGCTCATGCAGCAGCAGTCACTTTCTGAGTATGACTGCTGCCCACATGGAAGGCATTCATGAACAAAGAGCACCAAAAGACCCAGGATCCCAGTTGCCGTTTACCTCTGCACTTCTTTTAAACTAGTAAAAATCAATCTTAAGTTTCATTGAGACCCTTTCCCTTTCTTCCTTTCTCCCATATTTTCCTTTCTTGTTTGCTCTTCTCTGTTTGCTTTTGTCTTCTCTCTGCCCAAATTGCCTTTCTCTTTTTTCTCTCTTCACTTTCCTTCTTTGCTTACTTCACCCACTTTGTCTTTTGTTCCCTTTCTCTACTAAGTAGTTTTAGCCTTTTGCATGCAAGTGGGGCTAGGATGTGCCAGGGTCAAGGTTTTGGATCATGTATTCCTCAGTGCTCAATTTAAGACTTATGTATGATATTTTTTTAAGGCAGGTGGTGGAAGACTTAGAAGGCAACCCAGCCCTTAAGCTGACCCCTCCATTAAGGGACAGATTATAAAAGAAGGTGTTCTGCATGTTTACCACTGACAGGGTTGATGTGAAGCCAACAGAGAGAGAGACAGAGAGTGTGTGTGTTTGTGTGTGTGTGTGTGATTTCAGCATCTATAGTATGTAATCATTGAACTAGATGGAACACATTACTATTTATAGTCAAGAAAGCTTTGGAGAACCAAATCTACATAGGTTATACATACATATATAAGGGTATGTGTGTGTGTATACAGACAAACAAATACACACACGCACACACACTGGCGAAAGCATCTGGCTGCTTTCCAGATAACATTCCCAGTGAATATTTTTCTATAATCTCAAATAGAAGAAATAAAAATAAACACCTAAATTATAGTTTTTTAATTTTATAAAATATTTATATTGATTTTAAAATGACAAATGATCATGTAATTTTAAAAGAGAATAAACTATTTTTTAAAAGGTTAGATTCTTATCTTCATGAAAAATATGTAATAAATATCAATAGCACTGTCTATTATTGGAAATAAGATTTCTCTTGATCTGTAATCGAATGTCCTCTTTATGGAGCTGTGTCTGAGTCTGGACAGGGAAGAAGGCCCCAGGATGACACACGTACCTGCCAGGGAGCAGCGCTGCTGTGTCTTATCTCTCTTCTACTGGAAAGTGGCTGACAGTTCTTTCTAGGGAAGAACTCATTTTATTAGGATCATGAATTTTCCAAATCCTCTTGCAGTCTGGAAAGCTTAAGAATAAAAGTTAGGCTACCATTTTCTCCACACAGTTGCATCTTTACTTTAAAGTGTTACCTATACAAAAATATACCTGGAAGTAGAATTAATTAGTTTGTATTTTTGTTTTTTTCTTATGAATTGTGGTTTCTCAGATGTGGATGAGTGTGAAATCGGTGCTCATAACTGCGACATGCATGCTTCGTGTCTGAATATCCCAGGAAGCTTCAAATGCAGCTGCAGAGAAGGCTGGATTGGAAATGGCATCAAGTGTATTGGTGAGTTTGCAAATGTAAATATCCTTTGCTAGGGCACAGATTTTTGAAGGCTCTTTTTGGCACACTTGTAGAATCATGTGCTTCGCTTTTATTAATTCCCTTATAAAAAGGCTATCTTAGTTGCAAGGTAATTCCTGCCTAAGAGTTTCCTTTACCCATATCAAAATTTCAACAGTATGCCTTGGCACCTGTTTTTTAATGTGTTGTTGTTCAGTAAAAAATTGATATGCAGCTGGCGATCCAAACACAGCTGTATGATGAAAAATGACGAGTGTGTTCCTCCAGTCTTTTCAAATAAGTAATCAGTGAGATTTAAAATCCAGTGAAATAAATGGAGGGCAATAAAAGATTTTTTCAGATAACCTAAGTTTGTAGTAAGTCAACAATACCAGCATCTTGTTAGAAAATAGAATTCTTCTTACAGGAAATTCTAAATGCTTTCTTGGATTCCAAGAGGTCTTATTTGAAGAAAAAAAATGGACAATTTCTCCAAGTTTTATGGTTCTTGAGCCAGAGTCTAAGAAGAAGTATTTTATATCTGAGAGGCAAGGGACTAGAATATACCCTGAGTGTCATTCACAGTTCTGTGTAATAAGCTTAGTGTTTCACTTGCCTTACAATAAAGCATTTTTCCAACTGGCAAGAATTTCCAGGTCAATTTAAAAGAGAAAAGAAAGCAAGCTAAACTCACATCCCCCGATAACTTACAAAAAACGTATAGACCCACAGTAAGGATTAAAAAATAGCTTTAAGATTTCTTACCAAAACTATAAGTTAATTTGAATATATACTTTTTTATCCATTCAAATATTTCATACTTATCAAAAGTTTATGTGCTGACTACAGAATTTGAAGTATCAGAGCTTCCAAATAACTACTAAATAACATCTTGCAATGGCTTAGTGAAGCGTCAGCCTCTAGTCCAGCCATCTTTCCAGGGTTACTATCATAGCTTTTCAACCATGCCCTCATTCCCATTTTTGTAGCCCCATGTGCCTACCCCTTTTCTCTTTTCGGCCTCCCATTTTTGTGCTTCTTGTCCATCTGTCATTTTGGCTAACTGTTGCAAAACAGCCTGCCTCTGATACAAGACATTCAGCTGTGTCCAACCTCCTGTGCTCCAAGATGTCACCCAAATTCATCCTCTTCTTTACATCTTCTTTCCTCTCCTCTAGTCCCAACCAGAGAGAGCAAAGAGAGTCTCTCTGTGCTCTCTCTCTCTCTCTGTCTCTCTGTCTCTCATGCACCCTCGCTCTTGGTGTCTGCTGAATGTTAAAAGAACCCCCCTCTGGTATGTTGGCGTGTTCCCTCTCTGGCCCTCCTGCAATCCATTCTCCACGTAGCAGCAGGAGCATGGATTCGATCTCTTCATAGTCTTCACTCTAGCCCATTGAATTCAGGATAAAATGCATCTTCCCTCCCTTGGCTGCGGGTTTCCATTGTCTTTCTAGCTTAGTTGTCCATCACCCTCCGTCTGGTGTATTCTGCTTTGCCACTGTAACCTTCTTTCATTTCTTCAGTCACACTGAGCTCATTTCCTCCTTGGTGTCTTACCATGCGCTCCTCCCTCTGGAAGGAATACCCTTCCCCACCTCTGTTGAGCAAGTTAAGCCTTTCTCATCCTCAGGTCTGACGTTTACTAAAAACTACTTCCTCAAAGGGGGCATCTTTGTTCCTGCAGCCCAAATAGGATGCCCTTTTTATTCTCTCATGACACCTTGTAACTTTTCTTCATGGCACATGTAGCAAGATTTAATTGTGTTCTGTGTTTAACATCTGTCTTTTCTACTAGACTAAGGGTTCCATGAGGTCAAGAATCATATCTCTGTTTCCTCATCTATTAAATAAACTGGAAAACTCTTTGTTAATTTTCCTGTTCTGAAATTCAGTATCACCTTCAGAATTGATCCTTTTACTGATAAGGAAACCACTAATAAAATTCACCCTCAGTAGAAGTCAGAATGAGATCTAACACTAGTTTGCTTTAAGCTGTTAAAAAAATTCATGTTGACTATATATCTCACAAAATGCTTGAGTTCATAATTTTGGCCCACAGTTATTGTATGGACATTGCATATTGGGTCTGAGAGCTTAGTGAATTGGAACTGTGAGCCTGCAAACTGAAACGCATGCCATTTGTCCAGTTTATATGTAAATTAAGGCAAACGTTCCTTCCAGGTGCTTAAATGCTGCATTTTCATTTCTGAACTTTTTTGCTGTGTTCTGCAGATCTGGATGAATGTTCTAATGGAACCCACCAGTGTAGCATCAATGCTCAGTGTGTAAATACCCCAGGCTCATACCGCTGTGCCTGCTCCGAAGGTTTCACTGGAGATGGCTTTACCTGCTCAGGTGGGTGATAGTCCTGAGGTGTGCTCTGATGGGATAGTCATAGAACACTATATGCTTCCTTATTTGAAGAAAATTATAGCTAGAGGAGACAAAAGTAACTACTTCTTTTTTTATACTTGACCTGCAGGTGACTATGTATCTTTCTCTTACATTAAACACAAAAATCTGAATGACTTTCCAGATACAGTATTGAAAGTTTTCAAATAAAGGCATTTGTAACAATCATGTACTGTTAATGATTTGCCATTTTATCTTACTTATTTGTAAATGGTGGTTAAAAAATCCCAGCCTTTGTCTGGATCAGACTACCTGGATTCAAATCTTGCCTATGCCATTTTTTGCCTGTAACTGTAAGTGAATTGCTTAACTTGTCTGGCCTGATTTAACATGAAATAGTAATAATACAATTTTCTTTTCTTCTTTTTTATTCCTAAATGAATGGCATGGGAAAACTGTTCAGCTTTTTGAGATAGAATATATGACCTGTCCGATCACTGCTATTTAATGTGTTTATCAAAGTCTCAGTAGTTTATCACATGACATTGAAAGGATTAAATGGAATAATACAAATAAAGGACTTAGAAGAACATATCACAAAATTTCAGTAAATATTAGCTTCTATTTAGCTTCTATTCATTCATATTCTTTGAGGATAAAGCATCCTCTCATTATATGCATGTATAAGATTAGATAATCTTGCTGGACATAAAGTTGAATAATTTTCAGTTCATAAAGTTTAAGTGTTTCTCAATTGATTTTCAGTACACATTTTAAACCCATAATTAAAGGATAGACTAAATTATTTTCTAATTGTTGACATCAAAAATGCAGCCTCATCATTTTCAGATGCCTGTTTAAGGAAATGTGTTTATTCAATTGTAAAGCTTCATTACTTGTAGCCCTAGATATTGCATCTTTCCTGGCATTTCTCCGCACTATGGTGTCAAGGAAAGAGCATGGCTTTCAAGTCAGACACATCTGCAATCAGATCCTGACTCAGTCAACATGTATTATCACCTTGGTGTGGCTCTGTCAGCTTACTTGGATGCTCTTAGCCATAGGTTCTTCCCCTCTAAACCTCAGGAGATTGGTGAATTCAGTGAAAAAATGCATGTCAGGCAACCAGCACAGCACATGGCAAATGACACCCTCACTAAACATTGGTTTTTCCTTCCCTCTTATTCCACTTGATATAATTAAATTATCTTTAAGGTCTATGAGTAATGTCTGTTTGTGTAATTAAGATAGAAGTATTTTTTATAAGATTATGACATGAAAGAAACTTTCCCCATTCCCATAGTGTCTCTAGTTTGCTTTAAAACACTTGAACTAGTGAAAAAGCAAGTCGTTTATTCGAATACTGTAATTTTCTCAAAGAATGATCACCATTTTAAGGTTAATTCCAGTGTTTTTCATATCTAAATAATGTTGGCATACCACTGACAAGAGAAGGCAAATGTGAGAGACGTCTGCATTTCTCCTATTAATAATATTACAATTGAATGTTAGGGTGCAGGTTAAATAGCTTTTCTTTAATTATATTACAATTGAATGTTGGGGGAGCAGGATAAATAGACTTTCTCTCAGGTTGATACCCTCCTTTAAGTTAATGTGATTAGCTATTGTTTCATGTTAATGAGCATCAAGTCAAGCCAGTAAAACTGATCTATTTATAGGGCAGGGAGAAAATATGTCATGAAATTTGGAACTTGACAGAGATGGAATTTCTTTTTTTGTGCAGATGTTGATGAGTGTGCGGAAAACATAAACCTCTGTGAGAACGGACAGTGCCTTAATGTCCCGGGTGCATATCGCTGCGAGTGTGAGATGGGCTTCACTCCAGCCTCAGACAGCAGATCCTGCCAAGGTGGGTCACCAGGATTTCAACTCATTTTCAAGTTGGATCAACCACAGCAAATGAAACCACAACAAGGGCTGGAACAAGCCCCACCTGGAAGCAGAATACATAGCACATGCTGCACATATAAAAGTCGTTCGTTTAAGCGTGGATTATTTTGCCGAATGAATAATGATGAAGGCAGCTTTCATCTCTTATGAAGTTTTCCTGGCCAAGAGCCAGTAGTTGGAAGTTTGGCTCATTCTTTTTTCTTTTTTAACCATTTTTTCTCTTCTTTCTTTTTTATCACTAAATGAATGACATGTGGAGAAACTATTCAGCTTTTAAAATATGCTCCATTACTTGTCTCAACCACCACTATTTATTGTGTTTATCAAAATCATAAAAGCTCATTTTGGCATTTACCTTCATGGTTGAGACTTCTGTCTGTATGTCTGCGAATGGAAGTCCTCTTCAGGGATTCAGCAAGGGCTGTACTTTTGCTTAATACTAGTGGTTCCTTATTCTAAGTGATGGCATCATCCCCCTTTCCTAGAAATGGGTCTTTGTGCCCAGTATGATAGGCAAGAAAGAAAGAATTTGGATTTTCCAAGAAAAAGAATTTGGATTTTCTATTAAATTAGAAACTCAATTCACATTATATATAGTTTGAGCCATCATTGTGTTATGAATAGGGACTATATGAAAATATAAATGAAGAAAGGAGAGATTGAAAATAATTTATACACCATAGGGCTTCAGCAGAATTTATGATTCACAGAAAAGCTTTAAAAAAACTCAGTTTGGGCCGGGCGTGGTGTCTCACGCCTATAATCCCAGCTCTTTGGGAGGCCAAGGTGGGTGGATCACCTGAGGTCGGGAGTTCGAGACCAGCCTGACCAACATGGAGAAACCCCATCTCTACTAAAAATACAAAATTAGCCAGGTGTGGTGGCTCGTGCCTGTAGTCCCAGCTACTCAGGAGGCAGAGGCAGGAGAATTGCTTGAACCCTGGAGGTGGAGGTTGTGGTGAGCCGAGATTGCGCCATTGCCCTCCAGACTGGGCAACAAGAGTGAAACTCTGTCTCAAAACAAAATAAAGCCAAAATAAACAAACAACAAAGAAACTCAGTTTGCCAGTCATGCAGCCCCATAGAGAAAAAAAAAAAAAAAAAAAAAAAAAAACCTAACTGCTGAGCAAAATGATAAAATGAAAACAGATTTAAAAACTTCCCCCTACATCAGAATCTAACCAAATGAACAGAAATGGCAAGTACTGGCACACGTGCACGCACACACACGCACAAACACACAGTTCATCAGTGTCAACCAAACAAGACCAGATGATACACCCTGCAGTGGTTCAGAGTGGAGCCCAACTCTGCTCCACCGTCAGAAGTGGCCCTGAAGAAAGAAAGTGAGCCAAAATTTCATGAAATTCTTCAGAAAGAGCAACAAATGTGGTGAGACTCAGAAAAAGGGGACGAACAGTTGGCCCTAGGGAAGATGAAGTTAGAAACTGAAAGCATTCATATTTCTACGTTGACCCACAATATTGGGCAGAATCTAATCCATTTTATACAAGGTGACTTAGGGTAAGTTCCTTTTTTTCTTGGTCCTGGTTTCTTCTAAGCACTGAAGTTTAGTAGTAGAATTAATGGAAAATGTGAATCAATGTAAATGTGGAATGACATGATTTATTATCTACATCAGTTTGACAAGAGTTAGTGGGAGAAGGAACAGGTCAGCAGTAGCCACTTTCACCAGCGTAAATTGTTTATACCTAGACAGGATTTTTCCTTCCTAATTGTGTATTACTTTATGGGTGGCACAGGCCCTTTCAGAACTTCCCTCTCCCCCAAGATGGTACTAAATAGTTACTGTTTACTATACTTCCTTCACATCTAGTTTTCTCATATGTCATTACCACAGAGAGAAACTCGTAACTGATGGCAGCTGAGGGTTGGCGCACCTGTAGTTCACCCTCAGTTGGACCCTCTGCTCCATTCAGCTGAATGCCATCTTTTGAAATCCAAAAAATGTAATTCCATGGTTCTGGCCATTCCCCTTGTTTTTCTCTCCTCTCCACAAGGTCTGGCTCATCTGGACAGTTTTTTCTGAATTTGCTAATTGAATCCCTTGTTGTCTACCCATCTTATTATAAGTACATGATCCTCCGATGAACATTTTCCACCACAAAGACTCAGAATTTCTATAGAATTCAAAAAATTATTGAAGTTGGCCATTTCCCAGTAATCTCCACCAAAATGAGGGAATATAAAACCTGGAGGAACCCCTGCAGGAACATGATAGAGGACTCCGTTAAATGGAACAGACCTACATACAGACCATTTTCTATAATTTCTAAAGAGAAAGCGAAGGCCAAGTTCATCAACCTAGAGCCTACGGGAGCTCTCCCCATTCTCAATCTTCTCTCCCTCCACCTTATGAAACTTTGGGCGACTGAATACAGCTTTAATGAAACCGAAACCAGCTGTCTTCCACATAAGCTCTGATAAAGAAGGAAAGATATCAAGCGATGTTATTTAAACCGTGCTAAAGTAAACAGAAGCTCTTGAAAGAGCAGGCCAAGTAGTGTGTATACAAGCTGAAAAATAAACAGTAGGAACTATACAGGCATCCTATGAAAACAAAAGGAAGAAAAACACAAAAACAGCTAAAGAACCAACCCACGATGGAAGAAAACTCCTCAAGAAATAAAACAAATTTTCCATAGGTACTTTATGCCATATATGATCTTAATAAAATCATAAATGTAGTTGAACAAGCTTATGGAGATTATAAGAGCTATAGAGTAAAAGGGAGATTGTAGAATCAAGGGAAATAAGAAATGGGGACCAATACAGCAAAATAAGAGGACTATTAAATAAAAACAGCAAAAACCAGAAGACATACAGATGAAAATGTAATTGCTAGCATAGAGAAGGGGCCTGAGATAATAACAGTGGAAAAAAGAGGAAAGAGAAATTAACACTATTAGAGAAAAGACAAAAACTGTAAACAGTATAATTGGTGTCGCTGAAGAAAGCCCAAAAAATCAACTAGAAAAAAAAAAGTACTAAACAACCAAACATTTTCGTGCAGTCGAACAAAGAACGGAATATACAAAGCCCAAATTGTAAGACAAAGACTTAGATTTACTACATTTGTCAACTTTAGTCATAGGAGAAGGATTGAAGAATTCAGATAGAAAAGGCAACACATCTCATGTGCAAAGACACACATAGGCTCAAAATAAAAGGATGGAGGAATATTTGCCAAGCAAACAGAAAGCAAAAAAAAGCAAGAGCTTGCAATCCTAGTCTCTGATAAAACAGACTTTCAACCAACAAAGATCAAAAGAGACAAAGAAGGGCATTACATAATGGTAAAGGGATCAATTCAACAGGAAGAGCTAACTATCCTAAATATATATTCACTCAATACAGGAGCACCCAGATTCATAAAGCAAGTTCTTAGAGACGTACAAAGAGACTTAGACTCCCACACAATAACAGTGGGAGACTTTAACACCCCACTGTCAGTATCAGACAGATCAACGAGACAGAAAATAAAGGATATTCAGGATTTGAACTCAGCTCTGGACCAAGTGGACCTAATAGAGATCTACAGAAGTCTCCACCCCAAATCAACAAAATATACATTCTTCTCAGCACAACATCGCACTTATTCTAAAATTGACCACATCATGAGAAGTAAAACACTCCTCAGCAAATGCGAAAGAATGAAAGTAATAACAAACAGTCTCTCAGACCACAATGCAACCAAATTAGAACTCAGGATTAAGAAACTCACTCATGGCCAGGCACAGTGATTCATGCTTATAATCCTAACACTTTGGGAGGCCAAGGCTGGCAGATCATGAGGTCAGGAGATCGAGACCATACTGGCTAACACGGTGAAACTCCATCTCTACTAAAAATACAAAAAACATTAGCCAGGCATGGTGGTGTGTGCCTTTAGTCCCAGCTACTCAGTAGGCTGAGGCAGGAGAATGGCTTAAACCCAGGAGGCAGAGCTTGCAGTGAGCCAAGATCACGCCACTGCACTCCAGCCTGGGATGACAGAGCAAGACTCCATCTCAAAAAAAAAAAAGAAACGAAAAAGAAAAGAAATCCACTCAAAACCACACAACTATACAGAAACTGAACAACTTGCTCCTGAATGACTACTGGGTAAATAACGAAATTAAGGCAGGAATAAAGAAGTTCTTTGAAACCAATGAAAACAAAGTCACAATGTGCCAGAATCTCTGGGTGTACACAGCTAAAGCAGTGTTTAGAGGGAAATTTACAGCACTAATTGTCCACGGGAGAAAGCAGGAAAGATCTAAAATCAACACTCTAACATCACAATTAAAAGAGCTCGAGAAGCGAGAGCAAACAAATTCAGTAGCTAGCAGAAGACAAGAAATCACTAAGAGCAGAACTGAGGAAGATAGGGACACAATAAACCCTTCAAAAAAAAAATCAGTGAATCCAGGAGCTGTTTTTTGAAAAGATTAACAAAAGAGATAGACTGCTAGTGAAAAAAGAAGAGAGAGAAAAATCAAATAGACACAATAAAAAATGATAAAGGCAGAGATATCACCACTGATCACACAGAAATATAAAATACCATCAGAATACTATAAACACCTCTATGCAAATAAAGTAGAAAATCTAGAAGAAATGGATAAATTCCTGGACACATACACCCTCCCAAGACTAAACCAGGAAGAAGTCGAATCCCTGAATAGACCAATAACAAGTTCTGAAATTGAGGCAATAATTAATAGCCTACCAAACGAAGGAAGTCCAGGAACAGGTAGATTCACAGCCGAATTCTACCAGAAGTACAAAGAGGAGCTGGTACCGTTCCTTCTGAAACTGTTCCAAACAATAGAAAAAGAGGGACTCCTCCCTAACTCATTTTATGAGGCCAGCATCATCCTGATACCAAAACTTGGAAGAGACACAACAGAAAAAGAAAATTTCAGGTCAATATCCCCGATGAACGTCGATGCAAAAATCCTCAATAAAATACTGGCAAACCAAATCCAGCAGCACATCAAAGAGCTTATCCATCACGATTGAGTCAACTTCATCCCTAGGCTGCAAGGCTGGTTCAACATATGCAAATCAATAAATGTAATAATCCATCACATAAACAACCAATGACAAAAATCACATGATTATCTTAAAAGATGCAGTAAGGCCTTCAATAAAACTAGGCCTTCGTTAAAATAGGCCCTTCAATAAAATTCAACACCCCTTCATGCTAAAAACTCTCAATAAACTAGGTATTGATGGAACGTATCTCAAAATAATAAGAGCTATTTTTGACAAACCCACAGCCAATATCATACTGAATGGGCAAAGGCTGGAAGTGTTCCCTTTGAAAACTGGCACAAGATGAGGATGTCCTCTTTCACCACTCTTATTCAACATACTGTTGGAAGTTCTGGCCAGGGCAGTCGGGCGAGAGAAAGAAATAAAAGGGGATTCAAATAGGAAGAGAGGAAGTCAAATTGTATCTCTTTGCAGATGACATGATTGTATATTTAGAAAACTGCATCGTCTCAGCCCAAAATCTCCTTAAGCTGATAAGCAATTTCAGCAGTCTCAGGATATAAAATCAATGTGCAAAAATCACAAGCATTCTTATACAGCAATAATAGACAGAGAGCCAAATCATGAGTGAAATCCCATTCACAATTGCTACAAAGAGAATAAAATACCTAGGAATACAACTTACAAGGGATGTGAAGGGCCTCTTAGAAGAGAACTACAAACCACTACTCAAGGAAATAAAAGAGGACACAAAACAAATGGAAAAACATTCCATGCTCACGGATAGGAAAAATCAGTATCATGCAAATGGCCATACTGCCCTAAGTAATTTAGAGATTCAATGCTGTCCCTACCAAGCTACCATTGACTGTCTTCACAGAATTAGGAAAAACTACCTTAAATTTCATATGGAACCAGAAAAGAGCCCAGATAGCAAAGACAATCCTAAGCAAAAAGAACAAAGCTGGAGCTATCCTGCCACCTGACTTCAACCTATCCTATAAGGCCACAGTAACCAAATCAGCATGGTACTTGTACCAAAACAGAGAGATAGACCAATGGAACAGAACAGACCCCTCAGAAATAACACCACATATCTACAACCATCTGATCTTTGACAAACCTGACAAAAACAAACAATGGAGAAAGGATTACCTATTTAATAAATGGTGTTGGGAAAACTGGCTATCCCTATGCAGAAGACTGAAACTGCACCCCTTTCTTACCCCTTATAGAAAAATTAACTCGAGATGGATTAAAGACTTAAACGTAAGACCTAAAACCATAAAAACCCCAGAAGAAAACCTAGGCAATGCCATTCAGGACATAGGCATGGGCAAAGACTTCATGACTAAAACACCAAAAGCAATGGCAACAAAAGCCAAAATTGACAAATAGAATCTAATTAAACTAAAGAGCTTCTGTACAGCAAAGGAAACTGTCTTCAGAGTGAACAGGCAACCTACAGAATGGAAGAAAATTTTTGCAATCTATCTGTCAGACCAAGGGCTAATATCCAGAATCTACAAGGAACTTAAACAAATTTACAAGAAAAAAACAACCCCATCAAAAAGTGAGTGAAGGATATGAACAGACAATTTTCAAAAGAAGAGATTTATGTGGCCAACAAACATAAGAAAAAAAGCTCATCATCACTGGTCATTAGAGAAATGCAAATCAAAAGCACAGTGAGATATCATCTCATGCCAGTTAGAATGACAATCGTTAAAAAATAAGGAAACAACAGATGCTGGAGAGCATGTGGAGAAATGGGAACACTTTTACATGTTGGTGGGAGTGTAAATTAGTTCAACCATATGGAAGACAGTGTAGCGATTCCTCCAGGATCTAGAACCAGAAATACCATTTGACCCAGCAATCCCATTACTGGGGATATTCCCAAAGGATTATAGATCATTCTACTACAAAGATACATGCACACATATGTTTATTGCAGCACTATTCATAATAGCAAAGACTTGGAACCAACCCAAATGACCATCAATGATAGACTGGATAAAGAAAATGTGGCANCAGTGAGATATCATCTCATGCCAGTTAGAATGACAATCGTTAAAAAATAAGGAAACAACAGATGCTGGAGAGCATGTGGAGAAATGGGAACACTTTTACATGTTGGTGGGAGTGTAAATTAGTTCAACCATATGGAAGACAGTGTAGCGATTCCTCCAGGATCTAGAACCAGAAATACCATTTGACCCAGCAATCCCATTACTGGGGATATTCCCAAAGGATTATAGATCATTCTACTACAAAGATACATGCACACATATGTTTATTGCAGCACTATTCATAATAGCAAAGACTTGGAACCAACCCAAATGACCATCAATGATAGACTGGATAAAGAAAATGTGGCACATATACACCATGGAATGCTATGCAACCATAAAAATGGATGAGTTCATGTCCTTTGCAGGGACATGGATGAAGCTGGAAACCATCATTCTCAACAAACTAAGGAACAGAAAACCAAACACCGCATGTTCTCACTCATAAGTGGGAGTTGAACAGTGAGAACATGTGGACACAGGAAGGGGAACGTCACACACTGGGGCCTGTCAGAGGGTGGGGATTAGGGGAGGGATAGCATTAGGATAAATACCTAATGTAGATGACAGGTTGATGGGTGCAGCAAACCACCATGGCACGCGTATACCTACGTAACAAACCTGCACATTCTGTACATGTATCCCAGAACTTAAAGTATAATAAAAAAAAAAAAAAAAAAGAAAGGCAATTCATGAGCTAAACAGAAATATCCAATACCAAAAGACATTAGATCCATGCCCACAAAATTCTGAGGAAATGTGAAAAATATTATACTTAATTATAAAGATAATAAGCATTTTCTTACACATGAAATACGTCAGGTAGAAAACACCTGTGTTTTCATAAAAGTCCCACCCTTCTTGGAAAAAGAATAATCAGTAATGAAACACAGCCAATCAAGAAACAAATGGAGAAGTTGTAATAAAACCATTATTGATCCCTTTAAGTAAATAATTAGTACTAAACACTGTGGAAATTATGGTAAACTGCCACAGACATTGAAAAAGTGAAAATGATAAAAATAAGCAGTTGGAAGGATATATAGTGCTAATTTTCTTATAATTTATTGTATAGAATTCATTAATACTGTCTAAAAATTACATTTCAACTTTAGCATAAAACCAAAATATTTTAGCATTTTTTATTCTTTTCTTTTTTTTTTTTTTTTTTTTTTTTTTTTTTTTTTTTGAGACGGAGTCTCGCTCTTTTGCCCAGGCTGGAGTGCAGTGGCTGGATCTCGGCTCACTGCAAGCTCTGCCTCCTGTGTTCACGCTATTCTCCTGCCTCAGTCTCCCGAGTAGCTGGGACTACAGGCACCCGCCACCTCGCCCGGCTAGTTTTTTGTATTTTTTAGTAGAGATGGGGTTTCACCGTGTTAACCAGGATGGTCTCGATCTCCTGACCTCGTGATCCGCCCGTCTCGGCCTCCCAAAGTGCTGGGATTACAGGCTTGAGCCACAGCACCCGGCTTCATTTTTTATTCTTAACGTTAGAAAAGTATTTTAAAACTGTTGAGATGATGGTAAATTTATCTGATGCATACAAATTGTTTTAGCTTCACTTTCTAAATATGTATATAAATGTCTGAAATGATCTTAAATGATTCTTTCTAGATGGAAACATTTTTGAGTAATTGTTTTGCTATTTGTTTTGTGTATTATTTGAATTTTTGAATATGTATCTGTTTTACAAAGGAAAGACAGTAATCTTTTAAAATACCTTCTTTATACAACAATTACATTACTTAGGTGGAAGAAATTTCTAATAAAGTTCATTTAAAAGTAAAATAGATTGGGCATGGTGGCCCGTACCTGTTAATACAGCACTTTGGAAGGCCAAGGAAGGAGGATCACTTGAGCCCAGGAATTCGAGACCAATCTGGGCCACATAAGGAGACCCTGTCTCTACAGAAACTTTATAAACTAGCTTGGTGTGATTGTGTTTGCCTATAGTCCCAGCTACCTGGTTATCTGAAGGGGGAGGGTTGCTTGAGCCCAGGAGGTTGTGGCTGCAGTGAGCCATGATCGTGCCACTACTCCAGCCTGTGTGATAGATCAATAACCTGTCTGAAACAAACAAGCAAAAAAATGCATACTCGGAAGGCTGATAGTACAATTCCCTTTTTGAATATAAATTAACACAATTCAATTGTAATCTAGCTTAAAGAATTTTTACTCATTTATGTAAAGAGAATAACTTTCTTACCCCAGTACAATAAAAAATACCTTTGCATATGGTAAACTGTGAACATGATTGGAACCATACGTTAAATCTAAGATAGTTGAAACCAATATTTTAACTATAATGAATGACCAAAGAAGTCTTGTTTAGACTTAAGATATAACTGTCTGATGACAGCAGTTTAGGATGACTTGTCTAGTCTAGCCTAAAATGACGTGACTGATCTGCATTCTCTGAGTGTTAGGCAATTTTTATACAAAAATGTCCGTCCTCTTTTGAGAGTAGAAATTCAGATTATTTCCACAGCTATACATACACATTGATTTTCACCTGAGTGAGGAGTGATAACTTCATATTTATTAACTTTGAGTCACAGCCTCATGGAAGACTATCATGAACTTTTCATAAATGAATTTTTAGTCCAATTCAAGAGATATTTTAATGAAATTTACTAGAATATGGGGTCAATGGACCATCTTTCTAACATGAAATTAGGGAAGAAATTTCTTCTCTGTTTAAAACTACTTTATAATAACAGAGAAGATTGCAAAATAAAAAGGAAGTAAAAACTAAAGAGTTAATTAATATTTATTTAATTAAATTTAATTAAATTAATGAAAAAGTTAATTTTAATATCTCCAATATTTAAAAATAATTATATATTTGTTTTTTCATAATATAAAACATTTATCAACTATAAAATATCTGCTGTTTGCACTAATTAGTTAGAATCTTTGAATTTGCTTATATCTTTTTTCACAATTTCATTTCTTTGACATGTTTATATTTAATTTTTGTATTTTTTGTGCTTTGAGCCAACTCTTCTTTATCATAATCCAAGTCATTTAAAATACTAGACACTCATTTTACCAAGGAAACAATATTTCTTTTATATTTTAGTTCCATAGGTGAACATTAGTTGCTTGCCCTTTGCACTTACCTATCTAGACAAAAAAAAAAGCTTTACTGAATAAAAACATCTGGGGGGGTAGAAAAATGCACTAATGCTAGACATTACATTAAAATTTTAAAATGTCTTTGTAAATAAGAGATTCCTATTTTTTTTAAATCTTCAGATATTGATGAATGCTCCTTCCAAAACATTTGTGTCTTTGGAACATGTAATAACCTGCCTGGAATGTTTCATTGTATCTGCGATGATGGTTATGAATTGGACAGAACTGGAGGGAACTGTACAGGTATGGTCAGTTATGGGCTAAGTTGTGTTCTGATTCATTGAAATAATATTCTGTGCTAATCATAAAAATTCCTGAGATTTCTGCTTAGCTAATCTATGCATTAGGTTACACATTTTCTGAAAAGAAAATTATATTCAGATACGTTTATTTGTAGCTATGGAATTGATGCAATTTTATGTAAATAATATTAAATTGTTATCTATATAATTGTTAATATTAAATATCTGAAATGAAACTAGTAAAATGTCTCTGTATATATGTTCATGTATATGTATTATATATACATGTATATTTGTGATTTTTGTTACGCAAATAGTGACATAATTTTTTCTTCCTCAGAGTTGCAAATTTTAATTAATTACAATGTATTTATCAAGGATACTAAATGCTGTCGTAAATACTGTGTGCTTGATATGTGGAACCTGTTTTAGGTATATATCAAAATTTAAGATCTTTATTTTATTGTGTTGAGTCTTTCTAGTGATCTTTAATCTACTAACTTTCAAAAATTCCACCAAATTCTTTGGAACAGCAGTATTCCTAGAAAAAGTAAAAATGGTAACCTGGGCATTTTCAATGCTTCTCCTAGATATTGATGAGTGTGCAGATCCCATAAACTGTGTCAATGGCCTATGTGTCAACACGCCTGGTCGCTATGAGTGTAACTGCCCACCCGATTTTCAGTTGAACCCAACTGGTGTGGGTTGTGTTGGTAAGTAAAGCTATATGAAACAAATAGAATGATCAAGTTGAGTATTCAAACTCTCTTGGTAATGAGCTGTGATGAATGTTTGCTATAGTTAACTTAAAAACAAAACATTATGTGGTCGCCTTTATTGTGTTTGTCTTCCAAATCAGCTCCACCTTCCTCCTCTCACAGACTTGATATCCAAGGCACAGAGAAGTGCAGTCATTTGTTCAAGGTCTCAGAGCTTGAAAATGGCAGAGCTAAGGCAGTAGCCGAGGTTGCCACCTGGATCCTTGTCCAGCGTTTGGCCAGGATAACCCAGAGTGGTGGTATAGCTATTAGAATATCTGTTTCTTCTGCCTACTGGAAGGGTCATATAGCGAAGTAAATGAAGTGATGAGAAGCAAGGAATTAGATAGATGGATTTATGAGCCAAACCATTGGATCAGAAGTTGAGAGATGACAGGGAGGAGGAGGAGGCAGTAATGAAGGTTCGGAATCTGTGGTCAGCACCTCTGATCTTTAAAAACCAATTGTCCAGCTTTTACTATCTGCGCTATTCCTGTGTTTTCCTAGAGAAGGAAATGGTCTGGAAAATTTTCTGGAAGTATACAAAAAAAGGGAGGAGTGGAGAATTCCTTGCTTGAGTAGAAATCTGCCTACTGTCCTCAGTGTCAGTTTTTGGGCCTGCAGCAAATGGGAGGAATATTTGCTGCCGTGATTTGTACCCACCTTATATACTGTTTTCAAGTTTTAGAGAATACTTTTAATTGTCATTTATGGCTACTCCAAGTTCTGCGTTTTCCATTCAAAATAATTCATTTGGTAAAGATTGAGCGCCTTCTGTCTAAGGGCTGGAGTTGCAACAGTGAACAGAACAAGCACATTCTCTGCTTTTGTGTTTACATTCTACAGGCAGGGAGATAAATAAAAGCAAGAACAAACAGAATTGGCACTGGAGGTGGTTGGAGGAGAACTGCCATGTTATATTATGAATGAGGGAGTCAGAGCCTTTAAGGAGGGGACAAGCCAACTGGACCTCTGAGGGAAGCCTCCAGTTAAAAGGAGCAGGCAGTGCAAAGCGCCTGTGGTAGGAGAAGACTGTGCGTTAGAGACATAGCACAAGGCTGTGTGCAGCAAGAGAGGATATGAGTGGAGGGGTCAGGGATGAGGGGAGGAATCAGAGGAGCAGTCACCCAGTTCACAAAGTGATTCTCAACCCAGACTGCATAGTAAACTCCATTTATAACCTGGAAAATATATTGATGCCTGTTACACCCCCAGAAATTCTGACTCACTGGGGCCTCAATATTTCTTAAAAACTTCCTTGGAACAAAGACTGTGAATAGGCAACTCATAAAAGAGAATAGTCTAAACGTTAACAAATGTAAGCAAACAAATGACCAAAATCATTAGGAATAAGAAATCCAATTGAAACAATTATATAAATACCACTTTACACCTCATATGCTGGCAAATATTAGGAAACTTGGATAATGTGAAGTATTGATGGGGACATGGGCCTTGAGGAGCATCCTGTTCTGCTGGTAGAAGTGTAGACCAGGGCAGCCCCGCAGAGAATATACTTGCACAACAGTACACTGATTAACTGTCAATGTATAATCAATGTTAGTTTTTGAGTTTCTTTTTGGAGCAATTCTATTTGTATGGATTGACACTTTATTGCTTTCATTCATTCTTAGTTCCAAAAAACAAAGACTCATTCTATCTCAAAAGTGCCATAGGAATCTATTGGACCCTTTCATAAGTCTGAAACATTATAAAATGTTAAGAGATCTTGTTTTTCCTTTGTCTTGAAACATTTTGACGTTTTATCATCCTAGCTGTTATTTTTATCATTGTTCACCATTATGTCCAATGGATACAACAAACAGAATAAAATAATAAGAAGTGGAAAATTATGGCATCACCTAGAAGGAACATGCATTAGTGAAATAAAATGTCACTTGCATCATCCTTCAGTTTCCTTATTATATTGCCCTAAGGATTGCATCATTTTCTCAAGAAAGTACAAGAGAAGACTGGAGACACCTTACTTGAAATCTTCTTTTAGCATTTATTGAACACAGTTGAGAATTTAGAAGTCTTTACTTTCTGGCCATAATTTTTGGCAAAAAGAAAAAAATGACAGTGGAAAATATTTCACAGTTGTTAGTTGAGTCAGGTGACTAGAGAGACAGAGAGCAGCTCTTTCGTCTAGATTCTAAAGGTGATGGTGAAATGAATCATCTAAGCACAATCCCCGACTAAGTGCCTTCAGAGACGAATATCCTAGGTGAATTTTTTCAAACTTCAGAATCAACAAGTGAATGGACAGTGTATTTCTGTAGACAAAGGAAATGAAGTATTCTCATCCACTTAGTCAATAAAAAGAACTTCAACCCACAGTATTTGGTAACAAGAACCTGAACCATCCCAGGTTCGTGGATTCTTTCATATTTTCATGATGTTTCTGTACCAAAATTCAATTGATATGATTCATAAGCAGACAGCGATAAAGGCAGGTATGTATAAAAGGTTATTGGGAGGAAATATGTGATGTAGAAATGCAGTCACTAGATCGATTATTTTAATTGGTGTTGATAAATCTAAAAATGAAAACATTTTCTGTTTGGTAGCCTTTAAAGAAGACAGCTGTCCTCTCATCAACAAAATCATGAACTGTTAATGTTTTCAAAAATTCCTTTGGCTATTGCATTTTTATGAAGCAAGAACAAGAATAACCGAAATAATGATAAGCTAGAACCTATGAGAGATGTGTTTGAAACCTGGAATCGGTTTTTACAAAATGGATATATTCCAAGTTCATGAATGACAGTTGATAAGCAGTTAGTTGCATTCAGAAGATCATTTTGAGTAGAATATCTTCAAAACCAAGAAAATACAGATTAAAAAGTTGAGTTAGCTATGATTAAATTCTTATTAATATTGCTAATAAAGTTGTTTTCAACTTTTTTCTTCTGTATATTAGTTTTTATAATATACCTTTCTTCTGTAAATGGTTTTTTAAAATTACTTAAAATAGTAAAATTAAAGGGTTCATTGGATGTAGTTGGTAAATGATGACTATTTTTCCTGACTGAAGGCTAAGTATAGGCAAACCCTGTAAATCAACAATTCCTTTTGTGGCTCTACGTGCCAATGGCATTAACTCACATGCCCATACAGAGACACATATATGATGTTCATTGCAGCATTCTTTGTGGTGGTAGGGTTTTAGAAACCATTTTTGGAGAGGAGGGGTTTTTTTTAAAGGCAATTATGCACCACGAAGCCGACAGACTGGAGGTTCACAGAACAAGCATGACTAGAAAAGTTATAGAAATGAAATGAGATGTATGACAAAAGATATTTGTGTAAATTTAAAATGAATACATTAAAACAAAAATATTTATTTTGCAGGAGCACATGTAAAAAGTAGTAATGTTAAATACATTTGGATGATCTGGCAGGGAAGGAGAATGGGAATGAAGAATAGGGATAAAAGAGAAAGGGAGGGGGAAGAGAGAGAAAGAACAGGTAAATAAATGAGGAATAAATAAACCTAATTAGGCCAGGCGCAGTGGCTCATGCCTGTTACACCAGCACTTCGGGAGGCTGAGGCAGGCAGATCACAAGGTCAAAAGATCAAGACCATTCTTGCCAACATGGTGAAATCCCGTCTCTACTAAAAATACAAAAATTAACTGGACGTGGTGGCAGGCACCTGTAGTCCCAGCTACTCGGGAGGCTGAGGCAGGAGAATCACTTGAACCCGGGAGGCAGAGGTTGCAGTGGGCCGAGATCGTGCCGCTGCACTCCAGCTTGGCAACAGAGCAAGACTCCATCCCCCAAAAATAAATAAATAAAATAAACCGAATTAGAAGGGGACCATGAGAATCTTGCTGCATCTGAGATTCAGCAACAAAAACAAAATGCAAAATCAGAGAAAAAATAAAGGAAAATTAGTTTTTTTAAAAAGCCCAAATGAATCTAACGTGCAGCCAGGGATGAAAATTACTCTGTAGACTGCTAAGAACTCTAGATTTTATTCTGGTTGAGAAGAGAAGCTATTGGAGGTTGCCTGACCTAAGGTAATGCTATTGAAGGGTCACTCTGGCTTACAGAAGGAAAAGTAGACCATAGTTTAGTCAAGAATGGAAGTTGAGAAAAGAGTTAGAAAACTATTACATTAGACTAGGTAAAGGGATAATGACGGTGGCTGGAACTCAGTAGTGATTAAAAAAAAAAAGATAGTAGTGATAGAGGCAGTGGTAAGTAGACAAATTCCAGATATTTTTGTTTGTTTGTTTTTTGTTTTGTTTTGTTTTGTTTTGTTTTGAGATGGAATCTCGCTCTGTCCCCCAGGCTGGAGTGCAGTGGCGCAATCCGCACTCACTGCAAGCTCCACCTCCTGGGTTCACGCCATTCTCTTGCCTCAGCCTCCCGAGTAGCTGGGACTGCAGATGCCCACCGCCACACCCGGCTAATTTTGTGTATTTTTAGTAGGAACAGGGTTTCAACAAGTTAGCCAGGATGGTTGATTCCAGATATGTTTTGAAGGTTGAGTAGACAGCCCTTATTACTGGATTGAATAAGGAGTCAAAAATGATGTCAAAGCTTAGGGCCTGTGCAACTGAAAAAAAAAAAAAAAAGAATTTCCTTGTATTGAAAATGCAGAAGACTGGGAGAGAAGACAGCAGATTTTGTACATGGAGGAAAGAGCATCGACAATTTGATTTTAGATGTGTTAACTTTGAAATAACTATTAGATGTTTAAGAGAAGAAATGAAATAGGCAGTTGGCAGAAGGGTCTAGAGTTCATGGGAGAGATGAGATACAGAACCATAAATTTGAGAGTTCTCAGCAAAAAAGTAATATTTAAACCCATAGACTCAATGGAGTGATCTGGATGATAACTGTAGAGATAAAGAAAAGCCTTAGATTAGTTGATCCCTTAAATATCTTCTCTAAGTTTGTTACAGGCTATCTTTTCCAAAATCTGCAAAGTTAACTATGCAAGTTGAAACTAAACCATTGGATAAACTCATGATATAGATTAATTATACAAAAAATGTGTTGCATTCATATTATTGGAGGTCCAGTATGTCCCAAATGAGAAATGTCTTACTATCTTGTCCATTCCATGAGTATAGGAAAATGTGGTCTGTGTGGATTTCTAAACATAGGAAAGTCTGCTATAATTGGCTTCCTCTAACTCAATCTTGAAAAAACTTAAAGCAGGCGATTGCTTGATAGTAAGGATTAAAAGGAGCCTTTCATATTAATGTACAAAATTTGAATTTTATCCTTTGAGTGACTTTTCCCTAAAATGGAATCCTTACTATGTAAGCAAGGGCAAGTGTAAGCTCCTTTGTTGCTCTACAGACAACCGTGTGGGCAACTGCTACCTGAAGTTTGGACCTCGAGGAGATGGGAGTCTGTCTTGCAACACCGAGATCGGGGTGGGCGTCAGTCGCTCTTCATGCTGCTGCTCTCTGGGAAAGGCCTGGGGAAACCCCTGTGAGACATGCCCCCCTGTCAATAGCAGTAAGTACAAAGCTGAAGAAGAGAAAGAAAACCACCTGGTGTCTAAAGATTCGTTGCAATTTTATTCCTGAGCTGGGAGTAAGGAGTGTTTACTGAGGACAAAACAAAAAAATTGAATTTGGACTACTTTCAGTGATCACACTGAAACCAGCCAAGAGTGTTAAAGGATTTGAATTCCTCTCTTCCTATGTTTTATCATGATATGTTAAAAAAATAATTTTTAACCGTAATCATGTATGAATAGTACTAATATGAAATCTCCATGATATCACAGATAAAACATATTCCTGATTCTTCTCAAAGGTTATTTAGTTCAGCTTCTTAGGTGTGTTGTATTCCTGAAGTCATTTATAGAATGCCTTAAATTGAAACATCTGTTCTGATATGAACATGAACCAAAACCTGTATTCTCTAAACTTAATTTACTAGCTAAAAGAACTGCAAGGGAATTTTTTCTTTAATTGAAAACAAATGGTTTGTGTTATTCTACTGTGTATGTGATTAATAAAGTATGATCTTTTATGTAAAATATGTAACTTTAAATGTATATGAAAGTACACTAAGAAAAATTTGGATACATCCCTTAGGATGAGTATATTGAGCCTGTCATTTGCTGAATGCTTGCTCGTTGTCTCAGCCACTTGGACATGGGTATCAAACCTCTTATTTTTCTATTGTTTTGTAGCGGAATATTACACCCTGTGTCCCGGAGGTGAAGGCTTCAGACCTAACCCCATCACTATCATTTTAGAAGGTGAGCTAATCCCACTGTCACCCAGATTTAAACAAGGTAAAGAGTTAATTTTAGAGAAAAGCTGGTGGAAAAGTTAGGGCAGAGCAGTCCCAGCAAGATAATTTAGTAAAATTACAGATGGACTTTAATTACTAAAATGTTAAACAACCACTTTTATCAAGCAGTAATGATCCATCCCAGTGATTTGATGTCTGACTGTTCTGCAGAGAAACTCTTTCCCATTGTCCCCTACCTTGAATAATCCCCAACTTATTTTATTCATTTTCTCAGATAATGGTAAAAGTTCCATGACAAAGCCGAGAAGATACTTGAGCAGAATAAACTTGCCATCTAAATGTGCATTCATTTGGATGCATAGAAGTCTGCTGATTCTTACAAGATCACAGTTTTGAAAGATCTAATACTAACTCTTATCCTTCATGAAGGTGTCTGTTTTAAGTGCACTATCTCCCCTTTTGTAGACATTGACGAATGCCAGGAGTTACCAGGTCTCTGCCAGGGTGGAAACTGCATCAACACTTTTGGGAGCTTCCAGTGTGAGTGCCCACAAGGCTACTACCTCAGCGAGGAAACTCGCATCTGTGAAGGTGAGATGAATTTGATGCCTAAAATGCTCAATGCTGTTCCAAATAAAATGGCTGCTGAGGCCTGGGGGGAAAGGCCCATCCTCAAATTCTACAAAAGGCTAAATTAAGACTGGTTCATAGCTTTTTTCTTTTCATATCCATGTGGCTAAGTTGTACGATGATAGACAAATTAATTTACAGCTCATTGCCGTAATTCACTGTATTTTTCTAGGAGACTTGATTAAATATAAGTTGGGGAAATGGGGTAGTGTGAAAACCTACAATATTAAGTAAGTTATTAGTGAAAATATTGATAAGCATTACATTTTACATAGGAAAAATTGGTAAGCTTCAATGTGACCATTAATTTAATATTGATCAATAATTTTTAAAGGTTGGACTATATGGTATGAAGAAGTTCAAAGGTTATGCAGCTGCCATTCTTGCTTCTGTCCCCTCACTTTATCACATGGTATTTCAATTGTTTTAGGGGCCTGTCTCACCACTAAACTGGGGGCTTCTGGAGGCATGGTCCACATCTTACTCATCATTACAGCTACAAGTTCTAGCTTACAGTAGAATCTCAATATTTAATTGTGAAATGAATGAATCCTTCTAACTGAATATTAAACATGTAGCGTAATTATTTCCATTGTAACTTTTCTTTTGGAACACATTCGATAAATGCATCTGGAAGAAATAGGATATAATAAGGAGAACAACCAGCAGCTGTACTGCTTTAAGAATCTCTGAATTGTTACTAATTTGAAAGAAGCTACAAAGACAAAGGCTTTCCCAACCTGCATTCACTTTAAAGTTGGCATTAAAACTTAGCCTAAGTGACATAGGATGAAAGCAGGCTTTAAAGAAATTCCAATTGAAGAATGTGAATTACAATAAAAA
>NW_016806805.1:3212841-3219354 GCF_001698545.2 Rhinopithecus bieti
ATAGGTGCCAAGGAAATTATTTTTTGCCACTTTAGAATAATTTCTTTTGATGCTTTATATTTTTTAATATGGGGATTTTTTTCTTTTGAAGAAAGCTGTATCTGTGTTATATAAATGCGTATTTGGCATATTTTCTTTATTTCTAAATTTTGCATAAATAGGGATTTAGAGAATCACTTATGTTTTGTTCAGTCATCTAAGTAATATAAATTCATTGAAAAAATATATTAATTAATGGATATTCTTGCCTGCTGTAGATATTGATGAGTGTTTTGCACATCCTGGTGTGTGTGGGCCTGGGACCTGCTATAACACCCTGGGAAATTACACCTGCATTTGCCCACCTGAGTACATGCAGGTCAATGGAGGCCACAACTGCATGGGTAGGTAAAGAACTCTGAGATTAATTAGAGCACAGTTGTCGACTTCACACCTAAAGCACTTATTTCTCAGAACTATTGTTCAGGAAGTTTGAAAGTTAAATCTTCGTGAATTGAGATATTTCAGAATCTTGTAAGCTGCTGGCTTAGTATCAAGTTTTTGACCTTTGGATATACATTTACGTTTTTAAAAGCTTGAGTCTAATGTAGAAAATTTCCTCAAATGTTATATATTTGTAAATTTGTCATCTCCATTCATATAGTGTGAACATTAATATACAAATAAAATAACATTTAAATTTTAATGCTTAATTTTTTAAATTAAATAAATGATTTTGAGAGAAAAACAAATATGTATTAACATTGTCTCCAAAGAAAATTATAAGTGAAATCCTTTAAGGATGAAGGAGAGATGTTAATCTAAAAATGATTTATGTTTAAAGACTTACTTTAAGATAACTTCAAATGACTTAGAGGGTTTTCAGAGTTGTGTTCATCAGGAAAGCTTGATGTCTACAGCAGTGTGGGCTTCATTATAAACTGCTCGTGGATACAAATGGCTAGCTTGTTTGTTTTTCTTTATGTAGACATGAGAAAAAGCTTTTGCTACCGAAGCTATAATGGAACAACTTGTGAGAATGAGTTGCCTTTCAATGTGACAAAAAGGATGTGCTGCTGTACATATAACGTGGGCAAAGCCTGGAACAAACCTTGTGAACCATGCCCAACTCCAGGCACAGGTAAGCACTTGGCTCATGCTTCTGCTGACTGCCGTGTCAGTGGTACATGCATACATGTAACAATATAGTCAAAGTCAATGCGTGCTAAAACTAGAGATGCTCAGTTCCGAAAATACTCAAGAGCATCATATGGCTCTATTTCCCAAGTGGCCCTCTTTGAGATTCACACACTAACTTCTGAGACATTATGTTGAATAGGCTTGTGAATCCTGAAAATAAGATCCATTGCTGAAGAGTTAGAGTTTATAGCATTAGTCCATTTAAACTCGGTGTCTTAAACTATGCTTGTCAATTATTGATTTATTCATCCAACAAATATTTCTTGAGCAAGTACTGTATGCCACTGTGCTAGACATGAAAGGTGTAATATTTGGAAAAAAACTAAATTCAAAAGTTCGTTTTTTTAGTTCAGTCATGGAAAATATGCAAAAGTGTTTTATGAGCAAATTTTACATTAAAGCAACCCATTGTCAAAATGTGCCTTTACATCTTCTTCCTCAGACATCAATGAAATTTTTAGGCAAAAAATAGAGCTTGTCTTTACTTGCTCATGTTTTTTACACAAGACAGATTCCTGTGAAAGAAATAGCGAAAGATAATAGAGATAAGACCAAAAATGCTTGTCTTAAAATTGCTGTCCATCAGGTTCTCTTTTATGACCTGTAGAATGGCAACTTTTAATAACTATAGATACTAAGAGTTGAACCAGTAGGCCAAATAAGAAACGGTGATTATATATTTGTTACCAAATATTACTTAGGGTATTTGTATTTAAATGTTTCATTTGATGTGTTGATGAAATGAAATTAAGGAGAGAAATGGTGAAAAGCAACACATAGACCTTTTTCAGTGACTCGAATTCACTGGTCAAATGGATTTTCTTAGCCTTATCTTGCCATTATTACGTTCCATACAATTAAATAGAAACATTCCTACAATTCTCAACTTTAAAACTCCATAGTTACAAATTGAAGATCATTGATTTGGGGAATTAAAATGGCACTTTCTTTGTGAGAAGAAGCGAAAGCTTAGATTTGAGAGACAGGTCTGTATTTAAATCAAAACTCTTAGGATACTTATTGTAGAACCTCCTGCAGAGTATTTATCCTTTCTGAAACTAATTTCTCATGTATAAAATAGGAACAATAAATAATTGCAGTGACTAATTCATATGGTTGCAGTGACAATTAGGGAGATTATACATATAAATTATAATTTGTACATTGCCAGACAATTAGAAACCATTAAATTGAGCATCTATTGTCTTTCTCCCTGTTCTCAATACTCAGTATATATTGGTGGATGAAATATACAGCATCCCTGACCCAATAGCACTTGGAATATAGTATGCAGTTCAAGTTTTACCTAATACTGTTTTCAGGAGTTTTACTCACTTGTATAGCATTGAGTGTCAGAAGCATTTTTCATCTTGCAGATTATAATTCTTTTAAATTTCCATTGATTTGGTGAATTATGTGTGAGAATACCTCTTATAGTCCCTATTTTATTTCATAATGCATTGTTTTTGATTATTTGAATTTCACATTCCAACCAGTAGACACAGACAAAAAAAAAAAAAGACAAAATTCGTATCTCATTCATTATTCATTGTTTACCTATTTCCCCTCTACAACATTATTTTGCATGTCTATACCTTTGTGCAATCTGTAATTCCTTTTCAATTTGTACTTCTTTTTTTTTAATCTTTATATATTGGATGTTTTTTAAAGCTCTGCGTATCAAAAGAAAAAGAGTATTTAAATATCTAAATAAACATTTTGAATCTTATAATGATTTACTTGCCTTCAGATATCAGAGCAGTAAAAAGTTAATGAGAGTAATAGAAATAACAATGATAATAATGGTAAAGAATGCCTAGATCCACTCCTAGTAGAAGCTAGCATTGCTATCAAATAAATATAATTGAAATCAAAATGTCTGGTTGTGAATAATGTAAAATATATTTGTTTGTGAAAGTAATACAAACTGTTATTTTGAAGGAATTTGAGAAATTTAAGAGTGCATTGCTTTGTTTATATTTTAAAGCTGACTTTAAAACCATATGTGGAAATATTCCTGGATTCACCTTTGACATTCACACAGGAAAAGCTGTTGGTGAGTTTTTCCAGATTATGTTTGTTTTAATACATACGTGTAGCATTCTGTAAAAATCTATGTTTTTAAAGTTCAAGAGTACCGCAAAACATAATAATCTGGATTCCAATCTAATATAGTTAGATAAGAGAGAAATAACAGGCTTACAGACTCTAACCAAGTATTAATAATGATACTCCATCAGCGTAGTCTGGTGATCGGGTTATGGTAGTTATGTGACTATCTGAATATTTGCCACATCCACCATGCTAAAGCTTCAGTTGTCCTTGTCATGCACTTTGTATTACATGACTCTAAATAATCTACCTTATTTTAACCTTTAGTTGCTATTTTTTAAAGTACATTTTAAATTTTGGTGTATTTTGCAGTTTCCCTTTTACTGGTCTAAATATCAATTTGCAGACTTCTTTTTCATATTAATTAATTCCTTCTAAATGTACATTGTGTTGCTCACTCTAGTTTCCTTCCTCAAAGATTCGGTAAGCAGTATTTTTTTTTTTTTTTTTTTTTTTTTTTTTGAGGTGAAGTTTTGCTCTTATTGCCCAGGCTGGAGTGCAATGGCGCAATCTCGGCTCACTGTAACCTCCGTCTACTAGGTTCAAGTGATTCTCCTGCCTCAGCCTCCCGAGTAGCTGGGATTACAGGCACCCACTACCACACCCGGCTAAGTTTTTGTATTTTTAGTAGAGACAGGGGTTTCACCATGTTGATCAGGCTGGTCTCAAACTCCTGACCTCGTGATCCACCCGCCTCAGCCTCCCAAAGTGCTGGGATTACAGGCGTGAGCCACCACACCTGGCCTAAGCAATATAATTTTAAGTCTCCATTATGAATACATGATAAAACAAAATACATGCAATGATGAAAACATAGCTTTTTAAACAAATGACTAGCAGCAGTTAGGGTAACCTGAAGAAGAGGTTTGATTGCCTAGGAAGTTCATTTGCTATATTGACTCTGAAATTACTTGGTATATTTTATCAACTACTTACATTATTTCCATCACTGTGTCTGTTTTCTGGTATATATGTTTTTATAAACCAAAAAAATTATCTATGCCAGTATATAATTGATTTTTGTGACACTGAGTATTTGTTCTCATCCCAGGGTACATGTACCATTATTCAAGGTTATATGGTAAGTACATTAAGCAGAACAACATATATTTGACCAAATCTGTTCCGTTTCAGACATTGATGAATGTAAAGAGATTCCAGGCATTTGTGCAAACGGTGTGTGCATTAACCAGATTGGCAGTTTCCGCTGTGAATGTCCTACAGGATTCAGTTACAATGACCTACTGTTGGTTTGCGAAGGTAATCTGAATAATGTATGTCCTTTATCCAGTATAATTTGGTATACATAAATAGCATTTAGATGGTTTCTGATTTTTACTATTTCTTCTACAATTTTTCAAGAATTGATCATCAAAGTGTGACGTGAATGTAACGCTAATACAATAATAAAAAGGACTCCTTAAAATGGAACTGTTGCTCTTTCAGATATAGACGAGTGCAGCAATGGTGATAATCTCTGTCAGCGGAATGCAGACTGCATCAATAGTCCTGGTAGTTACCGCTGTGAATGTGCTGCGGGTTTCAAACTTTCACCCAATGGGGCCTGTGTAGGTAAGAAAGAGGCTGACTCATTCTTTGGCACTGAGCACAAGATTCCTTAGATTTCCTATCAAAAAATACTTCAAGAATAATTTCAGAAAGATTTTCTCACTTAATCTGTTCATTTATAGTGAACCTATTTCACCATATCTTTTATTTTGTTAAGAAAATAGGTCTCTTCAATGGATTTCCCCAGGATTGGACCTGAAACAAAATAATATCCTTGAGATACCAAAAAAAACCCATAAATAATTGCATGATTTAAAAAGAGGGTTGGATAAGTTAAAGCCTTGCCCATTTCGATTCAGCTATTGTTATGGTTCATTTTCAGCCTGTCTGTAATAATTAATAGCAGGTTAGAGAAACACAACTGTGAAAAATGAAGAAATCTTAATAAAAATGAGATACATGTAATATGTTTTGTTTGTTTGTTTGTTTTAGATCGCAATGAATGTTTAGAAATTCCTAACGTTTGCAGTCATGGCTTGTGTGTTGATCTGCAAGGAAGTTACCAGTGCATCTGCCACAATGGCTTTAAGGCTTCTCAGGACCAGACCATGTGCATGGGTAAGAAGGACGTGTGGCTCCAGGGAGTGAAGTGGGGCTGGGACTCCAGAACAGATCACAGTTCCATCAAGTGCCATGAGTAACTACTATGTGTCTGTCAGAAACAATCTTGCAGAAAATTAACTAGGTCAAACTGTTTAAGTCTTGATTCAGTATAAAATTTGCAAACAGGGACATACTGCAATCTGTTCTTCAGTTCAGTGATTCACAGCTTTTTCTCCAGAAGATGTTCACATGGCTTGACATGCACTCTGAGTCACTTGGGCTTGTGTGGAACTTACCATGGCACCCGCTGCCCTTTACCTTCATGTTTCTCCTCAAGACACCATTTTGGAATGCAAGACAGTAGTAAGAGTGACAGCATTAAACTTAATAAATTTATACACATATGCACATACTTTCTAAAAACAAATTGTTGAATACCTGGGATTTATGTACATATTTTCTGTTTTATCTCTTAAAAATCACTTTAGGAGCAAATATAGCCAAACTCTTCAAAAATTCCGAGTAGCTAATGTAATGGGTAGTCAAGTGATAATAGTGCTTAGTGAGTTCTTGCTGAGCTGATGATTAATAATTTTTCAAAGACAGATGGGCTGGATGCCATGAAGCTGGGACTGAGTATAACTCCTTAAGTCTGATGTCAGCCATTGGCTCTGCCTCTGCTGTAGAGTTTTCTTTCTGTGCTTTGCGCTTGAAGGGGGAAAATCAAATTTAAAACTTGGCTACTTATAATTAGCATGTTCTCAGTGTAGAAAAGGCTAGGGCTGTTCAGCTACTCTTTTGATATTCAAGATATTATCTATGTGAATATTAAAATCAGATTTCAGTACCACAGGACTGGTTTCCTTCATGACACACTCATACAACAGAGAATACCTGGAGTGTGTCTCCAGGTTCATCCATTGTCTCCTAAGAGTCCTCCCTTTGGACTTCTCCCATAATGGCAGGGAAAATTCTCCAGCTGATGCTTATACAAAGTAATATACAGGATCTGGTCTTATTTGCATGAACTCCCTAAGAATGCTTGCTTATACATGCTTCTTCTTGCCATACTCCCGGAGAGAGTATGGTTTACAAAAAAAAAAAAAAAAA
>NW_016806805.1:3219491-3222257 GCF_001698545.2 Rhinopithecus bieti
TTTTTTTTTTTTTTTTTTTTTTTTTTGAGGTGAAGTTTTGCTCTTATTGCCCAGGCTGGAGTGCAATGGCGCAATCTCGGCTCACTGTAACCTCCGTCTACTAGGTTCAAGTGATTCTCCTGCCTCAGCCTCCCGAGTAGCTGGGATTACAGGCACCCACTACCACACCCGGCTAAGTTTTGTATTTTAGTAGAGACAGGGGTTTCACCATGTTGATCAGGCTGGTCTCAAACTCCTGACCTCGTGATCCACCCGCCTCAGCCTCCCAAAGTGCTGGGATTACAGGCGTGAGCCACCACACCTGGCCTAAGCAATATAATTTTAAGTCTCCATTATGAATACATGATAAAACAAAATACATGCAATGATGAAAACATAGCTTTTAAACAAATGACTAGCAGCAGTTAGGGTAACCTGAAGAAGAGGTTTGATTGCCTAGGAAGTTCATTTGCTATATTGACTCTGAAATTACTTGGTATATTTTATCAACTACTTACATTATTTCCATCACTGTGTCTGTTTTCTGGTATATATGTTTTATAAACCAAAAAAATTATCTATGCCAGTATATAATTGATTTTGTGACACTGAGTATTTGTTCTCATCCCAGGGTACATGTACCATTATTCAAGGTTATATGGTAAGTACATTAAGCAGAACAACATATATTTGACCAAATCTGTTCCGTTTCAGACATTGATGAATGTAAAGAGATTCCAGGCATTTGTGCAAACGGTGTGTGCATTAACCAGATTGGCAGTTTCCGCTGTGAATGTCCTACAGGATTCAGTTACAATGACCTACTGTTGGTTTGCGAAGGTAATCTGAATAATGTATGTCCTTTATCCAGTATAATTTGGTATACATAAATAGCATTTAGATGGTTTCTGATTTTACTATTTCTTCTACAATTTTCAAGAATTGATCATCAAAGTGTGACGTGAATGTAACGCTAATACAATAATAAAAGGACTCCTTAAAATGGAACTGTTGCTCTTTCAGATATAGACGAGTGCAGCAATGGTGATAATCTCTGTCAGCGGAATGCAGACTGCATCAATAGTCCTGGTAGTTACCGCTGTGAATGTGCTGCGGGTTTCAAACTTTCACCCAATGGGGCCTGTGTAGGTAAGAAAGAGGCTGACTCATTCTTTGGCACTGAGCACAAGATTCCTTAGATTTCCTATCAAAAAATACTTCAAGAATAATTTCAGAAAGATTTTCTCACTTAATCTGTTCATTTATAGTGAACCTATTTCACCATATCTTTTATTTTGTTAAGAAAATAGGTCTCTTCAATGGATTTCCCCAGGATTGGACCTGAAACAAAATAATATCCTTGAGATACCAAAAAAAACCCATAAATAATTGCATGATTTAAAAGAGGGTTGGATAAGTTAAAGCCTTGCCCATTTCGATTCAGCTATTGTTATGGTTCATTTTCAGCCTGTCTGTAATAATTAATAGCAGGTTAGAGAAACACAACTGTGAAAATGAAGAAATCTTAATAAAATGAGATACATGTAATATGTTTTGTTTGTTTGTTTGTTTTAGATCGCAATGAATGTTTAGAAATTCCTAACGTTTGCAGTCATGGCTTGTGTGTTGATCTGCAAGGAAGTTACCAGTGCATCTGCCACAATGGCTTTAAGGCTTCTCAGGACCAGACCATGTGCATGGGTAAGAAGGACGTGTGGCTCCAGGGAGTGAAGTGGGGCTGGGACTCCAGAACAGATCACAGTTCCATCAAGTGCCATGAGTAACTACTATGTGTCTGTCAGAAACAATCTTGCAGAAAATTAACTAGGTCAAACTGTTTAAGTCTTGATTCAGTATAAAATTTGCAAACAGGGACATACTGCAATCTGTTCTTCAGTTCAGTGATTCACAGCTTTTCTCCAGAAGATGTTCACATGGCTTGACATGCACTCTGAGTCACTTGGGCTTGTGTGGAACTTACCATGGCACCCGCTGCCCTTTACCTTCATGTTTCTCCTCAAGACACCATTTTGGAATGCAAGACAGTAGTAAGAGTGACAGCATTAAACTTAATAAATTTATACACATATGCACATACTTTCTAAAACAAATTGTTGAATACCTGGGATTTATGTACATATTTTCTGTTTTATCTCTTAAAATCACTTTAGGAGCAAATATAGCCAAACTCTTCAAAATTCCGAGTAGCTAATGTAATGGGTAGTCAAGTGATAATAGTGCTTAGTGAGTTCTTGCTGAGCTGATGATTAATAATTTTCAAAGACAGATGGGCTGGATGCCATGAAGCTGGGACTGAGTATAACTCCTTAAGTCTGATGTCAGCCATTGGCTCTGCCTCTGCTGTAGAGTTTTCTTTCTGTGCTTTGCGCTTGAAGGGGAAAATCAAATTTAAAACTTGGCTACTTATAATTAGCATGTTCTCAGTGTAGAAAAGGCTAGGGCTGTTCAGCTACTCTTTTGATATTCAAGATATTATCTATGTGAATATTAAAATCAGATTTCAGTACCACAGGACTGGTTTCCTTCATGACACACTCATACAACAGAGAATACCTGGAGTGTGTCTCCAGGTTCATCCATTGTCTCCTAAGAGTCCTCCCTTTGGACTTCTCCCATAATGGCAGGGAAAATTCTCCAGCTGATGCTTATACAAAGTAATATACAGGATCTGGTCTTATTTGCATGAACTCCCTAAGAATGCTTGCTTATACATGCTTCTTCTTGCCATACTCCCGGAGAGAGTATGGTTTAAAAAAAAAAAAAAAA
>NW_016806805.1:3222540-3309124 GCF_001698545.2 Rhinopithecus bieti
CAAAAAAAAAAAAAAAAAATGTGAGATTTATGATTCGGAAATTCATATGGGGAAGATCTGTCTACTCATAACAATTCTTCCATGATAAAAACTAGTCGGATTCTTCAGTAAGACCTCCCTTGTACAGACCTTCCTTCCTAAAGAGCAATACCAACCCCCACCCTTTTTTTGGTGTAGTAGAGTTTCAGCAGACTGGAATTCATAATTGGGGAGTCTGCTGTCTCATATGACAGATGACCTTTCTGAGTATTTTCTTAATTCAGTTTTTTGGAAGGCTAATAGTGAATTTTAATAAACTTCAATTTGGATTTCATTACTTCATACAATTAAGTAAACTGAAGTTTATCTTTGTTTTCCTGCTCAAATTAAGGGATTTAAATTTCTGGGTAAGTGTTTATAATGCCTTTTATAATGAAACAAATTGTTTCAATATTGTAGAAGAACATTTTTATTTACAATTATTAAGCAGACCTGCTCATTAATACATCTCTGCTAGGGGGATGCTCTCTCCTAGGCTATGTCTGAGTGTTATCTGACACAGTCAGTACCTGTTAAACTGTATTATTTTCCTATAATTTTACAATTTTGATTTCTTGTAATTTTGATTTTTCCCTATCTCATACTCATTTTCCTCAAGGAGATATGAGTTCCTAGTACTGAATTAGGAAAATCTAAGTAATTCCATAGTTTAAACATATAAAAGGGTTAATAGCCTATTTTTTTCCAGTTAAAAATTTAGTTTTTTGAGCCAATATTTCTTTGTAGATGTTGATGAGTGCGAGCGGCATCCATGTGGAAATGGAACTTGTAAAAACACCGTTGGATCCTATAACTGTCTGTGCTACCCAGGGTTTGAACTCACTCATAATAATGATTGCTTGGGTAAGTACTTCATTCAGTCCTTTATTGCTTCTATTTCATTTCCACACAATGTGCTGAAATAAAAAACAAAACTAAAGACCAAAAAAAAATTATATTACTAAAATTGCAAATATGTGCCAAAAGATACATAATATCATTGACTGGTTTCTAGTTAACTGATACCACAGTATTGGCCTAAATTGTCACAAGACAATATACTCTTGAACCCTTTTGTCAATCAACCAATCAATTCAGGAAAAAAGGTCATTCAGATCACAGTAAACATATTGGGACTGATTTATGGTTTGGGGTGTTTGTATTCCCTTAATGAGATCAAAAATAGACCATTGTCTCAATGTTATTATAAGTATTTCATTTAAATCCATTCTGGATTATTTACATTCAAGTACCAGTAGCCTCCTACTTCCACTTGTCATGGCTTGACATTTCATTTTCCATCAGCTTTTGAAGCCAAGATGCCTTCCCCGGCCCCCCCCCAAAAAGAAGAAGTGACTAGGTTTCTAGATTAGCCCTCAGAAATCTCTCCTCTGCGCAGTACAGGACTTTAGCCTTTGGCCCACAGCAACATACAAATGTGAAATGGAAACCGATAGTGAGCGGGAGAGGGTCCTGAAGTAGTTGGAGGAGAGAATAAGAGAAATGACAGCAAATGTTTATTCCTTGTTTACCGCGTGGCAGGAACTGCATGGGTAGTTTACAGCATAATGTGTTGTATTTCGCATGGCCCTGCAAGGTATGTGGAAGAACTTAGGTTTTCTACCATTGTGGGACTATATCAGAGCTCATCCCCACCTCCTCATTTAACCCAACATAAGTTCCTCTCTGTTTTCTTTATTTTTCAAAATTCCACAATTGTGAAAAAAAAATAGAGCTAACTGGACATTTTATTCAACTGCTGCCTTGTTGACTAGTTTCTTAGAGCCTTTGTACAGTCAGGGAGAACTAAAAAATACGGACATGGCTCTGATCAAAGTACAATCTTCAAACGACCCAGGAAATTACCCAAATGTAATCAACCCTAAACTTAAATGAAAACTTAACAGTTAGTGTCTTTTTTTTTTTAAACTATGTATTATATCAGCAATTCCAGTGTTTTTAATATCATTGATTTTCCTGTAATAAATAAGCTCATTTATTTGTTCTCTGAATATGGTCAACTTGGCTCCAGGTAAAGTATCTGCAAATTAGGCAATCAGATTAAATCACACATATCCCCAGCCTGTAGGAAAATAAATATTTTCAGTTGGAAAGAATGGAAAGCTTCACCTTAAACCTTGATTTTATCTGGTTCTAAATTCATGAGTTATATTAATATCAAAATGAAAAAAATGTATCTTTATGGTTGAAAAATAGTAGGAATCTATGGGATCCTATTAATTAAATGATCCTTATGGTATGTGCCATTTTTCTCTGTTGATGAGGAATTGTAATGTGGGATTTCTTATAAATGCAGTAAGTATGTTTTTGAGTAGTGACCTGTGAAACAATATATGTGTTAAGAGCTCTTTCTGAAAAATGGACTCCTGTTTGCTTACAGACATCGATGAGTGCAGTTCCTTTTTTGGTCAGGTGTGCAGAAATGGACGGTGTTTTAATGAAATTGGCTCCTTCAAGTGTCTGTGTAATGAAGGTTATGAACTTACCCCAGATGGCAAAAACTGTATAGGTAAGTATCTAAATAACAAGCAGTCTTTATGGTGATTTTTTTTTGTTTTTTTTTTGTTGTTGTTGTTGTTGTTGTTTTGGTAAAATGATTATGTGTACCTCCCCTCCTTTCACTTAAGAATTCATTAATATTTTGTTTAATCATCAGATCACATGATCAAGATAAACTATGATGGAAAATTTTAGTATAAGGTATCAACAATGGGAATGTCTCATAGGCAATGTTTTCACTGGGCACAGAGCTTGAGGCTGTCCATGTCTTAAGAAAAGTAGGCAAAGGAAACAAATCAAGAAAATTAGCCACTTGCCAAATAGGAAATATCCAAGATGTCAGAAGAGTATCTCTGGGAATATGTGTTCATGGTGACCCAGTAGATCAGAGGACCCGAGTTGAGTTCATATTAATATCATTTGGCAGACAGATAAATGTATGCAACAATTATCTCATGCTTAAATTATTTTTTCTCTTCTTTTTCTCTAAAGACACTAATGAGTGTGTCGCCCTTCCCGGCTCTTGCTCTCCTGGTACCTGTCAGAATTTGGAGGGATCCTTCAGATGCATCTGTCCCCCAGGGTATGAAGTAAAAAGCGAGAACTGCATTGGTAAGACTAACATTTATTCTGAGGCCCACAAGTAGCTCAGTATAGTAAGACATGGTGAAGACTCTGGAAGCATACTAAGTGCCAACCATTGCAAGCATGCTGACCTAAAGAATTAAACATATAGCTGCCTACATCTCTTTTACTGAACCATCAGAAATGATGGTGAGAATAAAAAACTTGGGGATGTAGGATTTTTTCATCACCAGAAGTCTAATGCTAGTCAAAGAATTTTCAGCATATGCTAATCTTTTTTCCAAATGTCAACAGAGACTTTCAGTGAATTTAAAGAGTGTCTACACAAATTGTAATCTTTGACACCCAGTTTTAAAACAGCTATTAAAGGTGTCTAGAGTCTTAGAAATGTGAAGCAGAAAAATCTCGACAATGCTGTTGAGACATTCTTTTCCTTGGGAAGGCCTCATGTCAGAGCAGAAAATATTAATCCATTTGTCATAACAGATGTTTTTCTGTTGAAACTCTTCCAGCACACACGAACTCTGTAACCACATCAAAAGTGGGTCCCCGAATTGCCTAGTGGACATGATGAAGTCCCACCTTTTTTACAGTTCACTTTATTTCACTTTTATACAAATTATTTTTTACAGCCTCGTTGAAATTCAGAAGCACCAGCATCTTAGTGTGGTTTTTCTAACATGAAAAGATGCTAAGGATTTTTTTTTGCCTTTGAGTTATCCAATTTTTTATAATTCTGTCACCCTTGGCAAGATTCTACCTAAAGATATATCATTCTACTGTTCATATTTAAGGGAGTTAAATAGGGCAGAAGGAAGCAGTTTACTTCATAGAATTTAATTATTCTTCAGACCACATAATTAGATATCATGAGTATCACCTAGTCATTCTGATTTGTATAGTTCATTATAAGATTGTCTAGTGTTTTTAATACTTAAAATTAATAAACAATAATACTAGAATCATCTCAGTAAGAAGTTTCTTGAAAAGTTTAAGATCCTGTTGTTCTTCCATTTTCTTTCCTCATGCTCAATCTTGGTTCTTCTTTGTCTCTGTGATCCTTCTCTTTATGGAATGCTAATTAAAGTAGTGTGTGAGCCACTAGGAGGGAAATAGAAATACACATGCCTCCTTGTATGAGGCAGTCTTGGCTACCTTTCCTCTTAATGAAGGTATGGATATATTTTATTAAGATATCACATATTATTATTTATTAAGTTTCAGAAATATTTCCTTTTCCTTTATCTGTCATTAGCAATGACACTAGTTTGCATCTCTGAAAAAATGGTTCTAATTTATTACTTTTTTTTTTTTTGAGATGGAGTCTCACTCTGTCACCCAGGCTGGAGTGCAGTGGCACTATCTTGGCTCACTGCAACCCCCACCTCCTGGATTCAAGCAATTCTCCTGCCTCAGCCTCCGGAGTAGCTGGGATTACAGGTGCCCACCACCATGCCTGGCTAATTTATGTACTCTTAGTAGAGACGGGGTTTCACTATGTTGGCCAGGCTGATCTCGAATTCCTGACCTCAAGTGATCCACCCGCCTCAGCCTCCCAAAGTGTGAAAAAAGGTTTTTTAATCAACTTCACTATAAGAAGATTTTCTTCAGACTAGTATCTTTTCTACCAGTGTTTCCCAGATGACATTCTAACATGACCACACACACACACATACATCAATATGTGTATACATACCCTGCACAGATATAAATTCATTCCTACGTTTAATGGGTATTACAGTGAACATTTGGCACCTTTCTAGGTGCTAGAAATACAGGAACATCATCTTTGCTTTGGGGTAGCTTGCTACCTAAGGGGAGAGACCTATTTTGTAAATAAACCTGTTTTGTGAAGACGTCCTTATAATACAGTGTGACAGACACTGTACTGGAGGTCCATTCAGGAGATGGGAGCACCGCAGGAGGCTAGGGATCATTGTGGTAGTTATGAGAGGGTAGCAGTTCAAGAAAGCCTGTCACAGAGGATAGATGATTGTCTAGGTCACTCTTAAGTGTTGGATAAGAATTTCCTGATCATCCAAAGAAAGAGAACAGAAGAGGCTATTTGGAAACGTAGGTAGCATGAGCACAATAAGGAGCATAGAATGGCTGGCTCAGAAGACTGAACTCAGGCCTGCGGTCAGTGTGGAGCCATTGCAGGAGTTGTTGTGTTTTTTTGTTTTTGTTGTTGTTGTTTGAAGGGATGAGTTGGTTTCTGCAGTTTTTTGTCATTTTATAGAAAGGTTGTGATGACTCTTTTGTTAAACTTCTCCCAACATGAACTGAGAACTTGTATGTGCCAGATACCGTGCTAGGAGCTGAAGGTTCAACAGCGAGCCAGACAGACATGCTGTGTCCTCATGGAGCTTACATTCTAATGTGCCTGAAAAGTAATATTTTTTTCATTTGGTTAAAACATTCCATTAAATAAGTACTTCCCACAAAAAATGACGAAAAGTCACTAGTGAGGCACGCATGCTTCTTTATTTTAAGGAAGTGTTCTAGGGAAACGGGGAAATGATAACTCTGTCAAAATATGTCTCAGCCCTCCAGTTCCGTAGGCACAGGTTTTCAAATGTTATCAGATGGACGTTTTAGAAGGGCACCCCTGGTGGCAATGTGGCAAGAAGACAGGGAGATGTAGACATCAGTTGAGAGACTGGTGGCAAATGATGATGGCTGTGGAAATACTGAGAAGGTAGAACTGGCTGCCACATTCTGCTTGCATGTGGAGTGAAAAAAGGAGAGAAATAGGGGTGACTTGGGGATCACAATTTGGATTACTGAGAGAGAGGTATCAGGGAGACGGGGACCAGTTCGTAGAACATTTGGCCACATGGAGCCTGCAATGCCCATGAGACGTGGAGTTGTTCATGTCAGGTAGGCAGGTAGACATACATACACCCCTAAAGATCAAAGACAGGAAGGTGGACATGGACTTGGGACTCTCTGGCACATGGTTGGTTGAAATCGAATATAACTTTTGACTTCTGAAGCAATAATAGTTTATGAATAGATTAAACATACAACATAATGTCATCTCTCATCTGAAATATCAACTGGCTAGTGGACTATGAGAGTATGGATAGTTGTTTATTTTCAAGTGTTGAATGACTAATAAATACTCCCCCTGTTCTGCAGATATAAATGAATGTGATGAAGATCCCAACATTTGTCTTTTTGGTTCCTGTACTAATACTCCAGGGGGCTTCCAGTGCCTCTGCCCCCCTGGCTTCGTACTATCTGATAATGGACGGAGATGCTTTGGTAAGATTTGGAATGACTTCAGTGTCACAGTTCACCCTTAGAAACTTTAAAGCTGTATTGTAAACCATCATGCTGGTATTAGTCCTAACAAAATACATGTCTATGCTAAAATATATCTGCAAGTTAAAAATTTAGGTCTCAAACATACGCAGTGAACAATTTTTAAGGTGTATTGAATTATTGCCACTGTTTCTACATTTTATAAATTTTTTAATAAAAGAAAATTCTTATTCTGATTTATCAGTATGACTATGTTAATTTTGTTGTTGGCATAGCTTTTTTATATATTGGTGTATGCGTTGCTTTTGGTGTGATGTAACTTACTGAAAGTTACCTCAATTGTTTTTCTTAGGCTATCATGCAACAGTGAGAAAAGAGACACTGTGGAAATCATTTTGATACTGAGCATGATTTCTCGAATTTCCTTAGCACATTATAAAAATATTTTAAGCATATTAAAAAATTAAATAATTTTGTAGCCAGGTCAATCTAAATTGGCAAATGAAATCAGCAGTTGAAGATTTCCAGACCTGTCTTAACTTTTGATCTAGTCTGCATCGCGTGTTCTACAACGAGAAATGTTCTGTCCAAACAGTGTTACAAAATAATCCCATCTGTAATGTTTGCTTTTTTGATTAGATACTCGCCAGAGCTTCTGCTTCACAAATTTTGAAAATGGAAAGTGTTCTGTGCCCAAAGCTTTCAACACCACAAAAGCAAAATGCTGCTGTAGTAAGATGCCAGGAGAGGGCTGGGGGGACCCCTGTGAGCTGTGCCCCAAAGATGATGAAGGTAAGAGCAATGACATCAAACAGCACTTTGTGTACCAGTTTTTGAATATTTGCCAGAGTGGCTTTAACCAGGTAATTTATGAATATTTTGAGGGTGAGGTAATCTCCTTGCATGTAAGTTTTGATGGTTCATTGAATAACCTAGCCTGAGAAACTTCTTTCAGCTTTTGAATAAGACACGTCTGAGCACAGGTGGTGTTACCCTTTTATTTCATTGCCCACCTCCAAGGTTAGTATTCGTTGCTTTCAGAAGTATGAATTTGAGAGGTCCAAGGCAGGAGAAAGAAGGGAATGGAAATTATATTCCGAGTTGCTGCAGGAGTCCCATGTGGGCATTGTATCGCAGGCTGTGGCTCTCAGAATGTTACATTAAATTCTCAGAAGCTGAGTCAGCACAATGGCCCTTTATAGGAAAAGATCAATAGCCTCAGATCTCGTTGGCACCCATAAATTATAGGATAAATCCCAGCAAACTCCAGCTGGCTTGGCCTCTAGGTTAGGGATAACTTCTGAGTGTGATGGGCAGGGAAGGTCTCTTTAGCTGCTTAGCTTTAAATGAGCAAACAGAAAGAACCAGGAGCACTGAGCAGGTGGCACCCTAGAAGGTGGCCCTCACTAAATATGCTTTTGAACTAAATCATAAAAATAAAAGACTCTTGTTATAGACAGCTTTGTAACAGAAACATAAGTATAATTTCATGTATATTGTTCATCCTTTCTTAAGTTCTCCGATAATTTCAAGTCTTCAATAATGGAGAATTTGTATTTTTCTTTGTAGTTGCATTTCAGGATTTGTGTCCATATGGCCATGGAACTGTCCCTAGTCTTCATGATACACGTGAAGGTGCGCTTTGATTTTATTCCTGTATTCTTATTTAATACAAACGTATTATTTTACATTTATTTTATAACTCATGCTAACTTTTCTATATAATGTATAGTATATTGTACTTAATGGACATATATAACCCTTATTTTGTATCATATACATTATACGTATATCGTAAGACTATATCGTGGTATATGAAATACATTACATATTTCTCTGACAAAAGAAGTATTTACCATTCTGTGTTGAATAGACATACACAGTATTGGCATATCTTTTCATTTATTTATTTATTTATTTATTTATTTATTTATTTATTTTGAGATGGAGTCTCACTCTGTCACCCAGGCTGGAATGCAGTGGTGTGATCTAGCTCACTGCAACCTCCACTTCCTAGGTTCAAGTGATTCTCCTGCCTCAGCCTCCCCAAGTGGCTGTGATTACAGGTGTGCGCCACCACACCTGGCTAATTTTTTTTGTATTTTTAGTAGAAATAGGGTTTTGCCATGTTGCCCAGGCTGGTCTTGAGCTCCTGACCTCAAGTGATCCACCTGCCTCGGCCTCCCAAAGTGCTGGGATTTGCAGGCGTGAGCCACCACGCCCAGCCGGCATATCTTTTTATATGAGGAAATTAACGGGCAGTTCTATATTTTAGATGTCAATGAGTGTCTTGAGAGCCCGGGCATTTGTTCAAACGGTCAGTGTATCAACACCGACGGATCTTTTCGCTGTGAGTGTCCAATGGGCTACAACCTTGACTACACTGGAGTACGCTGTGTGGGTGAGTGTTGGCTCCACATTATACACTTTTAAAGTTCTATTTTATTTCTCATATTCAGTAAAAGGTCTCTCAGGCACCCTGGGTGATGTTAGGATTTACAAATCCAGGATAAATAGCTAGTAGTGGCACCTTCTTCACCAGTCTTACATTTTCCAGTCAGACCTGATTTATGTGAAGATGGAGTTACCAACCTCTGTCTTCAACCAAACATACAAAATCTTATGTGTCCTAGAGACATACAATTGCCAAAATCTCTCATTGGACATGAAATCCATTTTACTCTATGTTCTTCCGTGCCTGCTTTTGAAGCAGAGGACCACATTCTTCTTCTGAATTTGTCATCTTTAGGGCAAGTATTGCTGCCTGGGGGCCAGAGCATTGCACACTGATCCTTCAGATCCTCTGCACTGCATAACAGCCAGCCAGCCAAGGCCCAAGGGATGCCAGGGTTACGTGTGCCCTTCTCAGATCCTGGAAATGAGTGAGGGCCAAGCGTGGGTCTTCCTGGGCATGCTCCTGTTAAACTAAAATGTCTTTGTGGCACTTTCTTGTTATTCTTTTTCAGATACCGATGAGTGTTCAATTGGCAATCCGTGTGGAAATGGTACATGCACCAATGTTATTGGGAGTTTTGAATGTAATTGCAATGAAGGCTTTGAGCCTGGGCCCATGATGAATTGTGAAGGCAAGTGATCTATGTCTTAAATATTACTTCTTCTTGACATAGAAAGTTTTTAATGTCTTGATATTTATTTATATAGTTTCTGATATTCTGCTGGTGAGCATATGGTGGGCTTTTTTGTTTTTTGGGTTTTTTGTTTGGTTGGTTGGTTTTTAGTTTTCCTTTAGTACAGTTACAATAGCTGCTGTAAAGCCCTTGTCTGATCATTCCAGCATCTGGGTCATCTCAGGATTGGCATCTCTTGATTGTCTCTTCCCTTGAAATGGAGTCACGGTTTCCTGCCTTTTCAGTATATTGGTTAATGTTGGATTTATACTCTGGATATTGTGAAAGATATGCTTTGAAATCAGTTATATTACTCTGAAGAATATTGATGTATCTGTCTTAGCAGACAGTCATCTCTAGTAGGCACAATAGCAGACTCTCAGGCTTGAGAAGGGCGATGGCTCATCTATCAGTTTGTTAAAACTTACTCACTAGCATTCTTGATTTTGCCCCACACATGCATAGTACAGTCATGCCACTTGAGCTGACTGGATGAAAAACACATAGTGTTTCTCCTTCCCTGGCCTTCTTCTTTCCAGGGTTCCCCTCTCTTTAGCAGACTTGGTTGCCCTAAGATTCCCTCCCCTGGTTCCTCTGGATGGAATCTCAGAAAGTTTCTACTGGAGAGTTAGCTACCAGATGACAGCACTGCCAGGCCATGGTCATCTGGAGGGTAATTTCAGAAAGAAAGAAGCCAAATCAATGTGAAATTACTCCCTACTGGTTGTTTGCTCTGAGTTTCAGCTCACCACTAAAACTTCAGGTAGTTTTATATTCTTCCCAGAGCTTATAGCTGTTATTTTTGAAAGATGAGTTTGTTAGGTACTGAATTCTGCATACCAGATGTGTAATAAGTTCTACTATTCGATTGCTTTCTGTATGACCGCCAAGTAAATGACATCAACATTTAGTTATATAAATAATTAGAACTGTAAGCTGAGCACATGCCTATCCATTTCTTTGGTCAGACATCAACGAATGTGCCCAGAACCCACTGCTGTGTGCTTTCCGCTGCATGAACACGTTTGGGTCCTATGAATGCACGTGCCCGATTGGCTATGCCCTCAGGGAAGATCAAAAGATGTGCAAAGGTAAGGCCACAGACATGGGAGTAGTTCGAACCTTATTTGTCATGCTGGAGATACATTTTAATAATTTTACAGTTCTCAACTAATTTCTTCTAGAGCTTTACAGAAATATACATATGACAGCATTTTGCTAGTGGATTTCCATACCTAGAGAACAAGACACATGATGGTATTTTTGTAAAATCAAGTCAGAGATAAGATGGGTTGAGAAGCCCACTATTGTCACACTCTTGGATTCTTATTAAAGCAAAGATTGCCCTTCCCTGAACTTCTTATCACTATGAGCAGTACTGAATCTTACTCATCTGGAATATAGCCAGTAGCTGACAATGGCTGGGCTTCTCCTTTCTCTGTCCCACCATAAGATTACATGTTAAGTGTCAGAAGACCACACCTATGACTTAAAAGTACTAAACTACAGCTTGCTCCAGATAATTTCCTATTTTTGTTTTTTGTTCTAGATCTGGACGAATGTGCTGAAGGGTTACATGACTGTGAATCTAGGGGCATGATGTGTAAGAATCTCATCGGCACCTTCATGTGCATCTGCCCTCCTGGAATGACCCGAAGGCCTGATGGAGAAGGCTGTGTAGGTAAGCAGTAAGGGAAGGTGTCTGCTTATGTAATGCCTCCACTCCCAGCCTACTTAATGGCACTACTCCCACCTCATCTTAACTGCAAGCGAACTATTTTTCCACATGTGTGAAGGCAGTGGTACAGCTAGCTTTCTTCCATCTCAGGGTCTCTGCTAATATAACAGGTTCCGGATTGTGGCATTTGTGCCCTGCTCAAGAATACCTGCCCTTTTGATTTTTCATATTTTAAAGAAAATTGTAAATAAAACTATATGTGTTCTGTAGGTACATATGTAACCAAGTAAATATGTAGAAAAACGTTTAAAAAGATAAACTAGGGTGGTTCTTTTATTAATTCGTAGAAGGAATTACTGCTAGGGAAGACATTGAGATTAGAAGTAACTAGTCCGAGGTGATTTTAGATTTAAAATCTGTCAATTTTAATTTTTTCTCAAAAGAGTGAGTTTCTGAACTATTCTGAATTACATGTGTCATATAAAAAATAATATGTGCAACAAATTATAATTGGATTTTTTAGTTTCTTTCTTTTCTTCGTTAGATATTTCATTCAAATACAGTACTTAATAAAGTTAAAATAGACCTACATAGATGTAGTTATGCAGTGGTCCGTTCAAAAACACTATTCTTCCAAGATCTATTATCTCAGAAGATTAACCTAAACTCCTAAGTCATAACGTGTGTTCCTCCAAGTCTAACACAGGGCAAAATGCTAATAACTATGTATGGAAGAAAGGAAATCAGCATTGTTAATCATCCTGTCTTCTTACTGTACATGAAATTTATTTTCATTTATTTCTCTTTTAATTTGTTTGAATGAAAATAATGCATGTATGTGCTGTTTAATCAGAGATTGGCTAAAATACTTAGAAATGTGTTTTAATTTTTGGGCATATAAATTTCTTATTTTTATAACTAGCTGAATTTTATATTATACTATCTTTATTACATTTGAAGATGTGTTTTCGGGGTGGAGGGAGTAAGCACTGTGATCAGATTAAGAACACAGGTTTCTAGTTGTGGATCTGTCATAAATGATCTAGATGACTTGAAAGTGATTCAGTTCCCTGTTCTTCAGTTACTTCATCTGCATACAGTGAGAAACCTAGTCTGCGTGATTTATAGGAGGGGTGGTGGCGTGTTTTGGGAAGGGTGTATCTGCTCTAGTTCTAATATTCTATCATCCTCTGAACTTACTTTTTCAAAGAAAAGACCCGGGGCAGAATTCTACACTTGTATTCTTTTCATTGTTAAACAGCACTACAAAAGATACAGGTTCTGAAACTTTTCTGATCCTCAAGCTTTTCATTATACCATGCTGACAGCTGAAATGTCTGTCTGAAAAATTTTTTTGATCATCACAATACTCTTTCTAGAACACTTTCATGCAAACAATATGTTTTCACAACTGGCAATGCCAGTTTAAAACAGCAAAATATTATTACAAACAAAAGTATTTACAAAAGTCAGGATGAAAATAAAGCCACAAAAACAATCAATAAAAATGCCAATGCATGAAATTGGAATCAAACAGAATTAGCCAAAAAAGTCGATTGCAACAGAAACTAAAAGCATTACAGTTAAGGGAATTAAAGTTATGCAGGAAATCTAAAACCTCTTTAATGAAAACCGTAAACCTAATCAGAGACGGAAACTTGACTATGCAATATATTATGCCTCAGTAATTATTTCTTAAACAAATAAATGAATCAAGAAATCTGATAAGTAGAACATTGTTTTACCAAGATCATTAAATTTTCTTCTTTAGACTTTGGCAGACTGTCCCAATTTTTGAAAGTTTATCCAAACATCTTTGATTAGAAGATCATAGACATAAGCAAATGAGAAAAGTATGGAGTGTTTTTGTAGAGACTCATTTCTACACTGCAGTGTGAAGATAGGTAGACACAAACGAGAAAATACTGAGATGCTATTTAATTATCAACAAACTAGTCTCCTAGACATGGCAGCTGCCAGAGGTGAGGCAGGAAGAGGAGAAGCAGCAACTATCAGAGATTCTAAGGCTTTTAGAACTTTATCAGAGACACATGACTCCCTAAATTACCTGGAAGCCCGAGCATAGTGCCCCAGGGATAGAGAGCATGACAGATTTGGTGAGAGGATGTTCATACAACAAATATGAATTGAAACTACACATTAGGCCCAGTGTAGCACCTGTGACCTGCTACACTATTTTTCAGTGAGTAGCTGAACTGGAGAAAATTGTTCAAAGATGAATAATTACACAAGACCAGTGTAGCTGAAGTTTGTGCAGGAGAGTGGCATGAAGTGGGTCTGAAGGTAGGCAAATGCCTTGGAAAGGAATTTGGTTTTATGCTCAAAGTGTTATGGCAGAGTGACTTGGAGTATGAGCCCTGGGGATGGACTATAAATGTTAGCAATCTAGGTTCGTATCTGCTAGCTGTGTGACCCTGGGCAAGTTGGCTTAAATATGTGCCTCAGATTCCTCATGTAAAAACAAATAGGAATTTTGAGCACAATTTCATAGGATTATTCACGTGAAACCCTTAGTACAGTGCTTGGCATAGAGTAAGATTTCAATTAAGTATTAGTTGTTGTTATTTTCTATTTTACATTTTTAAAGATATCTGGCTGCCTTATAGGTAATGGATTTTAAGGAGGTGGTAGCAGAAACAAGAGTTTCATTTAGGTGACCGTCTTAAACATCCAGGTGAGAGAAAAAGGAGGCTCAGATTAGGGCTACCGTAGTGTGGAAAAGGAGTGGACAGATTCAGAAAATGTGTTGGAAATAATCAACAGATTGGATTGCTGATGGATTGATTGAATATGTATAAAAGATAAGTCCCAGGATTTTTGCTTGGGCAACTAAAGTAAATTAGCTTACTATAATAATTTACTTGATGCTACTAGTAGCTGATATGGAAAAGATTGTAAGAAACAGATTTGGTTGGGGACACAGAAGAATGAAAGTTCTATTTTGGTTGTGTTCAGTGTCAGATACGTACTAGCTTTCCAAGTGGGAATATCAAGTCAGCAGACATATTCATGAGCCATAGATGTAAATTGCTAACAAATAGTGTTTGAAAAATTATGGGATTGACTGAGAACACCAAGAGAGAGATCCTGGAGAGTAGAAGGAGCAGGGCTCCTTCCCAGGAGACTGGACTCTGGTTGTTCCAGTATTTAAAGTGACTAAAAATAGTAGGAGACTAAGAAAGAGTAGCCAGCAAGATAGGAAATTCTCCATGTCCATGTGGTGTCCTGAGAACTAACGTGGCCATTTTTGTATGATGCTACTAAGACGTAGAGTAACATAGAGTTGTAATTAGATTTGGTGACTTCTTCAGGAAGTTTCAGTGGAGCACACGACATTAAGGAAACAATCAGTGATAAGGAAGCAGAATTTATTGTCATAGATCATTCTTCCAGAAATTTTGTTCTGAAAAGGAATCAATACATATGGCAGTAGCTAGAGGGGTAATAGGTGAATAAGAGAGTTTTTTGTATTGTTTCAAGACAAAAGTTACTAGAGAATTTATGCTGAGGGAATGATGCCTTGAAAAGGGAGTATTGTGAAATCTGGGAAGGCAATCTAGAGTACCAGTATAAGAGCTGGCCTCGGAGAAAAAACAAAGATAGTTTAGCTGTTGGAAGAGGACAAAGGGTTGAAAGTGAGGGTACAGCCAGGTTGTTCACAGGGGAGAGATGTCTGATGTGTCTTGAGTGTGTCTAGTGTCATTTTAGAAAATGGGAGTGTGAAGATACTAAGAAGCATAGCAGGATTGTTGAGGGAGGATCACGTACCCATTTGAGATTTGAGTCTTGAGTCTTGAGTCTCATTAAAATGAGGCCTGTTTTCCTCTAGCCTGTCATGCTGCACTGGATTAGACATAGAGTAGGTAGAAGTAGGGGCGCATTGGACAAGAGTGATGGACAATGGAAAGGTCAGTAATTGGCAATCCTGATGCAGCCCACAGATTGTCAGAGGGTAGAAAGTATAATGCCGGAAATCAACATTATTTAGGTAGAGCAACATCACTCCAAGATATACCCTGTTGAAGTTACAAATTTCAACAGGAAAAAAAAAAAATCAGGCCTTTTTTTTCAACCTCTTCTCAGTAATTCTTAATGCCAATGTCAAAAAAGCAAAATTAATCTAAGAATTTGAAGCACAAATTATGTACTACAGCAGAAGCTTTATTATACATAATCAAACTTGGAAGAACTCAGGCAGTATATCCTGAGTTCTTCCAAGAATGCTTTTAGTTCAAGAGCCCTTTTTGAAAAAAAAAAATTCAGACAAATCAAATATAATTCAAAATCAGGGTGAATTACGTTAAGGATAGGATTAGATCAAGGCAACAGACCTTGCACCCTCAGATTCTAGAAATAATAAACTAAAAAACGTTTTAATTCATAACTCATTACTTTCCTATGTACCTTTAAATTTCCGAAGTAAGTGGTTTTTTTCTAAAAGAGGAAAATAAATCGCAGGAGGCATATCATGGTGAATTTGAAAACACTTAAGAAGAAAATGAAAATCCTTAAAACTTCCAGAGAGAAAAACCAGGTTTCCTAAAACTGAACAGTAACACTGGGTTAAAAAAAATAAATAAATAAAGGAGCAATATTTTGAAAGCATTCTAAGGGAAGATAATTTTGAACTAAAATTCTATACTCAAATCAAAAGAAGACATGGTTGGAAATCTGTTTTAGAATATGTATACCTCTCTTAAATAATTACTGAACTACATATGCTAATTTTTTTAATTAATTCAAGAGGAAGAAATAATGTAAGTGGAACAATGGTCAGCCAAGAAACCAGTAAGCCTCATTAATTTAAACAGACGCTGATGGCACACTAAAAGTCTAACAAACCAAAACTTCTAGATAACATCAACATGGCAGGTGGTTCAGGGAGAGAGCAGAGATAAGGAAATTTATGCAAAGGTGCTTACTGTGGCCCAGAGCTTTCAAAACAGATACTTCTTGGCATTGATAGAAAATTATTCATTAAGAATGTGTATTGAAGTTGTTCAGTGGTTTCCACTGTAAGAATAGAAAGAAGACTGTAACTTCCAAATATGAGTTCAGAGGGAAAAGGAGGGCATAGGAAGAGGACAATCACACAATAAATATAAAACAATATAAAATGGCAGGTGAAACTCTAAACACATCAGTAATCATGACAGACGTAAGTGGTTTAAATTGCTGGTTAAAAGATAAATGTGTTTTTTAAAATTCAGCTAGGTTCTCTTTAATAGAATTGTAGTACCAAAATTGAAATCTGAGATAGGTTGAAAATAAAAATATTCAAGGCAAATGCTAATAAAGGCAAAGTGCATGCAAATATAAGTGGCAGTAAATTTAAAAAGTGTTTAAGTATAAACATGAAAGGAGCAAATTATCAAAAAGACGTAATTGTCATGTGCTCTCTTACGCTCCTAACAACATAGCTTTGAAAAAACCTCAAATAAAATTTACAAAATATCAAAAAAGCACAAAAAGTAAGGATATAGAGAATTTTAATAAAAACAATTTTGTTGAAGTAGGTTTATTTATCACCAACCAAAAGAGCAGTATTACTTAAATTTCCTGTCCCATTAACTACCCTCACAGACCACAGTTGTTCCTGTGATTTTACTCAAAACCAATTTAGGAGCTTGTCCTTTATTCCTGGCCTGTGTGGCTTTTACTCTACTCATCATCCCTACCCAACATCCACTACCCCTCTCCCCACCCTTTCTCCAATATCACAGAAACTGAATTCTTTTCCCCAGAGTTCCCATCCTTGCCTCATGTCTCAGGGCAATTCTATCCCTTTTGGAGGCCAATTTCCAATTCTATATATTAACACCATCCCTCCTCTGCAGAGGATAAAGAAAAGAAAGAAGAAGAAAACGTTATCTTAAGAAAGAACCCACCTAGAAGGATGAAGTAAAGCTAAAAATAAATTAATATTCACACATTACCATTTTTAATCTCATCATATTAGTATTTTGGCAAAGAAGTGTTAAATAAGATATAACCCATTAGAAGATAGCTTGTAAATTATAATTTTACAGTTTTCTCATTATTCATATTGTTTGTTTTCCTAAAGATGAAAACGAATGCAGGACCAAGCCAGGAATCTGTGAAAACGGACGTTGTGTTAACATTATTGGAAGCTATAGGTGCGAGTGTAATGAAGGATTCCAGTCAAGTTCTTCAGGCACTGAGTGCCTTGGTAAGTTGACATCCAAATATATTATACTTGGTAGATAAAACATCTGTTCGTGATGTCATCACAGAAGAGCTCCACTTATATATTCTTGTCTGCTAAACAAATCCCCCAATCTCAATAATCCACATTGTTCTTCCTAAAGGTGCACAGCTATTAAAATGATATATTTGTACCTGTGTGTGTTATATGCACATCTATGTGTAATGTAAATAACAATCTTAAATAGTCTTTCTAAGATTAAGATTAATTAAGCTCTTTGGAAAATTTGGCTTCAGTAAAACTTACATCAGAGGATGACTTAATTCCCAAAGAAAATATTTGCAATATGAGGTAAGTTCTGCCACAATTAATGCAAAATAAATGCCGTATTTCAAAAATGCAGGGAAGGTTAATTTTTATATTGTGGTACAGAAAAAAATGTTTTACAAAACTTCTTTATGGGAAATACAAGTCTCAGACATTATATTGTATTTTAATGCTAAAATGCATGCATTATAAATCATTGTAGTTAATTATGGCAGCTGTAAAAAGTATGCTGTAGTAAAATTCAAGGTAAACAAAGAAGAGCAGTAAACTGACTCATCACTTGATTTAGGAGTATTTCAACTATATCAGATTTTTTTCTGAACGATGTCATATGCTTCAAATTCTAAGAAATTTTTGATCAAGAAAACATTTTTTTGTTTATTGTTATCTCCAATCTATACCTTGACAAACTTCAGTCTTTTAGGAAATAGGAAAAGTAACCTACATATAAAGTGTAATTTTCCGTTCATGTTATTAACAGTTTTGCTAGGATTGTTTATAAAACTATATTAAAGATTTAATTGACTTTTATATCTGAAAAAAATTTATATTTTTAAAAAATCTACTCAGTCCAAATGTTTGAACAGTCTCTCAGATGTAGAAAATATGAGATATCAGATTGAATAAGTACTACGCTCATAAAATATAGTCTAGAATTTGCTTTCCAGAAACTAATCCTGGCACTCATTTGCTTATTTAAAGGAAAATAATTTAATTTTATTTTCCTTTCCCTTCTATTCTACAGAAATGGTAGTTCACTATCATTTAGTTGGCAATGGATTAGAGGAAAAAATTTATCTATTTCTAAATTATAGTATCACTTTTTGTCAAATTTAATAAACTGTAGTCTGTAGTGAAAGAATATGTTATGAACTTAACTACCAGCAAAACTTTGTAATCATTAAGCTGTCTTAATTATTCCTAAGGAGGAGATTCTTGACTGCCCTGCTTAATTTGAAAGCCAGGATAATGAAATGTCAGTTCCGCATCCTTAACTCTTCCTACTTTGCCATTTCAGACAATCGACAGGGACTCTGCTTTGCAGAGGTATTGCAGACAATATGTCAGATGGCATCCAGCAGTCGCAATCTCGTCACTAAGTCAGAATGCTGCTGTGATGGTGGGCGAGGCTGGGGCCACCAGTGTGAGCTTTGCCCAATTCCTGGAACTGCCCAGTACAAAAAGATATGTCCTCATGGCCCAGGATATACAACTGATGGAAGAGGTAAGGAGTTGAGGAAATTTATTCATATAATCAACACATTAAATTTTATGAATTCAGATAAATATGAAGTAAAAGTGAAAAATTGATGCACTAAAAAGAATAGCTAAAATGTTTATACTTTGATATTTATATTTGATATGTGTTTGCATATATATGTATATAGAAAGAATAATCTTTGCTAATGCTTTAAAGATTTTAAGAGTTAATCTTCCTATCAGACCTAAGGGGTAGAATGTATTACTCCCATTTTAACAGATGAGGAAAATGAAGCACAAAGCTAAGGTAACATTAAGTAATTTTCCCAAGATCACACACTTTTTAAGGTATGGACCCAGGAATGGAACACATCTGTCTGACCCAAAGGCCATGCTTGTAGCCCCCAAACTATACTTGCCTTATTTAAATAAATATTGCTTATTTGAATGCACACAGGGACTTATTCTATCTGCAATGTCTTCACAGACTAGCAAGTCTCATAACTGATTAGTCCTTTCCATTTCTTGTACAACCGATATATTAATGTCCTAAAAAAATACGACTTTCCTCCATTTACTGTATGAACTCCTAACCTTGTGCATGACAACTTTGCTAACCAAAGCCTTTCTTCACAAAGCTTTTCTTCAGAGTCTATTCCAAATGTGAATTTGAGGCCAATCCAAGGGAAATTATCACAGATTCCAAACTAGTTGGACTTTGAAGGGGTAGCTTTCTAGATTCCCCCCAGAATAATTCATGCTTAGATTACAAAACGGGTAGTCTTAAACAGGGCTTTCATCAGAGCCTTCCTTTATCTCTTCCCATCACTTGAGATTATTTTTCTGTCACATCCATGTTGCTGTTCACCTGAATGATGAACAGGTGCTCTGGTGCTATTGCGAATGTTTGCAGTTATCTTATCTCCATTTCTTAATTTCTCTTCAATTCTAACCAGTTTTACCCTTGCATATATGTTAACTCCTGATTGTTTTTGTTGTTTTGGTCCACAGATATTGATGAATGTAAGGTAATGCCAAACCTCTGCACCAATGGTCAGTGCATCAACACCATGGGCTCATTCCGATGCTTCTGCAAGGTTGGCTACACCACAGACATCAGTGGAACGTCTTGTATAGGTATGGATGGGCACCTCTATGTCTGGGGATTTGGGGGCTAATCAACTACTGTTTCCTACAAGTCACTCATTATCAGTAAGTGTCTTTATTGTGGAGCTTTGGAATATACATTTTATTAAAATGATGCCATCCTCTCGATAATGTGCTTCTTAATCACACAGCACTTGGCCTTTGTCCAATGATGTAGGATGTAGAATTGTTTACGTCATCCAAAAAAAAGTCTGTTCAATCAGGGAAACAAAAATTACAAATACGTACTTTCAACATTTTGTATTTTAATTTAAAATTGAAAGTGCACATTTGTTTGTCACTCTTTGAATGAAGGAAAAGGGCTTTTTCTTATGAATATGTGTATGTTAAGAGAATGTTTTCCATGTTTCTCTTTGCTATTTTTTTGCATAAAGTATGCCAAGTAAGCATTACCTAAATAAAATTTCCAGCTGCGGAGCATTCTCAGTACAGAATCCTTCTACCGTTTTACAGTTTATTTTTCTTATTCAATTTGTTATTGTCTCACTCACACCAATTTATGACTGTCATGGGGCAGAAGGGACTTAAGACTTTCGTTGAGTCTTTCCAAAGTATCGGGGGAACCCACCCCGGATAATTCAACTTGGGTTCTTTTCTGTTTCCCTAAGTGTCGGCTGGTCTGAGAAATAAAGGGAAAGAGTACAAAGAGAGGAATTTTAAAGCTGGCTGTCTGGGGAGACAGCACATGTTGATAGGTTCCATGATGTCCCCCAAGCCGCAAAACCAGCATGTTTTTATTAAAGATTTTCAAAAGGGGAGGGAGTGTACAAATAGGGTGTGGGTCATAGAGAGATCACATGCTTCACAAGGTAATAAAATAATTGCAAGGCAAATGGAGGCAGAGCGAGATCACAGGACTAGGGCAAAATTAAAACTGCTAATGAAGTTTCAGGCACACATTGTCATTGATAACATCTTATCAGGAGACAGGGTTTGAGAGCAGACAACCGGTCTGACCAAAATTTATTAGACGGGAATTTCCTTGTCCTAATAGGCCTGGGAGCACTACAGGAGACTGGGGCTTATTTCATCCCTTATCTGCAGTCGTAAAAGACAGATGTCCCCAGAGTGGCCATTTTAGAGACCTACCCCCAGGAACACATTCTCTTTCTCAGGGATGTTCCTTGCCAAGAAAAAGAATTCAGCAATATTTCTCCTATTTGCTTTTGAAAGAAGAGAAATATGGCTCTGTTCCGCCCAGCTCTCAGGCAGCCATACCTAATGGTTAGCTCCCTTGTTCCCTGAACATCACTGTTATCCTGTTCTCTTTTCAAGGTGCCCAGATTTCATATTGTTTAAACAATTTGTGCAGTTAATGCAATCATCACAGGGTCTTGAGGCGACATACATCCTCAGCTTATGAAGATGACAGGATGAAGAGACAGGCATAGGAAATCACAAGAGTATTGATTGCAGAAGTGATAAGTGTCCATGAGACTGCAGTAAAGACAGGCATAAGAAATTATAAAAGTATTAATTTGGGGAACTAATAAATGTCCATGAGATCTTCACAATGTATGTTCTGCCATGGCTTCAGCCGGTCCCTCTGTTTGGGGTCCCTGACTTCCCGCAACATCAAAGTATTCAACTTCATTTTTATTAAAGAAAAAAATGTTCTCCTTTATATTTTATTAGCTTACTTGATATTCTATCAAATTACCTATGTCAATAACAAATACACCTGGCATTAAAAGGTTAAGAAAACCCAGCTGACTTCTTTGAAACAGAAGAGCATGAGTAATAGAGAATAGGCCATTAATCATGAGCATTCAATATTCTGTGGGCATCAACATCATATGTTATGTGGAGGAAATGGAGATTGTCTGCTATCACTCAGAGTCTGAGTAGGAAAGAGATGGCACATTTCAAGGAGGACAATTCAAGGAGGGTCTAACAAAAGGACTGTCTATACACGTGTGAGCAGTGTATACAAAAGCCAGGAGGCATAGTGCTGTGTGCTGGAGCTGTACTACCCCTGGGCCAAAAAAAAAGAGGCAGAGGTTATTGGAACCCGAAAAAAGAAAGTTGTGCTCAGAAGAGTGCCTTGAGAGGACCTGTGACAGCTGATCCAGGGACTCAGCCAGTCTGAGCCTATCTTGCAGGGAGGGAATTGAGGAAATAAGGGCCAGATAGAAGAAGAGAGCAAGGAAGAGCCTCTGGATGGAGTCCGTAGAGCTCCGACTCCTGGGCCTGAGAGCAGGGTGGACCAGGGTGAGGACTGAATCTGAAGGGGAAAGTGGAAAGTTTCCAGCACCATATGTGATCCCACAAGATGCTTAAGGGAGCCTCCGTAAAGAGAGTTTAAGAGAACTTGTGCCACATCCATGTGTCAAACATAGAGAAACTCTTACTAAGTTTATGATTCTCAGGATTGTAAACCAAAGTGTATTAATCTAAAGAATTTAGTAATTTTGAACCCAGACAGTTGTCTAGACATCATAATATTTACCCAAGATCTGTAGATTGATTTACAAAGTAAACCCGTATGTTACTTTAGAGAAAATCATTCTGTGCATCATTTCTTTCTGGCTATATTCCACTTTAAGTTGAAGAGGAAAAACAAAAAGAATGAAGTGAGAATATGGAAGGCAGAAAGAGTCCAGTTGTTTTTTTAACCAGTAATTTAATCTTCGCATCACTTTTACTTAGACCTTGATGAATGCTCCCAGTCCCCGAAACCATGCAACTTCATCTGCAAGAACACTGAGGGGAATTATCAGTGTTCATGTCCGAGGGGGTATGTCCTGCAAGAGGATGGAAAGACGTGCAAAGGTGAGTGAAGAGTCTCTGACAATCGTGACCCTTGTCTGTATCTTTTCTTTCAAGTGTAAGTATTAGATTATCAGGGATTATGTTATGTGCATCACCTTCATTAAAAGGTACCTTCCTAGTGGCCATGTTATTGCTCAAAGAAAAACTCTACCAATAGGCTCATTGCAGGAGGCAGAGAGGATTAAAACCCAAGTTAAAACAGTTTGCTTCTTATAGAAAACTACACAAATTTTAAAAAATAAAATGTAACAAAATTTTGGTGTGGGAAGAGATAGAAACAAATCACTGAAACAAGATTTTGTTGTTGCTTATCTAAGCTTTTATTTTCTAAGCTATCTTTATTATGGGTTTACTGTGAAAAAGTGAAAATAAATAGGTAAATTTAAATTTTTTGCTTAGGTAGTATCAAAAGTAATTATTTATCGAGCTAAATTAGATCATTAAAATAGCTTCAATACTATACTCATATATTTGATTTTATAGTAAGCCTCATCAGAATGAAATTAATGGACTGCAGAAATTTTTAAAATACAGATTATTCTCAATAAAATGAGGTTTTATTTCCAACGCATATCAAAAAAATAAAATAATAACAAGCACTGCTTGGATCTGTTTAGTGAACTGATATGGGTCCGTGTTGTACATTGTTTATAAATGAGCATGACTAAAGCGTTTTTTAAGCTGTAAAATAATGAATTAGTCTTGCCTACATCTTATGTGGTACATTTATTTTTTTTTATTTTTTATTTTTTTTAATTATACTTTAAGTTCTAGGGTACATGTGCATAACGTGCAGGTTTGTTACATATGTATATTTGTGCCATGTTGGTGTGCTGCACCCATCAACTCGTCAGCACCCATCAATTCATCATTTAAATCATGTATAACTCCCCAATGCAATCCCTCCCCCCTCCCCCCTCCCCATGATAGGCCCCAGTCTTATGTTATATATTGCCTTATTTGCCCTATCATCCTAGCCCATAATATTTATTCTGCTTAAATATGTAAAAAGAAACTGTTTTCCATACGCCTGTGGAAATCTACGAAGCTTCCAGCAAAAATGTAGACAAAATGCTTCTAATGGAGCATGTGCATCTCCTGTGACTTCACAAGAAAGGAAACATAGCCAGATAATCTACTGTGGTTTTCATTGGCTTCTCTCTAATTTCAGACCTTGATGAATGTCAAACCAAACAGCATAACTGCCAGTTCCTCTGTGTCAACACCCTGGGGGGGTTTACCTGTAAATGTCCACCTGGTTTCACACAGCATCACACTGCTTGTATCGGTAAGACAAAATTACAAATGGGAAATTTTACAAACTTCCAGTAAATACATAAAAATTGTATTTAAAATTATAAACAGAAGAATGTCCTGGTGCTTATATTCATAACCAATACCCCATAATGAGTGGTCTAAAGAAGTTGCTCATAATATAGATATTTTCAAGAACAATATCCAAAGGGGGAAAAAAAGGCCTTTGTAGTCCAAGCACAAGGCACAGTAGCCATATTTCAAGCAGCGCCTTTATATCACATTCTCAATATAACCATGGTGTTCAGACAAAGTATGATTGAAGGCTCCCTGTAATTTAGAACATGTTAACAAACACACTGAGCTTTTATTTTAGAAGACACATGTTAAGGAACTTTCCGTCAGTGGGCCCTCAATTACCTCAAAATATGCTCTCATCTCAAACCTCTTGAAATACACTGTTTCTTACCACTTTTGTGTTTAATATGATATAAATTTTCCTAAAATGCCATTTTTACATCATGAAACTTAGGTTTTCATACATTGCTTTTTACTTCACATGAAATTTAAGACGTCATAATTGGAAAGTTTGACGCTCTGCTTCTTGATGCTTTGCCAGACAACAACGAATGTGGGTCTCAGCCTTCGCTTTGTGGAGCGAAGGGAATCTGTCAAAACACTCCAGGCAGTTTCAGCTGCGAATGCCAAAGAGGGTTCTCCCTTGATGCCACCGGACTGAACTGTGAAGGTTAGTTGATTTGCTCAAAAAGTCTTAGTCTATTAACAGTAAACCATATATATTTTTAACTTCCAAGACACTCAATGAGAAATTGGGATAATCTCAAAAAAAAGAAAAAAAAAAGTATTGAACAAAATAGGACCCAGCAACTGATTCCTGGTCATAAATTTCTATGTATCACTTTGGGGACAGAGGGAAACTTAGATGCAGTGAAACAAAAATTCTGTGATTACGAATTGACTTTTAAAGTGACTGTTGACTAATCATGGATCTGATAAAGAATTGAGTTGAAAAAGAATTCTGTGCCTAATATGGTTTGCAGTAGTGTACAAGCATACCAGAAAAATAATAATAGTTGACCTTTGTTCCATGATTCTTAAATGTATAAGAATTAAATATCAAAAGAATCTGTCATCATAGAGAATTGAACAAATGTACTGAACATGCTAGGGTGAAATGATGGCTGTTTCTATTTTTTATGGCTCAAGCTCCTGCTTCACTCCTTCACTTTCCTACAGTGGACCTTGGTCTCCTCTTCCTGTAAAATCCAAGGGAACATTTAAGTGGGAACAAAATAAGAACATGCTTGCAGTTAAGAAAATTTCATATAGTACTTCACTATATTGCAAGTGCTAGTGTATGACAAGAAAAATGTATTAGGATTAGTGTCTTATAAAACACCCATGCCAGGATCATGAGACTGTATTTATTTCCCTTACATTCTTAGATCGTATTGCAATTTATAGTTTTCTTGATTTTAATCACCCTTTTAACATTAACTATTCTTAGAAATATATGATTTGGATCTCTAGAAATATATTTAAAGTATTTAATTTGCTCTCTATAAGTCTTGTGGGACTTTTGTATGTATCTCATTTTCAGCAAAGAAAAATTCAGTGTTTAAAATGTCAGTTTTAATATTTTATCTTTCAAATCATTGACACATTGAAAGTATTCTGAACCTACAGCTGTTTGCCACATGCGAGTTCAGCCTGTGACCATCCCCATAAGATACCATTTATTAATTATCCATGTAAATTTGTTACACACCTCAGACATGCCAATTTTATTTTACTCTTTATGGATAGATTTCAAAGATTCAGTTGTCATTCCAAAAAAGCATGCATAAATAAACAAATTATTCCACATGTATAATACACCACATCTTGTCTAAAAATAACATATTTAAATACTTAAGAGGGATTTGCATCTAATTAATCTTGAATGGTAATAAAAATTTTTACTTGCAATATAATTATACTTTTTAGGTATCTCTGTAATGCTTCTATCCTCCCCAAAATGAGGATTATATCTTAGTCACTTTCAAACTTACTGGAATATGCAATGCAAATACATTTATATATATGTGATTTACCAAATAAATCATACCATATGCAGTTAATTAGTTCAAAAAGCACACCATTTGTAGTTGCTGTGGTTGACTTGCTGAAATTGAGATGTTACTTAGAGCACTGACGTGCCATGGTCTGGTGGAGAGCAGAAGAATGAGGTGGTCTCTTATCTCAGAACTGTTCCTCCTACCACCACTGACTGATAATCATGTGACCTGGAAAAATGACAGACTCTCTGTGTGTCATGTCTTGTGTGTTTGTTCCCATGATAACAGTTACCCCAGGTTTCGCTGGGAGTGCATTTAAAAATAGTAGAAGAAAGTGACATGAACGTTTTGCCGGGCTTGTTTTTGCAGATGTTGATGAATGTGATGGGAACCACAGGTGCCAACACGGCTGCCAGAACATCCTGGGTGGCTACAGGTGTGGCTGCCCCCAAGGCTACATCCAGCACTACCAGTGGAATCAGTGTGTCGGTGAGTGCACTTTTCTTCCTGAAAGTATCTCTGAATAAGATGAACAAATTGTGAGGGTTGAGGTTTCAGTATAGCCTTTGAATTTTAGACTTTAAAACCAGGCCTTAAGACTGATGCATGGGGACTCATTCTGCTAGTGTGTATGTTTGAAAATATCTACAATAAAAAGTTTGTTTTTAAGTACATAAACGTTAACTAGAGGTTTCTTTATTTTAAATTTCTGCTAATTTTAAGTTTCTGAAGATGATGTTAAGAATCACCATCTTTGTTTGCCAAGGTCAGCCACTTTTTTGTCTGTAATTTGATATCTTTAGATTTCCCATCCATTCCCCTCATACGAATCTAAAGGAATTCACGTCAACTTAATGAGGACAGTCCGTGTGTACTCTCCTGTCACATAGATGTAATAAAGGATGGGAAGTGTTTTAAGGTCAAAAAAGTACCTACTTATAGCAAATGCTGTTGGCAACTCTAGACAGAAGTGTTTGTAAAATAAAATACATGGGCTCTCAGCTCTGTTCCTTGCATTGATAATAGTCACTGAAATTCTCCTTTTAAGGAGCGATTGATCAAAGAGAACATTATTCTCTACTTGAATAGCCAGCTGACTTACTTAGCATATGCCTAATTTCTTTGCTCCATTTGAATGCCCTTCACAGACCCTCCAACGAACACATTTTGACGCTAGATGCTGGCATAACCGAGCAGAAAGGGGCACTGGGGTCCTGCAGAGAAATACCAGGGTGCTTCCTGTTTCTGTGTAGTAATTAAAATTACTTCCCAGGTTATTCACATATTGAATTATTGTGATCCACTAGATAAATTAGTCTTATTGTATCATTTGTGGTCTTCTCAAAAGAAATTTCTAATGACAGCTTAGTGAATTAAGAACAAAAAATTCAAGATAAATTTCAATGGAGAGAAAACCATGCCAGGTCAAAGACAGACGCTTTACCACACCACGAATATACACTCATAGGAGGAAATGCAAAACCAATAAGTGATCAAAAGTTAAAGACAAGACAGTTTCAAAAAATTATTAAAATTACCAATTAGGCAGTCAATCAAAATAACTGTATAAATTTAATTCACTCTTTTCCTCTTCATAGAAAAAAGAATGTTGCAGAACTCCTTATCCCTAGATTTATTGATTCATAAACAAAGGCAAAGTCTTTAGAATATCAGGAACAGTATTTTTTACATAGCTATTAAAATAATGTAAAACATTCTGTAGGTTGCCTATTCACTCTGATGATAGTTTATTTTGCTGTGCAGAAGCTCTTTAGTTTAATTAGATCCCAGTTGTCAATTCTGGCTTTGTTGCAATTGCTTTTGATGTTTTCATCATGAAGTCTTTGCCCATGCCTATGTCCTGAATGGTATTGCCAAGGTTTTCTTCTGGGAATTTTTTTTTTTGTTTAAGACAGAATCTCGCCCTGTTGCCCAGGCTGGAATGCAGTGGCATGATCTCAGCTCACTACAGCCTCCGCCTCCCAGCGTTCAAGTGATTTTCCTGCCTCAGCCTCCTGAGTAGCTGGGATTACAGGAGTCTGCCACAATTCCTGGCTAATTTTTTGTATTTTAGTAGAGATGGGGTTTCACCATGTTGGCCAGGCTGGTCTTGAACTCCTGACCTCAGGTGATCCACCCGCCTGAGCCTCCCAAAGTGCTGGGATTACAAGCATGAGCCCAGCCTCATGCCCGGCCTCTTCTAGACTTTTATGGTTTGGGGTTTTACTTTAAGCCTTTAATCCATATTGAGTTAATTTTGTATAAGGTGTAAGGAAGGGGTCCAGTTTTAGTTTTCTGCATATGGCTAGCCAGCTTTCCCAGCACCATTTACTGAATAGGAGATCCTTTCCCCATTGTTTGTTTTGTCAGGTTTGTCAAAGATCAGATGGTTGTACATGTGTGGTTTTACTTCTGAGGTCTCTGTTCCTGTGCCATTGGTCTATATGTCTGCTTTGGTACCACTACCGTGCTGTTTTGGTTACTTTAGTGTTATTGTATACTTTGAATCTATCTGGTCCTGAGCTTTTTTTTGGTTGTTAGGCTGTTCATTACTGCCTCAAAGTTAGAACTTGTTATTGGTCTATTCGGGGATTCGACTTCTTCCTGGTTTAGTCTTGAGAGGGCGTATGTGTCTGGGAAATTATCCATTTCTTCTAGATTTCCTAGTTTATTTGCATAGAGATGTTTATAATATTCTCTGATGGGTAGTCTGTATTTCAGTGGGATCAGTGGTGATATCCCCTTTATCATTTTTTTATTGTGTCTATTTGATTCTTCTCTGTTCTTTATTAGTCTGGCTAGTGGTCTATTTTGTTAGTTTTTTCAAAAAGCCAGCTCCTGTATTCATTGATTTTTTGGAGGGTTTTCCATGTCTCTGTATCTTTCAATTCTGTTCTTAGTTATTTCTTGTCTTCTGTTAGCTTTTGGATTAGCTTGCTCTTGCTTCTCTAGCTCTTTTAATTATGATGTTAGGGTGTCGACTTGAGATCTTTCTAGCCTTCTGATGTGGGCATTTAGTGCTATAAATTTCCCCTAAACACTACTTTAGCTGTGACCCAGAGATTCTGGTACATTGTCTGTTTGTTCTCATTGGTTTCAAAGAACTAAAGAGCTTCTACACAGCAAAAGAACTATCATCAGAGTGAACAGGCAACCTATAGAATGGAAGCAAATGTTTACAATCTACCCATCTGACACAGGTCTAATATCTAATATCAGAATCTGCAAGGAACTTTCTGACACAGGTCTAATATCCAGAATCTGCAAGGAACTTAAACACATTTGTGAGAAAAGTACCAACAACCCCATCAAAAAGTGGGCAAAGGATATGAACAGACACTTCTCAAAAAAGGACATTTATGTGGCCAACAAACATATGAAAAAAGCTCAACATCACGGATTATTAGAGAAATGCAAATCAAAACCACAATGAGATACCATCTCATGCCAGTCAGAATGGCAGTTATTAAAAAGTCAAGAAACAATAGATGATGGTGAGGCTGTGGAGAAACAGGAAAACTTTTATACTGTTGGTGGGAATGGAAATTAGTTCAACCATTGTTGAAGACAGTATGGTGATTCCTCAAGGATCTAGAACCAGAAATATCATTTGACTCAGCAATCCCATTACTGGGTATATACCTACAGGAATATAAATCATTCTACTATGAAGACACATGCACATGTATGTCTATTGCAGCACTATTTACAATAGCAAAGTCTTGGAACCAATCTGAAAGCCCATCCTATGGATACGACTGGGATTAAAGAAAATGTGGGTACATATACACCGTGGAATACTATGCAGCCATAAAACGGAATTGAGAGTATGTCCTTTGCAGGGACATGGATGATCTGGGGAATCTGGAAGCCATCATCCTCAGCAACTAACACAGAACAGAAAAACAATACCACCACATGTCTCACTCATAAGTGGGAGTTAAACGTGAACACATAGGACACAGGGAAAGGAAGGGAATAAACACATGGCGGTGGCTTTTTAGGGGGGTGGTGGGCAAGGGAGACCTAGATGGGTCATAGTGCAAGCATCGCACCATGGCACACTACTCCTATGTGAACCAACCTGTACATTCTGCACGTGTATTTCCCGGAACTTAAAAAGGTAAAATTTAAATAAATAAATAAAAATAATTATATAAAACAATTTTATTATATTGTAGTGTTTACAAAATATGAAGCCCACCACTTTAGTAAATACCATGGACTTCTTGGTTAATTCCATAGACCTTAATCCAAAAGAATGATTCTCTAGTATTTCATATTGTGACAGTTTAAACAAAATTTTTTTTAAGGAGAACATCAGTAGAAATAGGAACATGCATGGAGTGCCAATTTAATTTCAAAGTTTTTCAGTTTCCTGAAGTTTTTGTTTCTAAACATGTAGCACAAAACTAGCTGCACAGGTTTCTACTAAATGTGGAAGTTCTGTTTAAAATAGTCTGACTTAAAATCAAGATGGTGTGGTGTATCCCAATTCCCCTTTATGAAATCCTGGGGTGGGCACTTTGACAAGGTAGTCACCCCCAGAGCAGCTCGCACTGGAGTCCAGCCAGAAGCCTGTTTGCCTTCTAATCAGGAGAAACTCCATGAGCAGAGGAATAAATGGTTTCAAAGATGAGTCTAAAACTAAAAATACATGAGCAGATATCCCTAATTGCAGGTATTAATTTGTAAGCTTGTTCTACTAAAATGGGTACCTCTAAGCAGCAGGTGCCTGTGTACGACACATCAGGGATTTATTTCAACAGATTCTAGATTCTTCTGGGCAGCGTTGAGGAATCCAGCTTGTCTCTGATAAAATTGCTGACTTTCTTCCCTTGAATTCCAGTAACGCCATTGGATTTTTAACTCAAATATATGGCAGAAATAGGGTGAAATACCCCTTCAGGAAACTAATAAAAGCAACAAGTTAGCAAAAGAAAAAGAATTAGTATAAAACACAAATTAAAAAGCCACAAACATTTTTTATCTGTCACTACTTGTGTGAATATCTTCAGCCATTCATGTGATTGATGGGGGAATACAGAAGGAAGCATTTCAGACAGATTTCCTCAGGGCTCCTTGTCAGTGGTCAACACTGTTAGTCAATGCATCAGATAGTTTAAACCAGCAAAATTGTAAACCTATTATGTTACTAAACCTACCACCAGTTGGAGAAGAATGAAAGTTCTTTGAAAGTGTTAATGCTGAAAAAAGCTTTCAATTCAAACTAACACTTCAGGGAGTTTCCTGCCAGTTGTCACAGAGAATTTACAACATTCTGGTAGATAGAGTGTACAGATGTAGGGAACATTCTCAACTATTTATAAGCATTAGAGTTATTCCAATACAATTATTCAGAATTGGAAATATGTAAATATTAACATTTGCATATGAAGAAAAATTATGTCTTCAAATATGAAGACTTTGTGTTTTAGTATTAGTAACTTCCAGTTGCTTCTATAGCCTGTTCACAATAATTCATGCATAGTTTAATGAGGCTTGAATCAGTTCAAAGTATATGTCAGACAGGAATATATTTATTTAAGTCTATAAATTTTAATCATGATACACATTTATAGAATATAAATATGAGATATCATGGTGCTTGCAAAATGTTACATATTTTAAATATTCTTGTGATATGTTTAAATGTAATTTATTCAGTTAATTATTTTGCCTGGTAATTTTCTTCCTAACATAATATCTAATGGTATATTCATGGCAGGATCATTTTATTAAATTGTAATCTAATTTAGATTCCCTGTTAGGAGAGAAACACTGCATAGGAATGTCAGATCTAATTATAAAAGCAGACGAGCCTTTGTGGCAGAATTCCAAGTCTCTTGTATATAGAAGTAAAATAGCAGTTATAGTTACATCATATGTAGCCAAGCTACTGAGAATTTATTTATTGTATCTGCATTCTTCCCCTGCCATAAAGGCTAAGAATTTTCACATATTAGATAATCAGCATCTTTTATATTGAGTGATTAAGAAACCTACATTTAGTGGTCTCCTTTAATTCTGAGACTATCAGAATCATGATACAAAAATGTACCTAATAACATCTACCCTTTGAGTAACTTCTGTCCTGTACTTAACGAAGTTTAATTTCCTGTCTGGGAGGCCTCTTCACTGAGAGCCTGTGTGCATCCTCCAGATCTCACTAAGCTGCTGCAGATCCCTCGCTTCCCCACTAGGTCTTGTGTCCTCCGCGCACGCCTACTTGCACATGGGCCTGTTTCCCTACGTGGGCTGAAATATATGCTTGTCACATATTAGGTAAACAGACACTCTTTGCTCCACATGGAGTCATAAGAATTGAAAGAATTCCATGGAACAGATGTGATTTGTTCCCAGGGTGAAATTTGGATTATAAAAAAAGCCCAAAGAAGTCAAGCCGCGTGCTGTGTATCAACCAGACAGTTAAGGCAAAATTATAATCTCTGAAGTTGAAAGCATAATCAGACTTTGATTTTGTAAAAATGATAATAGCAACTGAAAGCATAACCTATAATTATCCAACTACCAGGTATTTATAGTATAGTGTTAGTCATTAAGCGAGTAAAAGCTATGTGCTGGCTGATAGCTGGATGCAAACCTGCCTCAGAAGGCGCAGTCTGCACCCAGTGGGTTCTCAAGCATTTTAAACTGAACTAGTTGTTAGTTCAATTGATTTAATTAAATAGTGTTGATTTCCATTGTTTTCATTTAGGGTTTATGCATTTTTTAAGGGTTTTTTTTTTTTTTTTTTTTTATGCTTTCGCCTCCTATATAATGAAGGTCTGGGGAATTGCTGGGGGAATGGATACAAATACTTACAGGGATTTTAAACAATCTATATATCAAACGTCTCCCTTTTAAAGTGTACAGGTAAATGGGTTTGTAGATTCTCACAAAGGTACGCAGTCGTTGATACTACCAGTTTCAGAACATTCTCATCACCTCCAAAAGAAACACGGTGTCCAAGAGCGGTCATTTCCTGTTTCTCCCCCACCGACAGGCCCTGGCAACTCATTTTCTCTCTATCTCTAAGGATCTGCCTGAGATATAGGCTTTTGAAGTAACCTTCTGTTAAGAGAATAGAAGAGTTATTCACTAGGCAAACTGCAAATATCTGTCCCCAAGGGCTGCAGACATATTTAGAAACAGTACAAACAGAAAAGAACAAAGCAAGGGTTTTTTAAAGCCACAATTTAGGGGAATTATTTTCATTAATATGCTTTGCAAATCAGTTGTCAGAATAAAATAAAATACCGTGTTAGAGTTATTTCTGCCATAAAATCACAGGCACTTGAGACTCCAGACTTGTTCACATTTTGCTCTTGCCGGCTTCCCCGTGTAAGAGTTTCTTTCTCCGTTTCACTAGATGAGAATGAATGCTCCAATCCCAATGCCTGTGGCTCTGCTTCCTGCTACAATACCCTGGGGAGTTACAAGTGCGCCTGCCCGTCAGGTTTCTCCTTCGACCAGTTCTCCAGTGCCTGCCACGACGTGAATGAGTGCTCATCCTCCAAGAACCCCTGCAATTACGGCTGCTCCAACACGGAGGGGGGCTACCTCTGTGGCTGCCCGCCTGGGTACTACCGAGTGGGACAAGGGTAAGGCGGCCTTCAGCCTCACCACCCAAGGAATACATGGTTCCTGAGTGAGTTCAGGCCACCCACCGCTGCAGGGAAGAGTACAGTGTCTAAAAGCCAAGCCGCAGAAGCATTGATTAGAGCTCTTAGGGTATGCAGATAAACACCAAGAAAGCACACACGGACTCTGCTCAGGGTATAGGATTACTTCCTTTGCGATGAGCATAAAACTTGAATTTGTATGTAAATATCACTCTTTGCTCCTGTTATTAAGGGCCTGAATTGATTCAATCTGACCCAAGGCCAGAGACAAGCAGACGTTTAAAAATCCCGCTCACATGTTGCCATGGATACCTGGGCTGTGAGGTGGAAGTGGAAATGGCCTTGCCACAGGTTCTTCTACAGTTTCTGGAAGGTGCTAGCACAGTGATCACTGAGGAAGGAGTTTGTCCCTTTCTTTGCTCGTGTGGATTTTCTGTTGCCCAGAGAGAGGATGGTGCCTAGTTTGATGTGGTGCCACCCAGCACAGGCCCGGCCCACAAGACAGGCTTCCCTCCAACTAGGCACACTGTCTCAAGTTCCATGGGCTGTGGCCTAGGTGCTGGCCATTTGCATCCTTCCAGGAAGGCCGTGGTGCTCAGTAACAAAGAAGATGGGCATTTAGAGGTCAGTCCAGGTTGCCTTCTTTGAAAGGAGCATTGTGCAAGGCAGGGACTGAAAGGAATGGACCAAGTCTGTCCAACAATAGTGTATTGTCGTACACTATTGTGTGACACTTAAAACATACACTTAAAACAAAAGGCTTGGTCTAGACAAAGGTCATTTAGAGCCAATTCATTGACTCACTAACCAAAATACAAGTTCAGAAATCTCAGTTTTTAAAGCAGGGAGCTTTGTTATAAGCAGCAAATACAGGCTTCAGGCCCCTGAAACAATGGAACCTCTCTTAGTGTTCTCTTTGGAAATTCATACCTTGCTTTTACCTTCTGGAGTTAATTATGCTCAGTACTTCAGTCTAATTAGGATTGAAAATTGGGGAAGCACGGGGTTCACCCTCAGAAGAATTTCTGTGTCAAAATAAGGGAAAATTTCATCTATTGTGTGTTAAAGAATTATAGGGGATGGTAGCTAATCCCTGTAATCCCAGTATTTTGGGAGTCTGAGGTAGGAGGATTGCTTGAAGGCAGAAGTTGGAGACCAGCCAGGGCAACATAGCAAGACCCTATCTCAACAAAACATTAAAATTTAAAAAAATTAGTTGGATGTGGTGGTATGTGCCTATCGTCCCTGCTAATTTGGAGACTGAGGCAGGAGGAGCTCTTGAGCCCATAAGTTCGAGGCTGCAGTGAGCAAGATCGTGCCACTCTACTCCAACTTGGGGGACAGAGCAAGACCTTGTCTCTAAAAGAAAAAGAGTTGCAAAGAGTATTAGGGTTTTATGTTTTTGAGTTTAGAGTTTGCTCTTTTGGTTTCGTGTTTCTGAAGAATCTGCTCTACCACTGGAAAACTATGGTCAAAGTCAGTGATAAAATCTAACAATACTTTGCTTTTTGCAAATAGCCACTGTGTCTCAGGAATGGGATTTAACAAGGGGCAGTACCTGTCACTGGATACAGAGGTCGATGAGGAAAATGCTCTGTCCCCAGAAGCATGCTACGAGTGCAAAATCAATGGCTATTCTAAGAAAGACAGCAGGCAGAAGAGAAGTATTCATGAACCTGATCCCACTGCTGTGAGTACATCCCACTTTGTGTTGCCACAAAATTTTATCCATATGGAGTCATGTAAACAGTGCAGTTCATGTCGTTTTCAGCCTCATTCAAGTTAATCATACCTTGAATTTAATGGATAAATTAATGGACCCAGTATGGAAAAGACAAGTACATTAAAATGATTGAATTATTAGATCAAAACACAAAGCTTGGGAGAAAAGACTTTAAGATTCACAGTTCCAGAGCATTTTCTTTTGTTGTAGTTTTTGATTTATGCAGGAGGGTATGTCCATCTAGGAAAGAGCTATTTTTGCATGATTCAAAAAATGAAATTATTTTTAATTTGTTCAGTTCTGTTTTATAAATGCATAGCATACAAGACTGATTTTAATTTTCACTAGGGAAACCAAGTAGGTCTCATATTCTTTGATTTATTTATAAGACAGCTGTTCCTGCATTAAAAACTTTTGTCTTCCAAATCACTTGTATTCTTTAAGGAACTGAAGTTGGAAATGGCCTGCCTCTGATATTTCCTTTCCCTAATGGCATTTCAGCAGTGTTTAAAGGGGTGGGCTGCAAACTACCTGGTTTTGAACATAATTCCCTGGCCCTCCCTATCTATTACCTCTGTTACATAGGGTGTGTTTATTTAACTTCTCTCAGCCTCAGTTTTTTCACCTGTAAAATGGGACTAATACTTACCTCTGAAGGCTGATGGAAGGGTTAATTGAATTGAAACACGTGAACTGCCTGGAACAATGCCTGACATATATAACCCACGTGTTCAGTTCCTGTCAATGATGAATATCTCATATCTAGAGATCTTGGTGATTTTCCCAAAGATCTGGGGACAGCATGAGGTCATCACTCACCACTCTTTGCAGTTAATATGACTGAGAAACTACCCCACCAAAAAACCTAATCAACAACTAGCTGGCTGTGTGAATTGGACAACTTGCTTCAGTTTTATGGGCTTCAGAAACTTTGTCTATATGACCTGACTTCTCTAGCCAAAAAGTTTATGATGCTATTTTATAATAATAAATAAGCCAGTGTTACATTTACCATAAGTAGACTAAGATACCCAACTGATGTTTAAGTATGACAGTTGAGATATTCATCAAGTTCCCAAACTACAAATCCAGAAGTTCTGCTTATAAACTTTCCCATTGGGGTACTAGGATATAATCCTGCCTGAACACTGATGGGCACTTCTGGGTCACCATTGCCAAGTTCTTACTTAGCAGGTACCCAATCAAAGCACTGTGGTTTTTATCCTATCTTACTTAAATATCATTTGTACCCCTCCCAACCCTCTGAGCAAAAGTCAGACTTGGTTTATCTGGACCCTGCCCCACTGGCTTTTACCAAAGATGCTGGTTGGAACTGGAGCCCTGAGAAGTCTGCAGATCACTCACTCTGTGTACCTCTGGTAGCTCCCAGTAAACTCACTCATCATTCACTTACCTTACAAATCAAAGCCCAGCCTTCAGCCAGAAGAGTCCCCTGGGCGCAGTCCCTGCTGATGCTCAACAGTAGTACTTCTCATTTTGACTTCAGAAAAAAAAAGAAAAATCATTACCTAAATTTTCTTTTATAAAAATTATTAATTAGCACAATATTTCATAAACTCATCAAAAAATGTTGAAATGTGAACACTCTGTAGGCCCAGTCCTATAACTTTAATTACCTCGTTAAGGCTGAGTGAGAAGTCATAAAGATTTACAGGGCATTCTCGATGGAATTGGCCTTTTCTTCCAACTGACAAAAATGTACAATAGCCTCTTTCACAGCCACTGCTGGTAAGGAGAGTGCAGAAAGCGGGAGTGGGAAGCCACAGCCTGTCCTTGTGACCAAAACCCCTGCAGCTGATCTTTTTCTAGTCCTCTGCTTGTGCTGTAGAAGCTCGTTCCAAATCATTTCCTGCTCTTCCTCCAGGTTGGACAGATCAGCCTAGAGAGTGTCGACATGGACAGCCCCGTCAACATGAAGTTCAACCTCTCCCGCCTCGGCTCTAAGGAACACATCCTGGAACTAAGGCCTGCCATCCAGCCCCTCAACAACCACATCCGTTATGTCATCTCTCAAGGGAATGATGGTGGCATCTTCCGCATCCACCAAAGAAATGGGCTCAGCTACTTGCACACGGCCAAGAAGCAGCTCATGCCCGGCGCATACACACTGGAAATCACTAGCGTCCCTCTCTATAAGAAGAAGGAGCTTAAGAAACTGGAAGAGAGCAATGAGGATGACTACCTCCTCGGGGAGCTTGGGGAGGCTCTCAGAATGAGGCTGCAGATTCAACTCTATTAACCCTTCACAGACTTGGGCCCAGGCGCAAATCCTAGCACAGCCAGTCTGCAGAAGCATTTGAAAAGTCAAGGACTGATTTGAAAGAGGAAAAATAATAATAACTCTGTTTCTGTCCTCCCTGTCTTAGACTTTGAATGTTGACCCTCACAGGGAGGGATAATTTAGACTCTGGTATGGCCAAAGATTTGAGCACAAAGGCAACCGTGGTTACTGTATTTTTTATATAACTTCATTTTAAAATATATTAAAAGAAACCTAAATGTTCAAGATATCAGCATATGGCACTAAATGCACAAAAATAATGTGAGCTTTTTTTTTTTTTTTTTCCTGTTAGCAGTCTATAACACTTTGGGTATTTTGCTATAGTTGCTAAATAAAAAAATATAGATGTTTATTTATTTTTAATGCAGTAATATATGGAGAAATGAACAAACTATGTAAACAAAAGGGAAACTCACTTGTTTTCTTTAGATTTATAAATTTGAGCTATTTCTTTTAGAGGGGCTTTTTAAAAATCCAATAGATACAAGAGATGTTTCCTTTGGTTTTCTGCCAGTCATCCAGCTGATACACACCTGATGATTTTAAAGAAAGCCACACAGAGCTGAATGGGCAGTGTAATCAATAATTTAAAAGACATGAATGTCATTAGATCCTTTATAACGTAGATCGAAGCCAAAGCAGCTCATTTGTGACAACATTTCACATCACCAGACACACCAGGCAACGGAAGATGAAGCACAACCACTGTAGCAAAATACCTTGACTGCTTGTGAGACCATTAGCATTGCAGGCCAAACCGTACTGTATTTCCTTCTCATAACCTCAAGGAACCACATGTGCTACCCACAACACCTCATTCTTACCCAGGGTGCGCTGCGTACTCATGGTACTGTAGGCAGCTGAAGAACCGCCGTTCCTTTGAAAGGGAACACCTGGCGTTCTGTAGTGTTGCGTGCTGTCTTAGACAATGGTGCATTTATTATGTTCAAGTTATTTCAGGATTGCCATATGTGCAAACAAATCATGCAATGCAGCCAAGGAATATATGTTGTTGTTGTTTTAAACCCATTTTTTTTTTTAGAATTTTCATTAATGCTGTAGTTATACACCATATGCCTCGTTTTATAGCCTATTGTGTATGAAAGATGTTTGTACAATGAATTGATGTTTAGTTTGCTTTAGTCATTTAAAAAGATATTGTACCAGGATGTGCTATTAAGAGTACGTACCCATTATTCTTCTCAACCCAAGAACCCGTTCCCCTGGACCAGTGACCAAACCTCATATGTGAAATGGCCAAAGCACAGGCAGACTCCCAGTTGTTCCTCTCAAACCTGTGCTGACCAAAGATGAGTAACCAGTCATACCCAGTGTTTTGAGGTTCTATTGTTTTTTTTTAAAAAAAAAAACTAAAAAATAAAAGGAACAGTGTAAATTTGTAATCAAGAGTTTGTGAGGAAAAGCTTATGGTTTTGGTTTTGTTTGTTTTGTAGGTCTATGTATCAAATATGACACTTTTCTTGCAATAAAGCTTATTTTGGGGTAATTTTCTGGCTGAAAATTTTATGAGACCACAATCCCTGTTGTATTTGTGGAAGGGGCTGGGAGCTTTGCCTGTGGGAACCTGTATTAAAGTAACAGACAGAGAGCCAGACACACAGGAAAATAAAGGAATGCTGGCAAATCTGTGAAGCAAAGTCAACGTGTGTTCAACTGATGATTTTGATTTGAAATTACATTCAAATAGAAGGACATAAAGTCATTTACTTCTGCATAAATTCTAAACTTCCTGGGACCCATCTTTCTGGAAGCTTCAAAGAATTCACTTCATGCTAATGCCCCCTTAAAGTATCCATGAGGAAGTGAAACATTCTTTTAGAGAATCTTACTTCTTTAAGGTAGAAATTTCCCAAACTCAAGTTTTTAAGCAAAGGTAATAGTGGGCATACCCCAGGCCAAAAGGCATCTTCAAAAATAATCCAAACCACATGTCTTAAAATGGTGTACACTTTATTCAGTGGAGAAGTGGATAGATTTAACAAAGTATTTAACATGAACTCTCTTCTGATACACTGCTGGAACAGGCACAGAAATGTTTCCGAGACTCTTAGAGATTAATTTAATACATGGTTTAAGAATTTATGTGCTTAAATTTTTTATCCAAGGAATAAGTAAACAAGGAAATATTGTGACTGATCTTAATGCTGTTCTTTGCCAATCAGAAATTAGCTGCATGGAGTAAGAAAAGTATTTGCCTCAAGGCATCCTTTAAAACTTAACATGCGTATTCAGTTTCATCTGGCATCTATTACTGGTACAGCATGAGCACCGTAATATGAAATTACCTGGAACCACATTTGACTCTAGCCTTGAGAGTTGAGCAACAACATTGAGTTTATCTTCAACTTGCTCCTAAAGGAGTTTGAGAATCCACATCCTTTAGGTGCCTTACATAGAAGATCAAAACTTGATGAGGGGTTTACAGAGAATAATGACGTAGAAGGAAATGACCAATGCAAGACACTCCCAGGAGGAAATGTCTCAGGTACCTTTGGTAGCTTTGTTGCCATTTTCTTACTGTGAACACTGACACAATCACGATGAATTTGTCTTTCTCATAATGAACTGTTAATAACATTTTCTGCACTATTTTGTCATTCCATGAATGTCCCATTTGCCCCAGAAACTACCCTGGCTAAGTTACAGAAAATCTTGCAGGAGAGTAAAGTGTGATATAAGCCCAGACACATAAACCAAATCCACTGGGCACATGCATTAGTTAATAAGCAATAAGTTGGCCTTTAGCTGACATGAATTCTTTTTCTACTTGTATTTAAATTTGGAGTTTTAAAAAATGTAGCTCTGTTTAGTACCTTTTGCTTTTGCTACTTACTTGTAGTAGATAAAAGTTGGGTATTTTTGTGCGTGAACATTGAATAAAATTCAGGGACAAAACGTTTAGAGTTACACTAAATTCAAACATCTGCCTTTTTGCATTATCTAGGAATACTAAACAGGATAATTCACACAGTCTTTCTCTTTTAAATACTCCAGGGTTTTATTTTGCATTAATTGCCTTCCTGGTTCACAGAATAAACACTTGGGGTTGAGGATGGGAAATACAACTAAAAATTTTAGAGCATCAGTCTACTGGAGTCCTACAAACATTTAAGGAAACAAGGTAATTCATATATCACATTGAAGCATGTGAATTTGCTGTTATTTGGCCATGTTTCACCTAAAAAATGGCAATTTTATGTGGTTCAATTTAATAGTTCAGAAATACGTTCCTCAAGAATAGACTGGAAATCTGAATATATCCTTTCTCTTCAAAAGACAGTAATCCATTCACTCCTTTCTATGCCATTGTTGGCTCATTTGTACTCCTAATTTACAATAGTCCACAAGAAAATATACACAATTTATTCAAACAACCACTCTTTTTCAAGCTCTAAAACACTGGAAAGAGTAAATCACACACTTTCGGGACCTCAGTGGGATTATGGAAGCTGTTCAAAAGACAAAGACAAGTCCATTGGGAAAGGTTGGAATATAGCATAGTGTTTTGTGGTTTTTTGTTTCTGTTTTCCTTTTAAAAGTAAAGGAAAACTTGAGGAACTTTTACTTCTTGAGAGAGAAGAAAAGATGGAGATTCATTGCCACCCAACAGGAAGTAAGGGTGTCAACCATGTCTGCAATCTCATCCCAGCCTGAATATTGGTTCCATTTTTTCTTTAAACACACTTGCTTTCTCAAATAGATACAAAGCCATGATTTTCTTGATCAACAGGAAGTACATGTTTCTGATCCCATGTCCTTTAAAATTATTTCAGTGTACAGAGCAGTGGAGTCCTAAAATACAATGTGAAGAAAGTTCTCTGAAAAAGAATTTGAAGAAAATAGACTTCATTCCAGTGAATAGTTTGCAAACTGGGAAGATAACAGTTTCAGTGTAAAACAAAGGTGTGTTCCAGAAAACCGAAGATTCAGATTTTATAGTGAAAGGGCGTGCCCAGGTTCCCAATCAGGTTCATTTATGCAAACGAAGTATTCAAAATTGCTTAGTTCTGACTGGTTGACACAGATGAGTCCTGATTTGTCAAAATAGCTGAGCCCTGATTGGCAGGGGGACAGGTGAGCTCTGATTGGTTGGTTTCCAACTCCCAAACCGGAAGTCTCTGTCAGATGCTTCTTTCAAAGGGTTGATGGAAGCAGAGTTTCTGGCCACAGGTTATTTTGGCACCTATAAGGTATCCTTTCTGTGTCAGATTGTTTTGCTAAGCTAAATTAAATGATGGGTGTTCATTAAATATCTAGATCATTTCCAGGCAAGATGTAATTCCCTGTATGCCCTGGCCGACAGAAAGCGTGGATTCCCCATGGATTCCCCATGACTAACTGAAGCGAGTTAAAACAACCAGGCAACTGTGGCTGGGTGAAGGTCATGTACTTTGTGTTCTTAGAAAGATGTAAATGGACTTCCCTGACTATAATCAAGCCAAACCGGTTTCCGTCGTAGGTGCCAAGATAAACTGTGGCCGGACAACTGATCCCTACTGGCCCTTTGAAAGGAGCAGCTGACAGAGACTTATGGTTTTGAGCTCATCTACCCTGGCCAATCAGGGCTCAGTTGTATTGACCCATCAGGACTCAATTGTGTTGACCAGTCAGAACAAGTTTGAATACTTTATTTGCGAAAATGGTCCTCATTGGGAACCTGAGTAGGACCTTTTGCTATTTCGAATCTGAACCTTCTCTTTGTGCTCTGAAACCACCTTCATGTTACACCAAAAGCTGCATCTTCACAGTTCGCAAATTATTACTGGAATAAAGTCTCTCCTCCAAATTCCTTTTCAGAGAATTTTTATTCACATCGTCCAATTCAATTCAATCATTCAATTCACCCACTCAAGCAGTATTATCTTGTAGTTAAAAGAAATAAACTTTCAAATCAGGCAGACCTGAATTTCAATTCCATCTCCATGGACAAGTTACATAACTTTTCTGAGACCTGGTTTCTTCCCTAGGATGATCTTTCCTTACACTGTGGCTGAGAGGGTTGAATGAGATAGTACAGGCAACGCCATCAGCATAGGGCCCAAGCAGATAGCACACATTCGGTAACTGTCAGCTGCTCTTCTTCCTCCTTCTACTCCTCTTACTACCGTCACTATTAAAAGAATGAGCTCACATATCCGCACAAAGCTCCTTTCTAAGCATGGCCTGGAACTACTGCTCTGTCATGGAATTGTAGGAACACACCCAGATAAATGGCAATCAGGAAAATTTTCTAAGTGGTCTGAACCTTTAGAAGTCCTGACGTGGTCATGAGCGTTTATTGTCTCCACATCACTTTGCCCTTAACAGAATTGTGGGCAACAGCCCTGATAGGTCAAGCTACAAATGCAGCGGGAGCCCTCCCATCTATAGACCCCCAGGAAATGAACCAATAAGGAGAATATGGGCATCTGATCATCCCTTTGAGATGATTTAGTGTCGTTCAATGTTAGCACTAGAAAGGCTTTAGAGGGCTGGCACGGTGGCTCATGTCTGTAATCCCAGCACTTGGGAGGCCAACACGGGTGGATCACTTGAGGCTAGATATTCAAGACCAGCCTGGCCAACATGGTGAAACCTCATCTTTATAAAAATATAAAAAATAGCCGGGAATGGTGGCGGGTGCCTGTAATCCTAACTACTCAGGAGGCTGAGGCAAGAGAATCGCTTGAACCTGGGAAGCAGAGGTTGCAGTGAGCTGGGATCACACCACTGCACTCCAGCCTGGGCAACAGAGTGAGTAAGACTCCATCTCAAAAGAAAAAAAGAAAGGGCTTTAGAAATCCAATCCTGTTTATAGGTTTACAAGTGGGGAAAGTAAGGCCCAGAGTTGTAACACAGTTCATTGCAAAGCTAGTTTCTATCGAGGTGAGACAAGAATCCTGGTTGCCTAGTTGCAGTCTGGTTCTATTCATATTTCCACTACATGGTAAGCCTATTTGGATCTCTTTTAAACCCTAAGATATAGGCCAGTTCCCATGGTTTTGGCTCATCTTGAATCCAAAAATGTTTTCCAAGCACGATTCAAGCACTGCTTTTTGTTTTGTCTCTCCCACTGTCTGTGTAACTGCTCCCAATCTCGTATAAACCAGAGATTTGTGTATGCACTGAAATGCCAAGATATTGGCTGCTACATAGTAGGCCCCACCCCAGTCCTGTACTTCTGTAAATACATATTAGAGCCCTGGCTCTCAAAGGGTTAAATATTTTATTTAAACCAGACCTTCAAAACTTTAAAAACACATACACATTTGTTTTACTAAGAATGCTTAAGGAAAGTACACTAGTTGCTTGTATTGCTTAATTGTCATTTTTTTTTCCTTTTCCTGAGAGCCTAAAAAAGATATTACTAGATTAAGTTGGCTTACTTTCGAAAGAGCCAAGAACCAATGGCTCCCATTAGTCACCCCCATTAGGGCTGCAGCTTATATGTCAGGATGTAGTATAGACATTTTCCAGAAGAAAACAGGAAAAATGCTTTACATGATTTTTAGAGCAAGCTATAGGGAAAGTTGACATTAATAGCCTTTGCCAGACACCTACTGCTACATGTGTGAGTTCCATTAATGAAATAACAGTAGAAGCTGTGAATGGTCAGTTGCTAATAATCTGTCCAAAAAAAAAAAAAAAAGTACGCTTTTGGTATGCTTAAGTTGCCTGGGTTTCCACCCTAAGGCCACCCCCTTCCTCCCACACTACCTGACCTCAGCTTCCCTACACTGATGGAACCTACTCCTGTAGGAGAGGATTTAGAGCCTCAGGCTTGTGCATTTGTGATCTTCAGGCCTAAAGCAGGCCTAAGCAGGCCTAAGACCCATGACCATGTACTAGAACTTGGGACTTCACCCTGTTATGAGCCTGTGTCTTAGTCATTCTGGTAAACTCCATAGAGCCAAGGACAGAAAATAATAAATGAATGAAGGGAGGGAGAGGATTTTGACTCTCTTCACAGTGAAGACTTATGGACCAACACAGGAAATTGGACCTCGTCCAAGGAGTGGGTGGTATCAGAGTCACAATTTTACTAGAAACCCTCAGAACAGTTTTCTGGAGATCATCCTGGAGGTATCTTCTCGTCTTCTAGAAGGACTTTCTTGATTTATTCTGCTTTTCTCCACCTTTCTAGAGAACCCCTTAGGTCTCCCCCAAGATGAGAGAAGATTGAACAGTCTGTTGAAGCAAGCTGGCTGCAATCTTGACTTGCCCCATGAGGATATCCTTGATCCAAACCTGGACGGAGGTTCATACTGCTTCTGTAGAATTTTGGGTTTGGGAAGTGGTACAGTAATTTCTCTTCCAAGAGACATTACACAGTTCTTATTTCTGGAACAACTTGATTAAATGAGAATCTGTTGGGTATTACCCAGACCTAAATGATTTTCCCTCCAAAACCTTACAAATAATCAAAGAAACAAGCAAGACAGCCAGCCACAAAGAAACAAGATAACCACATGTTATAAGATAGTGTGTGCTTAAGGGCCATAGTGGATGTCTCAGACAAATGACCCCGGACTCTTAGAAAATGGAGTGGTCAGTGAAATGCAGAGTGATGGGAGATTTCCTGGAAATGCTGGGGCTTGAGCTGGATCTTATAGAATGAGGCAGTTTTGGATACATGGCAGAGAGTAAGAACGAATTTCCCAAAAGATAGAACAACATGAACAAAATGTTGTAAGTCATAATGTGAATGGTATATTGGAACACAAAGAAGAGTTAAATCCATGGGCCTGGCGGGTACAGTGGCTCACACCTGTAATCCCAGCACTTTGGGATAACAAGGTGGGTGGATCACTTGAGGCCAGGAGCTCCAGCCCAGCCCAGCCAACACTGCAAAACACATCTCTAATAAAAATACAAAAATTAGCTGAGTGTGCTGGCACATGCCTGTAATCCCAGCTACTCGGGAGGCTTAGGCAGGAGAATCACTTGAACCTGGGAGGCAGAGGTTGCAGTGAGCCAAGATGGTACCACCGCACTCCAACCTGGACAACAGAGCCAGACCCTATCTCAAAAAACAAAACAAAACCCATGGGCCTTAACTGATGGTACCATGAAGGAAAAAGATGATTAGGAAGGGTGGGGTCCAGGTATGAAAGTCACTGAAGGACATTCTAAGCCATTTAGACTTTATCCTGTAGTCCATAGCTAATGAGGAATCACTGGTGTATGGTTGAGAATAGATTAAGGAAAGACAGTCTAGAACCAAGATCTGGCAACTTCCCACATCTAGAAATACAGAAGGAGATTTGTCACAACATCTGAGAGAGAGAGAAAGTAAAGAAGTAGTAGTAAAATCAGAAGACAGGGGTGATGTCAAGGATGCCTAGATAGAAAGATGTATTACTCTGTTCTTGCATTGCTATAAAGAAATACCTGAGACTGAAAAATTTATAAAGAAAAGAGGTTTAACTGGTTTATGGTTCTGCAGGCTGTATAGGATGCATAGTGGCTTCTGGGGAGGACCCAGGAAACTTTCAATCATGGCAGAAGGGATAGCAAGCATGTGTTACATGGCCAGAGCAGAGCAGGAGGAAGAGAGAGAGGAGGGGAGGTGCCACATCATTGTTTTGTTGTTGTTGTTTTTTTGAAACAGAGTCTCACTCTGTCGCCCAGGCCAGAGCACAGTGGTGTGATCTCGGCTCACTACAACCTCTGCCTCCCAGGTTCAAGTGATCCTCCTGCCTCAGCCTCCCAAGTAGCTGGGATTACAGGCATGTGCCACTGCACCTGGCTAATTTTTGTATTTTTAGTAGAAATGGGGTTTCACCATGTTGGTCAGGCCACACTCTTTTAAATAACCACATCTCCTGAGAACTCTATCACAAGAACAGCAGGAGGGGGATGGTGCTAAACCATTAGAAACCACCCCCATGATCCAGTCACCTCCCACCAGGCCCCACCTTCAGCCTTGGGGATTACATTTCAACATGAGATTTGGGTGGGGACACAGATCCAAACCACATCAGAAGGTATTTGAGAAAAACATCTTGAAAATTTTTTGCTAGTAAAATGAAATCTTCTCCTTTCCCAACCGTATCTATTTCTCACACCCTCCAATCTTCAACTCTTCCTTCACTTTAGTCACTTTGTTGCAAGCAATGACAGAACAGTGTACATGATTCTTGCCCATAAATTAAAATGAGAGGTAGCATGGGAGAGAAGGAAAAGAGGGTAGTCTTTGGGGCAAAGAAAACAATAGGGTTTGTATCCTGGATGCCACTCAGTTGTTGTGTGGTATTAGTCAAGTTATGTTCAGTTTTAAGTATTTTTTTAACAACATACCACCAGTTTTGTTTTGGGTAACTACTCACCACCATTACATAAAGTCATACTAGGACTAAAGAGCTTCTGCTCTCCTGGGTTGGATTTCTGTATCCCTGGAATTTGAATTTTGAGCAGAATAATACAAGAGCAGATAACAGATCTTGCATTCATCCAAGCAGCACCCTAATCAAACTATGAGTCAGTTCTTGCCATCTAGACCCCAGAAGCTGACCCATTCCATCTTCTTTCTAAGCCTGATTTTTCAGTTTTTACAAAATTATCTGAGCTATCCCACATCCTTGGAATCAATTACTTTTATTGTCAAAATAAGTTATTGCTTACATCCAAAAAACTCTAAACAATATCTATCCTACATTAGGATTGTTTTGAGGTTTAGAAATATAGGATACTCTGGCCGGGTGGGTGGTTCATGCCTGTAATCCCAGCACTTTGGGGGGCCAAGAAGGGCGGATTACCTGTGGTCAGGAATTCGAGACCAGCCTGGGCCACATGGAGAAACCTCGTCTTTTCTAAAAATACAAAATTAGCCTGGCATGGTGGCGCATGCCTGTAATCCCAGCTACTCAGGAGGCTGAGGCAGGAGAATTGCTTGAACACAGGAGGCAGAGGTTGCGGTGAGCCGAGATCACACCATTGCACTCCAGCCTGGGCAATAGGAGCAAAACTATGTCTAAAAAAAAAAAAAGTTAAAAAATTAAAAAAAAAAAAGTGAGAAATATAGAATACTCCCACGCTCCCACCACGGGACCTAGAATATAGTGTCATAGACTGCTAGCTTCTCTATTGATGTCACGAAGGCACCCTGAATTTTCCCCAGTCCCTTCTTCTGTGTCCCCTATTACTGTGAATAACTAAGCCAGGATGGTTCTGCAGTTCACAAGAATTTTGTCGCCTTTATTTGTTATTTCTTGCATCCTCCCCAACTCTAGTTTGGGAAGGATGGAGTTAGGTAAGGCTGTGCTGGACTTAGTCCCAGGAGAAGTAACCCATAGCCTGGCCTCTTGTTTCTGGAGCCCTTGCTGGAGAAAGCTGGCCTGTTCTGCCAGGGAGTTTGCTCTTTGCATTTCACAAAGGACCTAGGAATGCCAAGAGAGGAACCACTCATGAGCCCCAAGGATTATGCCCAACAGTCCCAAGAAGGGTCAAAATAGCCCAGCTAAGCAGGATAAAAATAAATAAAATGCTGTAGCTTTATGTCAGCCACTTGAATTAGGTGGGTTTCTTTCCATGCTGTCATCCTTTGCTCTTCCTGCAATACCCGGCTAAACCATTCCATGGGCTGATTCAGTACATGCATGTGAAGCTTTATGTGGAATAAATAATTACACAAGACATTTTTGGAAGAATAAATGCATTTGGCCTAAGAAAACCAATTCACATCTCAAAGAGCCAGCTTCTCCAAATGCCAGTTCTGTCAGCTAACTTTCTCCAGCAACCTGGCAGTTTAATTCTTCACCTTTGTCTCCTTGGCCACACTACACACAAATGGTTTTCAGAGTAGGGAAAAAAATGTTTTCCAGTGTCTGTTTTAAATTTGTTTTTATCTACTTTGTGTGTCTAACTTTGTCTTCATATTTGTTTTACAGCAGAAACAAAATAGAGGAAAGATATCAACCATGTCCCCAAAAGTTTATACAAGTTCCTTTTTGCTGTTGATAATAAAAGCAATTCTGTTTTATAGCATAGATCCTGTCCATAAACTACAAACATCCACTTCCCTCTCTGTCTTCAAATCTCTTTCGAGGGCTGATGAAGGGATAGCCAGTGACATTGTGAGGGTCCCTCAGGGTCCTTCTCATAGCAGGCATTTCTATACAGTCTATCTGTGGGACCACAGAGGCTGTGAGGAATCTAATCGCCCACTCACTCTTTGAAGGAGGGAAATGAAAACACACTTTGATCAGAGAGAGCCAGGATGAGGAGATGTTTCCCTTGGCCCAGTCCTGATTCCATCCGTTAGCTGCTCCTCCCTTACAAGCCCTAAAACAAGTCACGCCTCCTCACGTAACATATATACCTGAGTATGAGACAACCTCAAGTATTTTCCCAATTGAGACTATTAAAAAGAGGAAGAAAGTGAGTTTGGGGCTGAATTAAAACTATACATTTTATAAATTGTATAAAATAACTTTTTACTTTCCATGTATCAATATAATTCCACACCTATTTGAAAATTACATCATATCTAAAATAATATGATTTAAAATGTTTTATTTTTCTATATTCATATTTTATAAGCCAATTTTACTTAAAGTCCTTGCATGTATCTTTGACTGATGCATGTTCTGCACTTTTTAAACCATTTAACACAGATTTCCAAACATGCTATTTCCACTGTTTACTAAATTGTCTGATATACAGCACTCTTCTAGTGAGGCTGTACTGCAATTTTTTCAAGCTACAAGTGCTCATTTGCATAGCATTAGGACGGTTGATTATTTTCATTTATCTTATAGATTCAATATCTTCACAAAGAAACCACTCACCATATTGGCTTTTTAAAATGATCGTTAAAAAGCTTCTGTAAAAGATGATCTGAGACTTGCAATTTTGATATTGTACTGTGGGAATAATTACTAAATCGGAAGTAAATTTATTTGCTTTAAAATGAAAATAGACAAGGCCTTTAACAATCACAGTTAGCATTAATTGGGGTCATCTCAGAATAACGTATCTTCTCCAAGACTGCGTTTTATTCACAATGAAGTTACTGAGTGAAAACCCCATAAAATAAGGAACTTGTAAAATTAACACATAAAGCAACATCCTGCAATATGTGCTTGATCAAATACAGTATCATCAACTTAACATTTATATACATTCACAGGTACACCAAAGAACAGCAATTAAACTTAATGTTCATATACACCAATAAGTCAACAAGGAAACAGTAATTTCATTGTTGGAGGTTATTAATATTATTTCATATGTTTAATGAGAAGAAGGTTTTTTGGCTTATTTCTTTAACCAATCTGAGAATCTTTGATTTTTTAAAATAACATTTGCTGTTCATTTTTTAATATAAAAATGACCAAAAAAATTCACTGTGGATTCAGGAAAAAATAAGTTGTGATAGGCAAACTAACAGCCATCTCTCTAAAATGTCCACACCAAAATCTCCAGAACCTATGAATATGTTTCCTTACATGACAAAATGGACTTTGAAGATGTGGTTAAGGATTTTGTGATGATGGATTTTGAAATGAGGATATTATCCTGTATTATCCAGATGGGCCCAGTGGAGTCACAGGAGTCCTTAAAAGCAGAGAACCAGCCAGGCGCGGTGGCTCACGCCTGTAATCCCAGCACTTTGGGAGGCCGACGTGGGCGGATCACGAGATCAGGAGATGGAGACCATCCTGGCTAACACGGTTGAAACCCTGTGTCTACTAAAAATACAAAAAATTAGCCGGATTAGCCGGGCGAGGTGGCGGGCGCCTGTAGTCCCAGCTACTCGTGGGGCTGAGGCAGGGGCATGGCATGAACCCGGGAGGCGGAGCTTGCAGTCAGCCCAGATCGCACCACTACACTCCAGTCTGGGCGACAGAGCAAGACTCCGTCAAAAAAAAAAAAAAAAAAAAAAAAAAGCAGAGAACCTTTCCTGGCTATGGAAAGAAAGATGTGAGGACAGAAAAAGAATTAGAGAGATGCAGTGTGAAAAGGACTCAACCCATCATTACTTGCTTCGAAGATGGAGAAAGGCGACTGATTAGCCTCCTGTGGCTACTGTAACAAAACATCACAGACTATGTGACTTAACACAATAGAAATTGATTGTCTCACACTTCTGAAGTCCTGAAGTCCAAAATCAGGATTTCAGTGGGGTGATACTCCAAAATCTGTAGGGGAGAATCTTCCCTTGCCCCCTCCTGGTCTCCGTTTGTTTGCCAGAAATCCTCGGCATTCCTTGGCCTGCTGCTTCCAACATGACACCCTTCCTTTGTATATCTGTCTCTGCACCTCTTCTCTTCTTATGAGGACACCAGTCATATTGGATTAAGGGTTCACTCTACTATAATACAACTTCATCTTAGTTTGCACCTTCATTACATCTATAAAGACTTTGTTTCCAAATAAGGTCACTTTCACAGATACCAAGGATTAGGACTTCAACATATCTTTTTGGAGACACAATTCAACCAACAAAAGGGGCCATGAGCCAAGGAATGTGAGTGGCCTCTAGCAGCTGGAATAAGCAAAGAAACACATTCTCTACCAGAAGATCAAGAAAAGAACACAGCGCTACCAACACCTTGATTAAAGTCCAGTGAGACTCATGTTAGACTTTTGACTTGTAGAAGTGTAAGATAAATTCGTGTTGTTTAAGCCACTGAGATTGTGGTAATTTGTTACGACAGGAATAGAAAAACAATACATAAGTACTCAGAGTTTTTATAAAGAATTATTATGAGGCCAGGCATGGAGGCTCATGCCTGTAATCCTAGCATTTTGGGGGACCAAAGCAGGTGAATCACTTGAGGCCAGGAGTTCAAGACCAGCCTGGTCAACATGGTGAAACCCCGTCTCTACTAAAAATACAAAAATTAGCCAGGCACAGTAGTGGGCTCCTGTAATCCCAGCTACTTGGGAGGCTGAGTCAAGAGAATCACTTGAACCCAGGAGGGGGAGGTTGCAGTGAACCAAGATTATGCCACTATATCATTACAGCCTGGGCAACAGGGTGAGACACCATCTCAAATATATATATATAGATAGATAGATAGATAGATAGATAGATAGATAGATAGATAGATATAGTCGTATTTTTTGTAGAGACAGTGTTTCACCATGTTGCCTAGGCTGGTCCTGAACGTCTGACCTCAAGTAATCTGCCTGCCTCAGCCTCCTAAAGTGCTGGGATTACAGGCTTGAGCCACCGCGCCCAGCCACACTTTTTAAAATGGCAATATATTAAGCAGTGTGTACCCACTAAGCCTCATTGTTAGTCGTGATCTTAGAAGGGAAGAATAGACACCTCCCAAATCACCACCATTGCTTTTTCCTATAAAAGTTAACTGAATTATTCTGACCCTCTCCTGTCACACTTTACTTGAAATCCTGTAGGCACTGCCTTCATTAGGTATGAGCAAGTGACCACTTCTCATCCCTTCCACTGCTAATGCCTTGGATAAACCCACTGTCACATCTCAAATTGTATTCACCATCATTTACTTCTAGCCCTAAAAATTTAGCATTCAAACCTATTAAACCTCAATCAAAGAGGCCTTCTCATTTCTCCAGGAGCTCTCTGTGAGCTACTCCAAACAAAGGTCTGCCCTACTCATCAGGGGGAGGCATGGGAAGCAGTTTTCCCCCAAATCTCCAGCATCCCTTTTGTGCCCATGGTTCAACCTACTCTTCTCTGATCCAAATCCTGCCATTTTTATATGGTGAATTTTAAGAAATAAAAATACATTTATTCTAGATATGTAGAGGAAGAGCTCTTTTCAGCAGCCCCAATGCCCAGAGAAGCCAACTGAGTCACTGGGCAACTGGTCTTGAATAACATAATAACCCTCCTGGAATTCGGCTTTGTAATCAGACATAAGGAAAAATAGTAAGAAGCCCTCAAAGAAACCCGACCGTGCTAGATCATTTTACAGCTGGTGAGGAAGTCAATGTTCCTTTTTACAGTTGGATCTGTTTCAATCTTCAGCTACTTGGAAGAAGAAGCAGACCACAAACAAAGATCATTTTTCTTCTTAAATACTCTAGTTTTAGAATTTTCATTTCTCTGCAAAGAATGAGTCTCAAAGTCCATCAATTTACAGAGATGAACTAGAATAGAGTGTTCCCGTAGCGTACATTGAGGCAATGCTTGTGGTTTGTCACTTTTACATGTTAGAACACCCTCCTTTCATTGAATGAAGATGGAAGAAGTCTCTGGAGAGAAGACTACTAGTCAGGCCCAGAAGGGAAATACTAGCTCCCTCAAATATCTGATAACTAATTTTGAGTTCATATAAAGCTGTGAAGTACTCCAGAAATTCACAAAAAGCTAAGTGCAAAGCTTTCTAAACCAAGGCATCCCACACATCAGGGTAAAAAATTCAAACATAAATTATAGTAAAACAAATTACAACATTAAAGATAGTTTTGTAATGTGTATGAAGTATGGCAAGATAACATACCACCCAGCTGAGTACAGCATAAGTTGCTGACTCACTTAGCCACTGGTTATTAAAATATTTGCTGTTTAAGACACTGCATTTTGGGGGGATTTGTTACATAGCAAAGACTAACTAAACATAGCATTAAGCTTTCCAGCAGCCAACACAAAAAGGGAACTCTAGTCCCTTACACAACTCAAAGTGTTAATGCGATAAAGCAATGCGATTGTTGGTGAGAACTTCAAGTGTGATTTCTTGTGTTCCTCAAGCTAAACCCTGTGGTCCAAATGAGTAACTTTGTTTACAAATCCTGGTGCCCATTCCATTTCGCATCAGTCTTTGTCATGTCTATGTATGGAATATGGAACAACAACTTTCTGCTTATTTCTATTGCATATCAGATGCAAAGGGAACTTAGAACTGAATGAGCCCTCTAAGAACATCCAGTTCAAAATTCAAGGGGCGATCCTGACTCCTCTCTTTTCACACTCTACGTCAACTTCTGTAGGCACTGCCTTTATTATGCATAGTCAGGTGACCACTTCTCATGTCTTCCACTGCCAGTGCCTTGGCTAAAACCACTATCACCTCTAACTCAAACTATTGCAATAACCCCCCAACTGGCTTCTCCTTCTTCCACTCTTGCCTCTGCTATACACAGTAGCCAAAGTGACCCATTAAAAATGTAAGTCTGATCACTTCTCTGACCCAAACCTTCTAGCAGCTTCCCATGTAACACAGAGTGAAAACTGAAATCCTTACAATGGCCCACAAGGCCCTTTGTGATCTCCCATCCTTCCCCAACTCTCTAACTTCTCTGCTATTACTCTTCTCCTCATTTAATCACTGCTGCTGTTGCTGACCTTCTTGCTATCCTTGGAATATATCAGGCTGACTTCTTCCTCAGGGACTCTAGATATGCCCCACCTGTAACTCTTCCCACCCATAGCCACGTGTCTTGTTCTGTTTAACTGTTACCTTGTGAGAAGCCTTCCCTGATGATCCTTTATTTTAAAATAGCAAATCCTCACACCTTGCCCAACACTTCCTCTTCTATTAATCTTCATTGTACCTGTAATCATCTGATATCTTACATATCTCATATCTATATCTTCACTCTAAAATGTCATGTCTGTGAGGGCAGAGGCCTTATTTGGTTTATGCTCTACTGGCATGACCTAAAACAGTGCTTAGCACATAGTAAGCAATGAAATATTTCTTAAATGGATAAATTAATGAAGGTTGAAGTTAAAATGTAGCACACCTAGGCAGCAAGACCTTTTCTCTCCAGTCCACCATCTTCAGTAAGTACTCTTGAGTATGTACTCTTTCTTGCTGTCTTCATTTAGTGAAAAACTGAATTCATTTACTGTATTAAGTACCTACAATGTCCTGAGGGAAAAAATTAAGGTCTCAATACTATATAACACATATGCTAGGGGAAGGGTTGATAATAAGAAAAGTAAACAAAAAATATCAACCAGTGACAAGGACTATGATGACAGCAAACTCAGTGATGACTCTCAAGGAGAATTGCTCAGGCAGGGCTATTTTAGATACTACCGAGGAACTGAGACCTAAATGAGAAAAAGTCAGCCATGCAAAAACCTGGGGAAAGAACTTCCAGGCAGCATGAGCAACAACTGCAAAGGATTCATAGTAGGGTTGAACTTGAAATGTTCATGGAAACAAAAGGTGAATGTAGTAGAATGCAGAGAAAAGAGAAGGCAAGAGAGAGAGGGGTGATGGAGAGATGAGAGATGACAGAGCAAGGATCAAATTATATGAAGGGATATGAGGCCTTGATAAAGAGATTGAATTTTATTGATGTTAAATCTTATTTTGAGTGAAATGGAAAGCCATTACAGGGCTTTAAGCAGGAAATGGATTGATCTGATCTTGGCGTTTAAGGACCCCTCCAGGTAGATCCTCTGTGCCATGGAGAAGCAAGGGCAAATGTGGGAACAAGAGAAGAGATCACTGCAGTCAGTCAGGGCAGAAACAATGGAGGAGGTGGAAAGGAGAAGCTGCTGGATACATCTGACGTGGGGTCCACACAATCTATTAGTGGGCTAGATATGGTATATAAAAGAAAAATAAAGGAGAAAAGGTTGACTTGGGATAAGGAGCTTACCTGAAGGGTGACTGAGCCTGCCAAAGACTACCATTGTTGTCCTCTACCAGGAGCAGAACAGACTTTCTCTATGGGAAAAACCTTTGCTATCATTAAACCCAAGACGTTGTGAAAATACCAGGAAATTTCAGTGTGTTGCTTTTTAGTTGCCCTGGCAGGAGCTTCACAAATGGCAAAGAGTCTGTTGGAACAAATTGCTCTAAACCACCATATATTTCTTGCAAGCTGAACACTTAAATTGTCTCCTCCATCAGATTGCTATGAGTCCCATTATGATAAGTTTGCCCACCAGGAAGTCATTGCCCTAAAGTATAGCCTGGTTTAGAAAAAAAAAATTGTCTAATAAATGAACAGAAAAAATATTTTCTCCCAATTGCAATTTCCAATGATGATTCACAATATTTGGAAATCATGTGGGCTTTACCAAGCTGAGAAAGAAAATCCAATTCAAACACAAGATTTATCCAGGGGCCACTTTGCTCTCAGGCTCCTTCTGTGCTCTCTACATCATTTCACATGCGAAACATGAGTCAGGCCCTTGGAAACAACGTGCCACACCTCACCCGGTTCCCCACATCCTTTAATATACACAAAGAGAAAAAAGAACATTTAAGAAATTTGGGCCAGTAAAACATCACGAATCATGTAGTTATTATTTCACAAAAGAAAAGGAAATAGGCAAATGGAAAGATCTAGCAATATGCAAAATAAGTTATAAAAATAGTAACTCACAAAAAAGGACATGCATTAGGAAACAAATTACTAATTCAGTACTTAGTAAATATCCTTGTACTCTGCAATTCTCACTATCTCTTTCTCTAATCCTGGTTTTTGAACCAGCAGCAAAATGGACCCCTCCAACCTCCTCCCAATGAAAGAGGCATTTCTTCCAAAATAGATGATCGGAAATTCGCTCCAGCTCTGATAGTCATGAATCAGACCTGTCACAAGCATGTTTCAAAAAACAGAGCTATTCAAAAGCTTTCCTCAGGGGAAATACTGAGTGGAACAAATGAATCTCCGAAGCTCTGCCTGAAAACATAACACTCTGCACACATGCTGTAAGCATAGACCCAGCCTCATGCCAAGCAGCACTTAAACTCAGCAGTCAGGTCAGTCACCCAAACAACCCTCGCATTAAAAGCATGCTGCGGAGAATGCTGGTAAAAAGTGCGGAAAACCACAGCAAGAGCCCTCCAGCCATAGAGACAAGAGTCTAAGAATAAAACTGCACCTATCAAAATGAAGGATGAGAAACAGATAAGAAAATAACGAGAAACAGATGACAACGCTGTTTTCCGTTGTGGTGTTGCCCTTTCTTATTTTTTTTAAGTTTTGAGTTTTTGCGTTCGAAAAGATTTTACATGGGGGGTTTTGAACACTTCTCTGTGCATTCTGCCTCTGCAAAGGAGTCAAAATTATTTGTGAAACTCTGAGAGAAGCTCTTGGATTATGTGTTGTAGAAGACTCAGGCCATCTGACTACATTCAGAGTTCAACTATGAAGAATTCCCCCAAAGGCACAGGAAGGCTCTTTGCAGAAGGGCCAGAGGGAGGCACTTCTGCCAAGTCTTGATTAGAGATCAGATTTAGAAATGATGATCCTTAAATAAAGTAGCAGAACACCTGGCACAGAACCCCTCAATGGTTTCATGGCTTGCTTTCTTCCCCCAGAGTTAACCATTAAAAAACTCATGTACAAAGATGTTAACTTGTTACCAGTTTCAAGGAGAAGTCACTGTTAAGACCGAAATAAATTGTAGCTCCCCTTTACAAGATCTAAAAGAATATTTTCTCCTGGTTGGCATAGGAAAGTAAAATTTACTTTATTTGCTTTTGGGGAAGAGGGCACACTTCCTTATCATTTCTAAGTGTGAGAACTTTTTGAAACGGTTATTTAAATTTTGAGAAAAAAAGGAATGTGTGGGTTTTATGTGGCTAAATTCTGGGCATTCTAAAAAAAAAATTAACTTTATCATTAAGTAAAGAAATTACTATCAACTTCTTAATTAGACATGAAGAGACCTTTCCTATTTCATACCTGGGCTGAACGAGGCCGTGTAAGGGAGTGCAAAGACAGTGAGTGAGCTTCAGAGTTAGACAAGGGCTCAGGGTTCACCTTTGACACATATTGCCTCCATGAACTTGGCAAATTATTTCACTTCAGTAGCAAAGTAGGAATACGATTTACATCCTGAAAACTGCTGTGGGGGTTAAATAAAGTAAAGCATTTAGAACTCCTGTCATGGAGTCAGGTATAGAGAAGGTGCTGGGCACATGCCCACCTCCAGTCCCTGCTTGCTCACCACTGCTTTACCCATATGTAATGCTCTTCCATGTTCAGGACACCCAAATGACAGATTGCATCACTCACTTCTCTCTGGATAGGGAAAGTCTAGGTTACAATATGTGGAGCAGATTCCTTTGGTGTGACCTCCAACTATCTTTAGTGTTATGTGTCGAAATGAAGTTACTCAGTGAGTTGGCTGATATTTTCTATACCTCAGTTATAGGGTCATTGCCAAACATCACTTAATCCCACCAACCCAGAAATGTCAGCTCCATTTTCCAATCACGCCAGCCCCTCCCTCCACAAGCCCTTCAGGAAAAGAAAATGTCTTAGGGATGTACCCAAATAATGCCTTGATCAAAGGAAAGCAAAGGATAAGTCTTGGGAGCCAGAGGGCTCTGCTCTGATCAAAAACCGGTCTGGGCTTCCTTCTTCAAAAGTTCATTTTGAGTAACTTTTTAGAATTATGAATTATTTTTCCTCTTGAAATTCTTGGTTCATCATTTTATTTTTTTTTATTTATTTATTTTGAGACAGAGTCTTGCTGTGTTGCCCAGGCTGGAGGGCAGTTACTCGATCTTATCTCACTGCAACCTCTGCCTCCCAGGCTCAAGCAATTCTCCTACTTCAACCTCCTGAGTAGCTAAGACTACAGACGTGCACCACCATGCCTGGTTGAGTTTTATATTTTTAGTAGAGACTGGGTTTTACCATGTTTCCCAGGCTGGTCTCGAAAGGTTTATTTTTTGTAAAAAGATACTTTTTTTTTTAAGGCATATGCAAAAGAAGCCAAAGTTTAATACCTAAACAACATAACTGGCTTGGAAAATGGAGAGTAACTGAATGAAGCCAACCAGTAAAGAGAGTATTGGTATGTACATATGTACACATGAGCTGGGATCAGACAACACCTTTGGTTAAAATCAGAGACAAAAAGAGTAGAGGAGGATTAAGATGGTAGATAAGAGTCAGGACTAGCTTTCAGCTCCTGCTAGGATGAACAGAGCAGCATGTGGAGACTCACATCATGAACTTTTGCTTCAAGAACTACTGCCTCAACAATACCAGGAAATCTGAGAGTCCGCAGACCCTTCGAAGGAAATGGATCATAGCTGCAGGCTCCCTGAGATGCTGAAAACCTGTTGAGTCTGCTTGCATTCTCAACAAGGAGGCTAGTGGTCTGGGGCAAGTTCTCAGCTCTGGTCATTGGCTGCCTGGAAATAGACTGGGTGTTGTTGCAGGGGCACGGTGGGAGTGAGACTGGCCTTTAGGACTGCAGTCTGCATGGGAACAGAGTAAGGCTTGTGAATGCCAGCTTTCCCCCCACTTCCCTGGTGATCTGTATGACTCAACAATGGCAGCCACAATCCCCCTGGGAATATAACTCCACTGGACTGGGAACCACACACCCATCCCTTACAGCCATCACAGCAAGCCCTGTCCAAGGAGAGGCTGAGCTCAGATACGCCTATCCCTGCCCCCATCGAGTGGTCTCTCTCTATCTGCCCTGGTAGTTGAAGACAAAGGTCACAATCTCTTGAGACCTCTATGGCCCTGCCCCTTACCTGAGAAACCTGAATACTTAACCAAGTGTCCCTAGGGCAAGTTTGCATCCTCCTTATAGGGCTGCAGCTGACACACTCTTGAAAGTACCACCTCCTGGCTTGAGGCCAACCAATGCAAAATGAGCACACTAAACAAAAACACAACCAAAGACCCTAACAGAGTTCACCTCACTCCCCTGCTACCTCCACCAGAGTGGGTGCTGGTATCCATCACTGCAAGACCTGAAGACGGATCACAGCAGTCTGCAGACACTTCCCAGTACCAGCCTCAAGCCTGGAAACTCTGCTGGGTGGCTAGATCCAAAAGACATAAACAATCACTACAGTTTGGCTCTCAGAAAACCCCACTCCTAGGGGAAGGAGAAGAACATCACTTCCATGGGGTACCCCGTGGGACAAAAGAATCTGAACAGAATCCCTTAAATCCCAGATATTCCCTCTGACATAGTCTATGCAAATGAGAAGGAACCAGAAAAACGATTCTTAAATAATGTTCTTTAACGCCCCCAAAAGATCATACCAGCTCACCAGCAGTGGATCCAGACTAAGATAAAATCTCTGAATTGCTAGAAAAAGAATTCAGAAGGTCAGTTATTAAGCTAATCAAGGAGACATCATAGAAAGGTGAAGTCCAACTTAAAGAAATTAAAAACATGAAACCAGATATGAAAGGAAAATTCTTCAGTAAAATAGATAGCATAAATAAAAAACAATCACGACTTCTGGAAATCAAGGACACACTTAGAGAAATGCAAAATGTACTGGAATGTTTCAGCCATAGAATCAAACAAGCAGAAGAAAGAACTTCAGAACTTGAAAACAAGGCTTTTGAATTAACCTAATTCATCAAAGACCAAGAAAAAAAGAATTTTAAAAAATGAACAAAGCCTCCAAGAAGTTTGAGACTATGTTAAACATCCAAATCTAACAATAATTGGTGTTCCTGAGGAAGAATGGAAATCTAAAAATGTGGAAAACATATTTGAGGGAATAATCGAGGAAATCTGTCCCAGCCTTGGTAGAGATCTAGACATCCAAATACAAGAAGCTCAAAGAACACCTGGGAAATTTATTGCAAAAAGATCATCATCAGCTAGGCACATAGTCATCAGGTTATCTAAAGTCAAGACAAAGGAAAAAATCTTAAGAGTTATGAGACAAAAGCATCAGGTAACCTATAAAGGAAAACATATTAGATTAACAGCAGATTTCTCAGCAGAAACCCTACAAACTAGAAGGGATTGGGGCCCTATCTTCAGCCTCCTTAAACAAAACAATTATCAGCCAAGAATTTTGTATCCAGTGAAACCGAGCTTCATAAATGAAGGAAAGACATAGTCTTTTCCAGACAAACAAATGCTAAGAGAATTTGCCACTACCAAGACAGAACTACAAAAACTGCTAAAAGGAGCTCTAAAGCATAAAAGAAATCCTTGAAATACACCAAACTAGAACTTCCTTAAGGTATAAATCTCATGGAACCTATATAACAATAACACAATGAAAACAGCAACAACAACAACAAGGTATTCAGGCAACAAACAGCACGATGAATAGAATAGTACATCACATCACAATACTAATATTGAATGTAAATGACCTAAATTTTCCACTTAAAATGTACAGAATGGCAGAATGTATACGAATTCACCAACCAAGTTTCTGCTATTTTCAGGAGACTCACCTAACACATAAGGACTCACATAAACTTAAGGTAAAGTGGTGGAAAAAGATATTCCATGCAAATGGACACCAAAAGCAAGAAGGAGTAGCTATTCTTATATCAGACAAAACAAACTGTAAAGCAATAACAGTTAAAAAAGACAAAAAGGGACATTATATAATAATAAAAGAACTAGTCCAACAGGAAAATATCACAGTTCTCAATATACAAGCACCTAATGCTGCAGTTCCCAAATTTATAAAACAATTACTACTCAACCTAAGAAATTAGATAGACAGTAACACAATAATAGTGGGACAATTTAATACTCCACTGACAGCACTAGAGAGGTCATCAAGACAGAAAGTCAATAAAGAAACAGTGGGCTTAAACTATACCCTACAACAAATGGACCTAACAGATATTTACAGAACATTCTGCCCAACAACTGCAGAATACACATTCTAGTCATCAGTACATGGCAAATTCTCCAAGATAGTCCATGTGATAGGCCACAAAACAAGTCTCAGTAAATTTAAGAAAATCGAAATTATGTCATGTATTCTCTCAGACCACAGTGGAATAAAATGGCAAATCAGCTCCAAAAAACCCCCTCAAAACCATGCAAATACATGGAAATGAATAACCTGCTCCTGAATAATCTTTGGGTCAACAATGAAGTCAAGATGGAAATTAAAAAATTCTTGCAACTGAGCAATAATGGTGACACAACCCCCCAAACCTCTGGGATACAGCAAAAGTGGTGCTAAGAGGTAAGTTTATAGCATTAAATGCCCACATCAAAAAGCCCGAAAAAGCACAAAAGATAATCTAAGGTCACATCTCACAGAACTGGAGAAACAAGAACAATCCAAACCCAAACCCAGTAGAAGAAAAGAAATAATGAAGATCGGAGCAGAACTAAATGAAATTGAAACAAACAAACAAACAAGACATTCCAAAATGAAACAGAAACTTCTTCTTTAAAAAAGATAAATAAAATTGATAGCTCATTAGTGAGATTAACCAAGAAAAAAAGAGAGAAGATCCAAATAAGCTCAATTAGAAATGAAACAGGAGCTATTACTACTGATACCAAAGAAATACAAAAGATTATTCAGGGCCATTATGAATACCTTTGCATGCATAAACTAGGAAACCTAGAGGAGATGGATAAATTCCTGGAAATACACAATCCTCCTAGATTAAATCAGGAAGATACAGAATCTCTGAACAGACCAATAATAAACAGTGAGATTGAAATGGTAATTTTTAAAAATTGCCAACAAAAAAAAAGTCCAGGAACACAGATTCCTGGCTGAATTCTATCAGACATTCAAAGAAGAATTGGTACCAATCCTATTGATACTATTCCAAAAGATAGAGAAAGAAGGAATTCTCCCTAGATCGTTCTGTGAAGCCAGTATCACACTAATACCAAAACCAGGGAAGGATATAACAACAACAAAAAAGAAAACTGTAGACCAATATCCATGATAAACATAGATGCAAAAATTCTCAACAAAATACTAGCAAACCAAATCCAACAGCATATCAAAAAGATAATCCACCATGATCAAGTAGGTTTCATCACAGGGATGCAGGGATGGTTTAAGATATGTAAGTCAATAAATGGGATACACCACATAAATAAAATGAAAAACAAAAATCACGTGATCATCTCAATAGATGCAGAAAAAACATTTGACAAACCAGCATTCCTTTGTGATTAAAACCCTCAGCGAAATCAACACAGAAGGGACATACCTTAATGTAATAAAAGCCATCTACAACAAATCCACAACTAACATCATACTGAATGGGGAAAAGTTGAAAACATTCCACCTGAGAACTGGAACAAGACAAGGATGCCCACTTTCACCACCTCTGTTCAACATAGTACTGGAAGTCCTAGCCAGAGAAATCAGACAAGAGAAAGAAATCAATGGCATCCATATTGATAAAGAAGAAGTCAAATTGTCACTGTTTGCTGATAATATGATCATATACCTAGAAAAGCCTAAAGACTCATCTAGAAAGCTCCTAGAACTGGTAAATGAATTCAGCAAAGTTTCAGGATACAAAATTAGTGTACACAAATCAGTAGCTCTGTTATACAACAACAGTGACCAAGCTGAATCAAATAAAGAACACAACCTCTTTCACAATAGCTGCAAAACATATATAAAATAAAATACTTAGGAATATACCTAACCACGGAGGTAAAAGACCTCTACAAGGAAAACTATAAAACATTGCTGAAATAAATCATAGAGGACACAAACAAATGGAAACACATTCCATGCTCATGGATGGATAGAATCAATATTGTGAAAATGACCATACTGCCAAAATAAATCTACAAATTCAATGCTATTCCCATCAAAATACCACCATCATTCTTTACAGAACTAGAAAAACAATCCTACAATTTTATGGAACTTAAAAAGAACTCACATTGCCAAAGTAAAATTAAGCAAAAAGAACAAATCTGGAGGCATCACATTACCTGACTTCAAACTATACTATAAGGCCATAGTCACCAAAACAGTATGGTACTGGTATAAAAACTGGCACATAGACCAATGGAACAGAATAGAAGACCCAGAAATAAAGCCAAATACTTACAGCCAACTGATCTTCAAAAAAGCAAACAAAAACATGAAGTGGGAAAAGACACCCTACTCAACAAAAGGTGCTGGGATAATTGGCAAGCCACATGTGGAAGAATGAAACTGGATCCTCATCTCTCACCTTATACAAAAATCAACAAAGATGGATTTAAATCCAAGAACTGAAACCATAAAGATTCTAGAAGATAACATCAGAAAAACTCTTCTAGACATTGGCTTAGGCAAAGAATTCATGACCAAGAACCCAAAAGCAAATACAACAAAAAGATAGATAGTTGTGACTTAATTAAACTAAAAAGCATCTCCACAGCAAAAGAAATAATAGGCAGAGTTAACAGACAACCCACAGAATGGGAGAAAATCTTCACAATCTATACATCTGACAAAGAACTAATATCCAGAATCTACAAAGAACAAAAACAAATCAGCAAGAAAAAATCAAACAATCCCATCAAAAAGTGGGCAATGGACATAATAGACAATTCTCAAAAAAAGATGTATAAATGGCTAACAAGCATATGGAAAAATGCTCAACCTCACTAATGATCAGGGAAATGCAAATCAAAACCACAATATGATACCACCTCACTGCTGCAAGAATGGCCATAATCAAAATAATAATAGTAATAGATGTTGGCATGGTTGCGGTGAAAAGAGAACACTTTTAGACTGTTGGTGGGAATGTAAACTAGTACAACCACTGTGGAAAACAGTGTGGAGATTCCTTAAAGAACTAAAAGCAGATCTACCATTTGATCCAGCAATCCCATTACTAGGTATCTACCCAGAGGAAAAGACATCATTATATGAAAAAGATACTAGCACACATGTTTATAGCAGGACAATCTGCAATTGCAAAAATATGAAAACAGCTCAAATGCCCATCAATCAATGAGTGGATAAAGAAAATGTGCATATATATACCATGGAATACTAGTCAGCCATAAAAAGGACCTGGATGGAATTGGAGATTATTATTCTAAGTGAAGTAACTCAGGAATGGAAAACCAAACATCATATGTTCTCATTCATATGAGAGAGCTAAGCTGTGAAGGCACAAAGGCATAAGAATGATACACTGGACTTTGGGGACGTGAAGGAAAGTGTGAGGGGTAATGAGGGATGAAAGATTACACACTGGGTACAGTGTATACTGCTCGGGTGATGGGGACACCAAAGTCTCAGGAATCACCACTGGGCATGGTGGCTCATACCTGTAATCCCAGCACTTTGGGAGGCCGAGGTGAGCAGATCACGAGGTCAGGAGTTCAAGACCAGCCTGGCCAACATAGTGAAACCCGTCTCTACTAAAAAATACAAAAATTAACCAGGCACGGTGCACATGCCTGTAGTCCCAGCTACTCAGGAGGCTGAGGCAGAAGAATCGCTTTAACCTGGGAGGCAGAGTTTTCAGTGAGCCGAGATTGCGCCACTACACTCCAGCTTGGGTAATAGAGTGAGACTCTGCTTTAAAAAAAAAAAAAAAAAGAAGAAGAAGAACTTATTCACGTAACCAAACACCACCTGTTCTGCAGAAACCTATTGAAATGAAAAAATTAAAAATAAAAAAAAGGAGTAGAGGAGTCCTTTCCTGAGATTAACTTTAAAAGCCACAATGTCTCAATATTGATTTAGACATTGCAGCTAAATCAATACTGAAAGCTATAATAACGTGTTCCCTGGGGAATATGGAAAGTATTTACTGTGGGGTTCCAGCAGAACTATGGGGCAATATGAAGTTTAAATAGCATTCCCAAATATTTATTGCATTATCAAACAGATCCCATAAGCTGGCCCTGCCTGGGAGGAGCTTGTATCCTCATCTGTATATCACATCCTTTGCGGTATGTGGGATCCTACCCTCAGTGCAAACCAGGAAGTGCAAACCAGGGAGACCACCATGCAAGATTCGGAACGCCCATTTTTGGTAGCATCAGCACCCTTCAACTTTTACCAGACTGTGTTTCTAAGTGGGCCTAGTGGAAGCCAGGGTAGTTCGAGGAATTTTAGGGACAATTATTTGTTCCTGGGAAAGTTTAATTTGTTCAATAAGTGGGATTGGAACAATGCCACCTACAACAGATGCTTTTAGCAAAGAGGGACAGTAAAACAAATGATTGCTCAAATGTGTGGTGTCTGCAGAGAATCTGGATAAGAATTATTGGTGTTTAATGACCTAATACCGGCAAGGTCAGCCAATAGCACAGTTTGGAAAGAATCAAATGCCAATTCCTTGGTGCAAATGAAGCATAATTAAGACTCAGCACAGTGAGGTCCTGCATGTGTTAATTGTCCCAGGGCTGGCATTAATATCTCTAATAAATGTTCACAGCAGATTTTAAAAAATTATACTTTTAAAGAGAATAGGTAATTGGTGTTAACTAATAAGCTAATTTCACTTCTTTCCCCATGTTTATGGAGGTAAATAAGACCCTAAAAATGGTGCTAAATGAGGCCCGTTGCTGCAGTGAGTTTGGTAGGGCCAGAGTAGGTCAGAGGGACAAGAATGCTTCAGAAAGACACAGGCCTACTCAGAGCAGGGATTGGCACTGCTGCCCACCCTCAAAACCACAGACCACATAGGCCCAGGGTGGGGTTAGCCTGGGCCCCACCTACCAACAACCAAGGAGTCATAAGTGTATTAGGAGTCACTGACATCTTCCAGAGGAAGTGAGTCATTCCCCAAGCTAGCCAACAACTTGTAAGTCAGTGGGTCAGCCTTCTTCAAAGAGCCAAAAAAGTAGGTGTAGCTATATTTGTCCATCACCACAGCCAGGCAGGGGGTGCATGTGTATTATGAAGTCATAGAATCTACCAAGTATGTCATTGCTAAGGATTAGTATAGATCAGCTGCAAAATATGTAGGTGGCCATGCTATGTGCCCACTTCTCACACACGTGCAGCACACACACAGACAGTTGAATGGTCCTTGTGCTAAAATAGCTTGGTGAAGAAGACATTATAGTGAATTTCTGATTGCTTACCATGAATTCTTCTTTTAGTTCTCCTACTTCTTTGGGTGTGTGACTCTGGCAAACTATTTGTTGTTGTTTTGTTTTGTTTGCCTCATATGTATAACACAAGTATTGGCGCCAGATCATTCCTATGGTCCCTTCTAACTTAAGCTGAGTTTATGAGTCTATTTCTTGTTCCAATTATTTTTTGTCTTATAGCTCAAACCTTACAACTATTTAGACTTTTTGCTCACTTCAATAGATCTCATACTATAATATTCAGAGTGAATATGGGTGAAGGGATAAAGAAATGCATATAGGCTACAATTCTTCAAGGGGCTACAGTTCGGCGGTGGAAATCTTAGAAGAAGAACAGGCATGATCCCAGCCAAGGAGTATATTCCTATCAAAGCTCTCTAGAATATTTCACTCCCTCCTTATGGCGATAGGCCATACTGCCTAGGTCCCTGAGCATACATCTAAGCTTGCCTGTTCCTTTTAGCACAATTCTCCTTCCCAGAAAAGCAGTATCTTCCCTACTTCCTGAAAGGGTAAGACATCCAGCCCCAACACCCTTTAGAAGGTTTCTCCCTTCCCTATCCCACCTTCATTCTCCTAATCTACCTGTTTTCCTGAGCTACCACCACCAATAGGCCAAAGTAGGACACTAGAATGTCTCTCTGTTCCCTTAGCTTTCTTCAGGGGACATTTAATAATGAAGAGTCGCACCATATCCAACTGGCTACAGAAGAGAGGGAAGTAAGGTCTTTATTTTTTCTTCTCATAGTTGAACACTCAGCTTTTTCTTTTTGATCCCTCCTGCCACATACTCTTTCGATTACATGCATCTGTACCATTGTTTTCTTTTAGTTTAAAAGTAAACAAGTGCCAGAATGTGGTGGCGCACACCTGTAATCCCAGCACTTTGGGAGGCCGAGGTGGGTGGATTGCTTGAGCTCTGAAGTTTGAGACCAGCCTGGGCAACATGGCAAAACCCTGTCTCTAGAAAAAAATACAAAAATTAGCCATGCATGGTGGCGAGTGCCTATAGTCCCAGCTACTCAGTAGGCTGAGGCAGGAGGATTGCTTGAACTCAGGAGGTGGAGGTTACAGTGAGCAAAGATCATGCCACTGCACTCCAGCTGGGTGACAGAGCAAGAACCATGTCTAATACATACATAAATAAATAGATAAAGTTAACAGGTTTCTCTACCTGGATTTCCAGACCCATTCCATCTACCCAAATTACAATGTTATGCACTGAGCTCTTTAAAGTTGTTGGGAATCTTATAGTTTGAGAAATCTATCAAAGTAACTGTCTTAGTCTCGTGTCTGTTACTTAGAATACCTGAAACTGGGTAATTTATAAAGAAAAGGAATTTATTTTCTTTCTTACAGTTATGGAGGTTGAGAAGTTCAAGGTCAGGGGGCCACATCTGGTGACAGCCTTCTTGCTGGTGGGAGACTCCCTGCAGCATCCCAAAGAAGCACAGGGCATTCATTACATGGTGAGGGAGTCAAGTGTGCTCACTCAGGCCTCTGTTCCTCTTTTTGTAGTCACTAGTCCCATCTCATGATTTCCCATTAATCCATTAGCCCATTAATCCATGAATGGCTTAACCCTTTCACGAAGGCAGAACTCTCATGATCCAATCACCTCTTAAAGATCCCACCTCTCAATACTGCCACACTGGGGGATTCAATTTCAACATGAGTTTTGGAGGTGACAGATATTGAAACCATAGCAGCAACTATGGGCATGGAACGAGAAAGAAGGTCAGACCAACAGTGAATGGTAACTAATCCCCAGGCCTGTGGCTGCCTCTGTGAATGACTTCCTTTACTCACCTTGCTAGGGAGCTCCAGGGCTTCCAAGAGGCTCAAATGTGTCAGTGACTTACTATCTGAGTGTCAATGGAGATGCCACATTGAATAAAGACTTGTGGATTGTTGTAATAACTAAAAGGAAAATATTATAAGGATGCCAGTCAGCCTCTCATGGACATGGGAACCGTGAACCCAAAGGCATTCCGTAGTTGGACCTTGACCTCTACCATCATGGAGACTGGTGGCTGAAGGCGTTACTTGACTCTGTGGAATTTCCCTTTCTCAGAAATCAAGGCAAGAACTTGATTTGGAGTACAGTGTACAGCACGCAACTTCCCATGCAGGCTGAAACTGTTATATAAATCTGCACATTGCCAGTGACTTGGCAATTGTTTTCTTTATTCCCTTTCCTTCCTGGACAGATTCTGAGACATCTCTATTGCTGCAATAAAGCATTTTTTTTAAATGAAAGTACAATTAAAAGATGCATTCAGGTGAAATGCAGTATTGGAACTTCATAACGCGAAGATTGTTTTTGTTCTCTGTTTCATAAAGAGACTTCAAAGCCACATTATGTCATATTGTGGGCGAAAAGGGGCTGTGTTCAAAAGGGGAATTTCATTATTAACATTACCATGGTTAGCCCAAGTGCCAAGATTAACAAACCAGCCTAACCCTCTGGCAATTCATTGTCATTTAATATATATTTAGAGCCCACCCTCTGTGAAGGAATGGGGAGAACACACACGTGGCCCCTTCTTCACTGGACTTTATGGCCCAAAAAGGCAAGGCCCACATCTGGCATGTCTTTTCCATGAGAATATAAAAATGCCATAGAGGCATGGACCAATCATTTTAAGATCCTATCAGCTTTAATGTTTGATAGGTATAAGCTCTGTCTCTTTCTACTCCATGTTGAAACACTTTATGAAGAATCAAAAAGAAATATCAGTATTCTTCTTTTTGTTTCTCTGGCATTTAATTTACTGCCCCTCCTCAAAAGCCAGTTTCATGACGGGCACTCTGCTAGGCACAGGAATTCAGGGCAGAGAGATTTATGAAAGGAGCTCTCAAAATGCCCAGACTAGAAGGGATATCGTGGCATAGGGCAGAGGTAAGGCAAATAAGGCTACAATGAGGTGTTCTGAGCCAGATCCTGAAGGGAACAGCTACGGAATTTGGATACTGCAGAAAAGAGGATGTTGTGTATAGAGTTGGGGGCAGGGGTGAACTTTGGCAGCGAACTTGGTAAGCCAAGGAGGAAAATGGTCACGTTTGTCATTCGGGTCAAGCTTGATGGATGGGTGGAGGGTAGCTCAGACAAGAGGCAAGGAGACCAGGGATTAAAGCTGTTGGAATGGCCCAGGCAGAAAGGGGAAAGATTGAACTCTCAGGGGAGAGGAATCTAAGTCTTTTGAAGAGCTACCCAGGCAGATCTTCAGCCTCCTTCCATTCTCTTTTCTCAAATTGGCCAGGCTGAGCACTTGCCTGCAGTGGCTACACTGCGTCTTCTTTCACAGTCACCCATTCCTTACTTCATGACAGAAAGGCCTCCCTCTCACCCACCCAGAGCCTCACTATGGTGTAATGTCTCAGTGTGAAAACACTCTGGGGGAGAAGAGAAGATGCCAACAAAGGGACAATCCAAGACATAGATATCAATCTCATTAAGAGAGATTTTTCCAAAAACATTTACTTCTGTGTTCTTTAATGCAAATGTATTTTATATAAATTGATGTTTATTAATTACCCAAATTTATAATATATTTATGTTGTTTTGGTTCAATTTGTACTACTATTAATGTCAAAAATAACTCTTACCAGTATTTTAAAATTACATGTAGACTTACGATCATGTAAAAACATGTTTCTCCCAGCACTTTGGGATGCCAATGAGGGTAGATCACCTGAGATCAGCAATTTGAGACCAGCCTGGCCAATGTGGTGAAACCTCATCTCTGCTAAAACTACAAAAAATTAGCTGGGCATCATGGTGGGCACCTGTAATCCCAACTACTCAGGAGGCTGAGGCAGGAGAATTGCTTGAACCTGGGAGGCAGAGATTGCAGTGAGCCAAGATCATGCCACTGCACTCCAGTCTGGGCAACAAGAGAAAACTCCGTCTCAAAATAAAAAAAATTATTTTTTCAACATTTCAAATTTCAATTTATATACTTTGTGAAACAGAAGTATAATGGGGTGATCAGTAAGAGACTTTCAAGTTTAAAAATATATTACATTGGGGTAAAACTCTTGGAGGGGGTAAAATGGAAATGTGAATTTAAAGAGAAAAGGAATGATAAAATCAATTATTAAAGATGCACTATGTGTGTTGGAGACGGCACAAATGTTTCTTATGATTAGGCATAATTGAAGCCTGTCAGGCTTCAATAAATGAACCTGTGATCAATTAAGTAGCTGACCAATCATTACCTCCTCCTCCTTACGCTTGTTACCCAATAAATAAAAAGGGCTGTAGCACCTCGGAGACTGCCTTTCTTCACTAGAAGCAGGGAGCTCTCTTCTTCTTCCCCATGCTAGCCTTTCCTTAAAACAGTTTCTTTTGTCTTAAGTTTTCATTTCTACATTCATCTCTTTGTTCAGTTTTGTAATGATAGTCTCAAGCAGTAACAGCAGTAACTGCTGTAGTGACTGTCTCAAGTAGTAATAGTGGCAGTCGGCCACAAGTGGCGCCTGGACATGGACACGAAGGATGTCAGGGGCAAAAAGAGACCTGAAGAGACCTGAAGGGACCTGAAGAAGCCTGCAGGTATAAATAGAGATAAATAGAAAGAAATAGAGATAGAGACAAATAGAGATAAGTAGGTAGAGATGAGATTAGTAGGTAGAGATTAGAGAGACAGAAGGGGAGAGAGGAAAAGGAAAAGACAGGCACTTGCAGGAACTAACAGGTACCATAGGAACAGAGAGTGACAGATAGAGATAAAGACTGGCAAAGACTAGCAATATAAGGTCAGTGCCCTAAAGAGGTACAAAAGTAGAGGCTAGCAAAGACTAGCAGAAATTTGCAGGGACAAATAGGGTCCAATAGGGACTTGAATGAGGAAGGTCTGCTTGAGCAAAACAAAACAAAAAAAAAAACCAAAAAACTAAAGCCCAGATGAAAAAAACTAAAACTGACTGGATGAATGAGAAACCCCGTTACAAGTCCACCAGCAGCAACTTAAGGTCAGTGTTCTAAAAAGGTACTGGTCAGTGCCCTAGAGGTACAAAGAGTGGGAAGTTTTTGAATCAGGGTAACATGAGGAAGAATTTGGTTATTTCTTTTCTCTTTTTTTGTTTGGAGTTTGGTACATACCATCTTCTTGTTATTTCAGGGTTTGAGAGAATTTTTTGCCCCCCCTACAGCACCTATCGAAAGTGGTGAACAGGAAAGGGAGAATGGAAATTGGCATGTACTGTTGTCTTTTGTGGCTACAGAAAGGCTAACTTTAGCTTTGGCTTTCGTGGATTGTAAACGTGCGCTGGCACCTGTGAGGTGTGCAGAGGACTTGGGAGGTTTTCTCGGAGCTTGTCAAGATGTGGGAACTGATCTTCATTGCTCTGCAGTATTGACTCAGGCATATGGCTAATTTGGGTAACTGACACGATCTAAAAGAAGCCAAGGGTAAGCCCTTAAAGTAGGGAAGAGTTAGTTGTGTAGGGAAAATTGGATGTTTCAAAAAAAAAAAAAAAAAAAAAAAAAAAAAAACACTGCCAGACCTCTGGGCAGAGGGGACTTTATAATGCAGCTGCCCCCACAACAGAAAAAATGCTAGGACTTTGCCCTCATTGTAATAAAGGAAATCATTGGGTTAATCAATGCCACTCAAAACTTCATCAAAATGGCACCCCCCTGTCAGGAAGCGAGAAGGGGGCCTGGACCCGGGAACCTCAAACTCTGAGGGCATTCCCCATCCAGGCCACAACTCCATTTCAGGGGTGGGTTTCCAGAGGCACATTGATTCCCTCTCACCAGGAACACCTGGGAACGCAGGAGTAGATCTCCTAGAGAACAAACTACATTAATTGAAAGAAACTCACTAAGATTCCCACTGGTATTTGGGGACCTCTGCCAACAGGATACATGGGATAGATTTTGGTAAAAGCTGTCTTAAGTTACAGGCCCAGGAGTTGTTGATTCTGATTGTGAAGGAGAGATTCAGGTAGTGGTAATGTTACAAGATCTTTGGGTTTTTGAACCGAGAGAATGTGTTGGTCAACTGTTGCTTATTCCCTGTAAATTGTACCCTTCTCCACGTAAGAAGCAAGGAGGTCAGGGATTTGGAAGTGCAACTAGGAGAGAGATTTAGCTATCATAACCCATAGCATCTGGTGGACCCACCTGAACAGTGCAAATTGAAGGTTTAAGGATTGCTTTTTGCTGTACTGTTGTACAAAAAGGATAAGCCTCAATTTGCTTTCTCTGTGCCTTCTGTTAACAAGAAACAGGCTCTTTCTGATTATCAGTGGAAAGTTTTACCCCGCGGTAATTAGCCAAAGAGGCTTGTTCTGTCTTGTAATGATGGTCTCAAGCAGTAACAGTAGTAACTACTGTAATGAAGGTCTCAAGTAGCAGTGGCAGTCAGCCACATATGTGTATGTATATATATGGTTTAAAAACTTTTATATACAGTAAAATTCCTCCTTTGTGATTTACAGTTCTATGGGTTTCAGCAAATGCATTCACCGCCACAATCAAGATGTAGAACGACTTCACCTGCACCCTCAAAATTCCCATATGCTGCTGCTTTGTAGACAATTCTTTCCCCTAATCCCAGACATTGGTGACCACTGATACGCTCTGTCTACTTATAGTTTTATCTTCTCCCAAATATCATTTAAGTGGAATTATACAATTTTTGAAGTCTGGCTTCAACCATTTTATTATGCTTATCAATAACTCATTCCTTTTAACTGGTGAGTAGTATTCCACTGGATGGATGTATCAGTTTATTCATTCACTGGTTGAAGGACACTTCAGTTGTTTTCAGTTTTTGACCATTATGAATAAACATTTTCTATAATCATTTGCATACTGGTCTTTGTGAGGACATAAATTTTCATCTCACTTGGGCAAATACCAAGGAGTGGGATTGCTGAGTCACATGGCAAGTACATGTTAAACTTTAAAAGAAACTCCAACTGTTTTCATATCATTTTAAAGGCTCTACAGTTTTACATTCCCACTAGCAATGCATGAAATTTCCAGTTACTTAATATCTCCACGAACACCTATTGTCAGATTGTTTTTATTTTAGCCATCCTTCTAGCTGTAAAATGGTATCTCATTGTAGTTAATTTGTATTTCCCTAATGAAGAACATGTTTTCATTTGCTTATTTGCCATCCATACATCTTTTTTGGTGAAGTGTTCAAATATTTTGTCAAAACATTGTGTTTTCTTGCTACAATTTTGAGAGAAACAAGTCCTTTGCCAGATAAGTCCTTTGCCACATATGTGATCTACAAATATTTTCTCTCAGTCAATGGCTTGTCTTTTCATCCTCTTAGCAGTGCCTTTCCCAGTGCAAATTATTTTCATTTTGATAAGGTCTCATGTATCAATTGTTTTTCTTTTATAGATTGTGTTTTCGTGTCACATCTAAAATCTCTTTGCCCTCACCCACGATTGCAAAGATTTTCTCCTATGTTTTATCCTAGAAGTTTTAGTTCTCGGTTTTACATTTAGGTCTGTGATAATTTTGAGTTAATTCTTGTGTAAAATATGAGTTTCAAATGTTTTTACAGGACATCCAATGGTACCAACACCATTTGATGAAACATGTATTTTTAAAATGGGTGGATGGGCTGGGCACAGTGACTTACACCTGTAATCCTAGCACTTTGGGAGGCTGAGGTAGGCAGATGACTTGCAGTCAGGAGTTTGAGACCAGCCTGGCCTAGATATTTGAGACCAGCCTGGGACAAAATGGTGAAACCCCATCTCTACTAAAAATACAAAAATTAGCCAGGCATGGTGGCACAAACCTGTAATCCCAGCTACCTGGAAAGCTGAAGCACAAGAATCTTCGAACCCAGGAGCTGGAAATTTCAGTGAGCCAAGATAGCACCACCACACTCCAGCCTGGGTGACAGAGCAAGACTCTGTCTCCAAAAAAAAAGTGATGGTATCAACACTAGTTTTTAAGTTTCATTGGATTCATTTTTAAAGACTAACAATGAGTAATAAAGTACTTTTATTTTCAAATGTCAGTATTCATAATATGTTGGAAATTATATCCTTTGTAAATGTTTGAAATTATGATGAAACACTTTAGAGGAAAGTTTGATAATGTTCGGGGTTACAAAATTTTTCATAAGTATTTTAGGAGTTATAGAAGCCAAAAAAATAAAAAAAAATCTGCAGCTCACTTTTAAGCATTGGCAGAAGAAATAGAGAAAAAGAAAAGGATTTATTAAGCAGTATTCCAACTCCTAAGGCTAGTGCTTTGGCACTAGCAGAGAGGAAGGTTGGCAAGAAGGAAGTAAAAAATGACTCCCTGGTTTCTAATTTTGGTGGACAATGGGTGGTATTATCACCAACCAAATTCAGAAGAAAGACCAGATTTGGGTGGGAGAAAGAAAATAAGCACATGTTGTATTTGGGGTACCTTTGGATAAAAAATTTTATGAGGTTTGAGTTTTATTTATAATTGGGTAGGATGTTTTACTTTCTATTTTTTCTTTATATGTGTGTGGGGATGTACATATTTGCATGTGTGTGTGTGCTGAAGGATTGATTTATGTTGGCTTATTTCTTCGAATACAAATTAATGTTTGACTCAGACTAGTAGTATAGAAGTTCCTGTGGTGCAGTAGGAAAGCAAAGACTTGAGACACATACAGTCTTGGACTGTGAATCCTTCTTCCTCTGCTACCCACTAGCTGTGTAGGCTTGGGCAAGATACCTTACTTCTCTAAACCTCAGTTCCTTCATTGGTAAAATGGCTATAATAACCACTTGAAACAAGATATTAAATGGGGCTTTTCCTTTCTTGAGATTTCAATCAAGAACAAAGAACGACAAGTACTTACCCATTCATTCTACTAAGAGGGACAAGATTAGACTGATTTCCATTAGATCGTATGCCATGTAAGTTAGTAGGTCTGGGACTATAATGATGCTCAAGTATAATTTTCAAAAACTTATAAAACAAAATGTTATGAACATATGTCAAAGGTCTTTTTCAAGTTCAATTAATGAGGAAATCAGATGTTGCGAACGGTTCAAAGAACACACAGGAAGATAGACATTTATAGGTAATTTAGTAAGGGAACATTAGGATCAAATTGTTCATTCAATACAAGACGAGTTGCGGGCCTACAGGTCCACACACTGAGACCTTTGGCATTAACTTTTCCATAGGACAAACTTTTTGTGTCTCTCCCAGACAAAAATCTACGAGTTAACCAGTAAATGAAAAGTCAAAGTTGCAAACTCAGTACTACACTGAAAGAGAACATCCTGTCGTCTCTTCTATTTCAAAGTTTCAGATAATTTTTCTGATGAGGAGGAGAAAAACCAGTTTGAAAGAAACCAGTGGTGCTTTCTATGGTTAAAAGTTGTTAAAATGCACTTGGGTGTGCAAAAAAAAAAAAAAAAAGAAAGCCTATTTTTTCTGTAACTCAATTTTTATCTTGAAGCACCATTCTGTGAGATGGAAAGAATTTCACCATGTCACTTCCAGATACAGTCAGCCACTTTTATGACTTTTGTTAAGTTTTAGGTTTAAATTTGGTCAAATACAAGATTGTGCACATATAGACACAAGATCACCCACACAAACTCAGCACCAACACCCTAGCATGGAGATGGAAGAGAGCTGGAGCATACACCCCAGCTTGTGGCATGCTAGAGGAGAGCGGTCCACGTCTTACTTCCAGCTGTCCTGGTTGATTCCTGGCAACAGCTACAACCCTCCTACCATTACCCTTGGCTGCCACCATTCCAGTTAATACTTCGCATGGCCTTACGTGTCCTGGGATTCTGGCCTCCAGTTGCCAGGTCCATGCAGGTTACTCTGGGTCCTTCCTCCCTGCCAGCCGTGGCCACAGGAGTTGCAGACTCCTTCTGCTACCTTCTACACCCTAATCAAAGAGCTACCAAAAATTGCGGGTGTTTTCTCATGGCACTTTGGTGGTTGGGGCTGAGCGTCCTGGACCCCCTGAACTTCCCTTTGCCTATTTGCTTCATGAAGTACACACTGGATAGAATTTCCTCTCAAGGCTGCACTCTGGAAATCAGTCACAAGGTCACTTTGCTCTGGGACCACCAAACCCATTGGAGATACTATTCCTTCCCAATCTGTGGCCCAGGAGATGTACGGATAGGCTTGCAGTTCAGAGTCCCCCTCCCTTTCAGTCACTACCACATGCACACTCAACTTTAACTCTTTTTCTCTCAACAATTTCTCCTCCCTAAGTCCCCAGCCTGAGGGAATCTTTATTTAATGAGGATGGTGGATAAGGGTGGGTCCTAGTTGGGGCTGATTGCCTCGATCTCCTAAGGCTTTGAGATTAAAAGTCAGACTTTGCTGTCCTTGTTTCCCAGATCCCTCTTGACACCCCTCCCTATCCTGAGGGATAGTGCCAGGTTGTGGCCTTAGCCCAACTGGCAAGGATACAGTAGCGGAGGGAGCGGGGGAACCCCAGTGAATACTTCGCATGTCCTCCTGCTGCGTTAGTTTTATGACATACACTCTAGGTGTGACCTGCAATATTCCAGTTTCCAGGAAGACCTGCCTGGCCCACAGTCTAATTGCATCTGGCCCTGAATCATCTTCTAGTCATGGGTTTGTGGGCACAAGCTCATCTGAGCACATTAAAGCTGGCTTAGGAGGCAATGGGCCCAGGCCACAAACCCCTGGCCTGAGGCAAGCTGCTTGGCTCCCACTGAGAGTCTCTGCAACCCAGGCCTTCCTGCCCAGCAGGGGAGCGGGAATGGGGAGTGAGAGCTAGGGGAGGCTGATCTCCCATGCGCGCTGTCCACATCAGGGTAGAAACCCTGCCAGGATCAACAGCGTGACTCCTGGCAAAACCCCTGCCTGGTTCCCTCAACACTGTGGTCACCAAGGGCCTGTGTTTTCTCTGAGCTGTGGGGTTTAAAAATGACCTCCTGAGGTCTGGCACACAACTGAGTTCTTAGAGGAAAGAGGACAGGGAGGTGATGCCTCACTCCGAGGGGTTATGAAAACGGAGCCGGCTGTTACTCCGTGGGAATGGTGCTACAAAACCATCAGCACACACTCAGTGTTCACTCAGTAAGAGGACTCTACAGCCAGTGACATGACATCTAATCATGGACATGTATTCTCTGAAAAGACCTGTAGACCATAGAAAGCAAACCTTGCATTTCATGCACATGCACACTCTCCAGGAAATCAAAGCAGAGCACTGTCCAGAAACCGGCCACAGTGACGCCTCCCCTTCTGCTCTGTCCTTTTCTTTGTGTGTGTTTGCCTTCTGCTGAGCTTTAAAAGGCATGTGGGTGAGGTTTGTCTTATTTAGAAAATCAGTAAACCACTGACCTTCAGGGCTTACTAGTCTGAAGTCTGGACCAGCCTGGATTGCTGTGTGTGGCCAAACTCAGACAAGGAGCTGGGCCTATGAATGGGGTCAGGCATGAGTCAGGGGGCCAGTGGCCCTGGTCAAAGTAAATTTGAAGTGCTCAGTACCACAGCGGAGAGCCTTCATCTGGACCAGGGTGCTAGGCGGATCCTGACAAAACCGTGTGTCCCAATAGTGGGTTTCATGGTGGATAATGACAATCCAATCAGAGTCTCCTTGGAAAAGTTTGCACCTGAGCCATACTTAGAAGTCAAGGTGGAACTTGGCAGAGCAAAGACGCTGAGACCTAAGAGTGAAGGGGCAATGGGCTCCTGATTATGAGTGGAAACAAGACCAGAGGCGTCTTGGGTCCAGCCAACTGGCTGAGACAAGGAGGCCTCACTCTGGTTTCCAGGTGGCTCCTGACTCTTTCTTCCATACGTAACTGAGGGAACCTCCCTGTAACCTCTGTCCCTCACAACAATCATAGCAGCATGATTTTCATGCTTCCAGTAACCAAAATGTTAACCTTGTGACTCTGGGGTTTCATTTTAATAACAATCTTTCTAAAAAATACACCTTTCTGACTTCTAAAATGCTGAGCCCACATGCCCTCCAGGCTACTTTGTTCATCCCTGGTTTCCTTCGCCTGAACCATGCACTTCCATTACCTTCTCCCACCCCTCTGCCTCTGCTGAGAGATATTCTCTTAACTCCTCTCCTTGCCTTTCTTGTTTTTCTATCTACCACCTCTTGTGACCTTTTCTACAGAGAAAGCTGAACTTCTATACTTTTGACCAAGAGAAAGAAAGTCTCTTAAGAAAACAAGGAGAGCCCCGGCCAGGCCCTGTGTGTTGTGTACTCTGCCCTGGCCGTCCCCTGCTGTCTACCTCTCCATAGAGTGGAAAGTCTGCAGGCTCAAGGGAACATAACCCAGAGCCCTCACCTTATTCCCCATCTCAAACATGATCCCCACAGTTTTTCACTCCAGTGACCCCACAGCTTCTTCCCTGGGCCCTTCCTCCAGCAGGCAATCACAATGTTAGTATGTGCATCCCAAGGGCCAAGGGGATAGGAGGCAGGGGGCGCTGGTTTGTGAGGGGCATGGACGGAGCCTGGATATGTGGCCTGGGTGTCTGCACACATGCATGTGAGGCCTCTTGGGCAGCTGGGAGGCGGTTCTTCCCGCATGTTTGTGTTCTGGGGTAGAAACTTGAGGGTTCTGGGGACCCGCATTCTTCCCAGGCCATCAGGAAGGCATATTCTTCAACTTAGGAGGATAGAACATATTTTATTCAACAGTTTTTAGCTTGACTTCTTACCTTAAAATGATAAATTATTATACAGGACCTCCATTTATAACTCTTGTTCCAGACCTTGCAAAGCTGAGGGATAGGTCTGGACTCATGTATCAGATTTGGGGTTTTATTCAACTAGGTTTGTCCTCTGTTTTCCTGTGAAGACTCACAATCCTGAAATGAATTCAAGGACATGTGGAGCAGTTTGATTGGCCTAGACTTAAGATGAAAAAGCACATGCGAACTTTACCTGGGAACAAATTTGCAGCCTCTCCAATTTATCATATACAAGTTCTCAAAGAAAATATGTTTGCAGGCTTTTGGTATGTCTCCAATTCATCAAACTTAAGTTGTCAAAGTCAAGATATTTCAGAAACAACTTTTAAAGGACTTTTTTATACTTTGATCATTGAGCTTATCTGAAGTATCACTAACTTCACAAGTATATCCTCGGGGAATTCTTTCTACCCTGTTGACGATTGAGAAGGATTTGATGGGCTCTACTGAGTTGTCCTGGATAAGGCACATATATTCGGTACTGCAGAGGCTGGGCGAGTTTCCTGGTACTGGTTGTGGATGTGAGTTTATCCACCGTCACCCAAGACCTCCCAGTGGAAGAGAATCCTGATAGTTTCTAATGCCATACATTATTATGGACACACAATAAATAACAATTTGCCAATTAAAAAATGTATTGCCTAGTGTCACTAAGGGAAAACTGTTTCTATGACATGAACTTATACTTAAGGGTAGAATAGCTAAGAAAAACTTATGATTTATGAGATGAAAGTTTGTGAAAACTAGTTTTTTTTTTTTTTTTTTTTTTTTTTTTTTTTTTTTTTTTTTTTTTTTTTTTTTTTTTTTTTTTTTTTTTGCCTGAAAGTTCTCTTGAATTTGCAGTAATCTTACTAACAGATAAGCAGATAGACCTTTGGAATCCATATGCCATATTTTAAAATTACACACATACACACACTGGATCTGATTATTTGGGGTATTTCCTCCGACCCTAGAAGGCTTTCTTCTTCCCCATTTGTTAAATTTATGTATCTCGTGTAGATTTTGAAGGTTCATTCAGAAAACTAAACTTGTCTTTATCTCGACTGGCTTTAGAAAAGAAAAAAATTTCTTTTTATAGTTCAAGGAGCCAAGCAGGCTTGAAATTGAATTCTGGCCAACCCACTGACTTAACTGTGGAACCTCAGGAAAAGTACTTAAACTTCCTGAAAGTCGGTGACCTCATCTGTAAAATGGGGGTAATGATACGTGTCTCACAGCTGTCTCTAAGAATTAAGTAGTAGCAGCCGTACAAAGTACTTGGCACAGTGCCTAGCTCATAGTGACACTTGATCATGTATCTGTAATATTATTGCCATTGCTTTTTTATGATTACTTCTTGAGATTTGCTGCTGTTGAAGTGTATTAACTTTGCAATTTGTCTACCATTTCTTTCAAACAAATATTTGGAGTACATTTTTCAAAACTGATAATTTGGTAGGTTCTTGTCAGTGTCTGCCTGCCTTCTCAGATGAGTATATTGGTGGGCCAGAGCAAATGGCCTTGGATTAGTTAGTATCAGTTCCTTCCCCACACCTACTACTCCGGCCATACAGCCTCAACACCCTCAACACTACATTGCTAACACAACGGAATCAAGATTTCAGCCCCGAATTTTCAATGCTTGCCACAGTTCACCCGCTTCCAACAGCTGTTTCCTCAAAAACAAGGGCAACATCGCCATCTACTGTTGCCACACAATCACTGAAGAGAAAATTGCTCTTAACAAAGTAAAGAAACTGGAACATTTTTGTTTGACACCTTGTAAAGTGAATCATTCCATTTCTACTTCAGCTTCCAGAAGAAGCCCTATTTTTACAGAGGTTCACTGTTTGAACACCTCTTGGTGGGACCCAAAAGTGGCTCGAGATTGAGCATGGGCCCTGGCGACATTTAGTCAAATTTCTTCTCTCAAATTTTGTATCATGTGTATCTTCGAACTGTCACCCTCAACTTACTTACACTTAAAAATGACTGATGGGTGGCAATTTGTGTGTGGTTTGGCATCTGCACTCCACAAATTGGAAGGACAGTGGGTGCACAGAAGTGGGAGAAGAGTGAGAAATAGTGAGAGGCCAATCTTTGCAGTTACTGCTCTAAGGGGTTTTCCTGGATTATCATACGCATGTAAGAGAGTGAAGTCCACTCCCTGGACCAGTCCCCTCGTGCCTCACTACCAAGTCTTAAACCTGTCCCCACCCCACAGACAGCTGACAGCAGTGTCATCTAAACGTAATTTTTTCCCTCTGCCTCAACTGTGATTTATTATTGCACGCTAACAAATGGCCATCCAAAGCTTTTTATTAACTGTAAAGTGGTTTTGGAAGCAGTTTGTATGAGGCAAACTTTGCAAAAGCCCTTAGTACTGCACCAAGTCGGAGAAGAGGTGCCCTTGTGTACATCACTTTTGTGTACATTCTTGTCTGGCTTTCTATTTTTCCATCGCCTCACTCGGCACAGGAAAGCATCTTTCATCTTGGTATGACTGTCTTCCACACTGCAGTGTTAGTTCAGTCTCTGGTGGACTGTTCTGGCCTCTGGGTGTGTTCCTCAGATGCTAAGCAAACTGTAAGACTCCTGTGTAATAAGCTGAGAGGTGACAGTTCATTTTGCACAGACAATAAAATAATATAAACTGCCTTTACGTCATACCAGAATGAGCTGCACACTCCCTCACAAAGAACAAGGCCCCCTTTTCATGTCCCAGGCAGGAAGCAAAGTGACTTAGAACAAGTGGGATTTTTTTACATCTTTGAAAGTGTGTGTGTCTCCGCCACAGGACCGGATGCCAGCCCTTAGATTCCAGCTCCTTTCGGGGTCATCTCCCTCTTGGAATCAGGATCAAGGTGGGCAGAGTCTATGGTCAGGCCACAGAACATTCTTGGGAGAGGCACCTTGGATTACTTTAGCACAAGGGACTTTCCAAAACCAAAGTTATTAGGAAAAGCAGAATGGAGAATGTTTGGAAAAAATGCTGTTAACACCTGATCCACACGTTCTTTCCTTCCCCTGTGCCGCTCATAATCACTTACCCTGAGGTGTGTAGGAACGGACAGGCAACCTCAGCCTGCAGAGACCCCAAGACACGAAACTGTGGAAGCCTCACCTTGGATCCTGTTTCTTGTTTGACTCTAATTATGCATTTAAATTTGGGGGGAAATTTTAACAAGAAAAACAAAACATAATCCCACTAGCGTTTTCTTTTTTGCATGCTTCATTGTAGTATTCTGCTCTTTCTTTCAATTACACAGAGACCTGCTAAAATCTGTTACTATGATTTTAGACTTGTCTATTTCTCCTGGTAGGTCTGTCAACTTTTCTTTATATATTGTGAGACTGTGTAATAAATGCATGTAAATTATTTATCTATTTTCTTTTTTATGGGAGGTTTTTTATTTTCCAGCTTTATTTAGGTGTAATTGACAAAATTGTATAAATGTTAAGTGTACAGTGTGATGATTTCATATGTGTATATATTGTGAGATAATTATTGCAATCAAGTTAGCTAGCTATCCCTTCACCTTGTTACTTTTTTTTGTATGATGAGAACATTTAAGAGCTACTCTTTTAACAAAATTCAAGTGTACAACACAGTACTATTAGCTATAGTCACTGTGCTGTACATTAGATCCCCAGAACTTATAACTGGAAGTTTGTACCCTTTAACCAGTATTTCCCCATCTCCCCCAGCAGGGCCCTGGCAACTACTACTATTCTATGATCCATTTCTATAAGTTTAGCTTTTTTTAGATTCTGCATGTAAGTGAAATCATACAGTATTTACCTTTCTTTGTCTTACTTAATTCACTTAGCCTAATGTCCTCAGGTTCATCCATGTTGTCGCAAATGGCAGGATTTGCTTTCTTTTTAAGGTGGAATAATATCTCATTGTATATACATACACAACACAATTTCTTTATCCCTTCATTATCAATGGACACTTAGGTCTTTTTCATGTCTTGGCTATTGGCTGCAATGAACATGAGAGTGCAGATATCTCTTGGAAATACTGATTTCAGTTCCTCTATCATATATGCTATTAAATGCATGCAAATTTTAAGTTATTCTATCTCTCCCTGAAACCTTTTATCATTCAAGAACAACTTTATTTTTAAGTAATGCTTTATGCCTGAAAGTTTCTTTTGTCTGATATTAATATAGCCCACACCAGTCTTCTTTTCTTTATGCTTTTATCAGGTATACTCTTTAATCATTTTAATCTCAACTATTTATTATTCATATTATTTAGATGCATCTAAATAATATACTATTTATATGTAATATACTATTATATATTATATAGAATATACTATCATATATAGAATATACTATATACATTCTATATATACTATATATAATATATACATAAATATACTTTATATATACACACACAAATGCACACATATATATTTTTATACACACACATACATATATATTTATTTACACACACACACACACAGAGTTTTGAAGAAACTGGCTTATGTGATTGAAGAGACTTGGCAAGGCTGATGTCTGCAGGGTAGACCAGGAGGCTGGAGACCCAGGGAAGAGCTAATGCTGCAGCTCAAGCCCAAAGTCCTCTGTGTTGAGGCAGAATTTCTTCCTCCTCCAGGGCCCATGGTGTTTTCTTCTCTTACGGTCTTCGGCTAATTGGACAAGCCCACCTACCTCATGGCAGGCAATCTGCTTTACTCAAAGTCTACTGATTTCGGCATTATCATCTAGAAAATGCCTGCATGAAAATGCCTAGACTAGTGCTTGACCAAANTATTAATATACTATTATATAATATATAACATACTATTTATATTTAGATGCATCTAAATAATATACTATATTTAGATGCATCTAAATATACGATATTATATCTAGTATATATAATATAAATAGTATATTATTTAGATGCATTCATATTCATATTATTTAGATGTATCTCTTGTTAAACAGCATATGGTTGGGATTTTGTTTATCTAAGCAAGCATTCTTTTTTCTTTTACTGGAGGATATGACCCATATAGATTTAATGTAATTACAGTTTTGTATTGTGTTTGTTCCTTCCACATTTCCTTTTTGGAGATTGCTTGAGTTTTTTTTTTTTTTTTTTTTTTTTTCACCTTTCTCCTTCTCAATTTGGAAGATACCATTTTTTTTCCATAGAGACAGCTTTCACTCTTTGCCCAAGATGGAGTGCAGTGGCTCAATCATAGCTCACTACAGCCTTGATCTCCTAGGCTCAAGAAATCCCCCAGCCTTAGCCTCCTCAGTAGCTGGGACTACAGGCACAAGCCACCATGCCTGGCTCTTTTTTGTTTTTTGTTTTTGTTTTTTACTTTCTTGTAGAGCTGGGGTCTTGTTATATTGCTCAGGCTGATCTTGAATTCCTGGCCTCAAGTAATCCTCCCACCACAGCTTCCTAAGTAGCTGGGATTACAGGCATGAGCCATCATGCCCAGTCAAATTTATATGTTAGTCGTTGATTTAAACTGTCATTTTCTAAAAAATCCACATGAGAAATTATTGCTAGTTAGGGTCAACACTTAGTAAGTTTTACCCATATATTAGCCATTTTCTTTTCTTTATACGTATTGTCATATCTAAGCCATTCTTTCTGAATTTATATATTTCTATTCTCAAGAACAACAGTAAGGATTTTCTTTTTCGAGGACTGCTGGTGAAGAACTCAGTTGTTTTTGAGCATGCCAGGAACCTTATCTCCTGTTCTATGTGCCCTCTGAGGTTCAGAAAGAGTTCCAGGAGCAAAGATTATTAGATAAAACATTTTTGTTTACAGGGCCACCATTTACATTGTGGAGTTGTGCTCCCTGAGACATTGTCAGTTAGATATTCAGTACTATTGTCATCACTTCCTAAGCTGTAGAAATAAGTCAGATTCACTACAAACACATTAGTATATATTATCATGTTATGATGTTTCTTCATTTAGTTGTAAGTGGCACCTCAAATTTGCTTTAATTTGTATGTTTTTGAATTTGTGCTGGGGAGAACATTTTTTCCTGGATACTTTGATTTGCTTTCTTGTATAAATACGCTGATAATTTTTTGAGGGATTTTTATATTGACTCAGCCTTTGGTAATCTCTCCAAACTGTCCACTAGTACCAAGTAAACTTTTGTAGATACCGGGTCTCCCTATGTTGCCCAGGCTGGTTTTGAACTCCTTGGCTCAAGCAATCCTCCCGCATTGGTCTCCCAAAATGCTGGGATTACAGGTGTGAGCCACTGTACCTGGGCCCAAATAAACTCTTAATCAGTACTCAGGGTTTCAGCTAGAGGAGGCAAGAAATAATGTTTTCCTCATCTTTAAAGCAAAAACAGGTAGACACATAAATGGAAAAGCACCACAAAACTACCCTTCATTGTCAGTATCATTGTGGTAAAGTAAACAGACCCATGAGCATAGCAAAGTTGATTGCAGATTCATTTTAACACAGTTCATTGAGAATCAATGATGTGCAAGGAATTGTTCAAGGTAATAGGGAGGCAAGGAGCTTATTCTCTTGGATATGTGGCAGGAGGAAGGGAAGAATTACCTAAAATAAGAATAGCTGCTTTCTAGCTCTTCATTCAGCCCCATCGGATAAAAGAAAGGGAAAGGGGAAGAATAGAGCCTAAGACCAACTATTGGCTCTAACCCAGCTGGCTGCCTCCTCTGGCTGGAGAAGGAGGGAATTCCCTACAGGTGGCAGGTGGGGTCCAGGTTGTTCTAGGCCTTTGTTCTGGTCAAGTTGTACTGGAGAGCAGGAGGGCTGTCCTCCCCAGAACTCTTGATGGGAGCAGGCTAGGAAAGCACTGCAGCTTGGTGGGCCTTGCTGGAAGTTGTTTACCCACTCAATTGGGTGTCACTGTGACATTAGACAGTGATACTAAGGAGTGTACTATATTTGCCAGCTTTTGGACTAAGCATGGATGTCTTGCTTACCTCAGCCTCCTGCTCTGAACTCTAGGCCTCTGCATGTAGTAGACAGTCTGTCTCAATACTACAGACCATTGTCTTCTGAATGCCAGCTTAGCTTTCAACTTGGGTTTTTTGTTTTTTTTTGTTTTTATTATACTTTAAGTTCTAGGGTACATGTGCACAACGTGCAGATTTGTTACATATGTATACATGTGCCATGTTGGTGTGCTGCACCCATTAACTCGTCATTTACATTAGGTATTTCTCCTAATGCTATCCCTCACCCGTCCCCTCCGCACAATAGGCCCCAGTGTGTGATGTTCCCCTTCCTGTGTCCAAGTGATCTCATTGTTCAACTCCCACCTATGAGTGAGAACATGCGGTGTTTGGTTTTCTGTTCTTGTGATAGTTTGCTGAGAATGATGGTTTCCAGCTGCATCCATGTCCCTACAAAGGA
>NW_016806805.1:3310160-3371596 GCF_001698545.2 Rhinopithecus bieti
AGGCAGGCAGGCATCCTTGAGCTGTGGTGGGCTCCAGCCAATTCGAGCTTCCTGGCAGCTTTGTTTATCTACCTAAGCCTCAGCAATGGTGGGCGCCCCTCCCCCAGCCTCACTGCCACCTTGCAGTTGGATCTCAGGCAGCTGTGCTAGTAATGAGGCAGGCTCCATGCGTGTGGGACCCTCCGGGCCAGGTGTGGGATATAATCTGGTGTGCCATTTTCTAAGACCCTTGGTAAAGCGCAGTATTAGGGTGGGAGTTACCCAATTTTCCAGGTGTTGTGTGTCTCAGTTTCCCTTGGCTAGGAAAAGGAATTCCCTTCCCCCTTGCACTTCCCAGGTGAGGCGATGCCTCACCCTGCTTCAGCTCTCGCTGGTCAGGCTGCACTCGTGGACCACCATCAACTGTCTGACATGCCCCAGTGAGATGAACCCGGTACCTCAGTTGAAAATGCAGAAATCACCCGTCTTCTATGTCACTTACGCTGAGAGCTGGAGGCTGGAGCTTCATATTTGGCCATCTTGGGCACCACTTCAACTTGGGTTTAATATTTTTATGCCCTCTCTGCCATCATCTTAGGTTTATAGAAGTGAATATATGTCAGATGTTTCTAAATAATACAAAAACTTCTTTCTTTATAATTTTTTTGCAGTTTAAAACTGTATTTTATTGGTACATAGTAATTTTACATGTTTATGGGGTAGCTATGATATCTCAATAAATGCATACATTGTGTAATGATCAAATCAGGGTATTTAGAATATCTATGACATCCAACATGTATCATTTCTTTGTGTTATAATCTTCATGTGCAATAATCAATAAACATAAACAGGATTTCTAGTTCTCATATGGGCATGGAATTATTACAAAACAGTATTAGTTGTAATAGGTGAGGCTTCTAATGAATGAGGAATTTCCTAATCTCTCTCAACCACAGATTATTATGAAATAGAGTACAGGCCTCCACCTCCATCACTGATACTCCTTCTTCTGGTGAAAGACAAGAGGATTGGCATTCTGCCCTGCCCTGCCCATCACAGGAGATCTGGCAACCAAAAAACAGGTACTATTGGTACTGCCTACTGTCTCCCATCACTATCCGCCATAAGTAAGAACTAAAAGAAAACATTTATTTTTTAAATGGAACTACTTGAGTTTGATTGAATTAAGAGCTAGATGGAGAGTTTTGGTTCCATTCTTCCTTTCGTGTTGACAGACACTGTTAATACATACAATTATATTTATCATAGTCCTATTGAAGTATGAAAATATGGTTGAAACAGTTTTTAAACTAAAAATGATGACCTACAGCAGAGTGCAATTACGAAGAAAGTCTTCAATACCCAAGCCAAGTAATGGCCTTCCCTCTCTGACCTTAGTTCCCATGTTTAGAAATATGCCAAGTGCAGCACACACTGTACTAAATTGCCTTTGACTCAACTTTCATTATAATTATGTTAATTAAAAGAGTTGCAGAGCCAAGTTGGGCTTCTTGCCTCTCAGCCTTGTAGTTTATAAAGTTTATAAAGTCCCTAAAATAGTATAAATTATCTACCACAAATACTTATTTTGGGACAGGGGTGGGTGAGGTTTTATTTTCCATATTCTTTAGGATAAAGACTTAAAAAAAAGTTTATCCGGTTGATAAATATTCATTTTTCCTTAGGGTTGGCACTAGAATTTAATTACTTGATCTTCTACCTCAGTCATGACTCCTTTTCTGAGACTCTGCTTCTCTATCAAGCATGTCCACCCCATGGCCCGTGGGCTACATGTGACCTGGGATGGCTTTGAATGCGGCCCAAAACAAATTTGTAAACTTTCTTAAAACATGATGAGATTTTTTTGTAATTTTTTTTTTTAAGCTCATCAGCCATTGTTAGTGTTGGTTTGTTTCATGTGTAGCCCAAGACAGTTCTTCCCATGTGGCCCAGGGAAACCAAAAGATTGAACGCCCCTGCTCTATAGTATTGTTTGAGGCAGTGCTTCCCTGCCCCACCCTTGTTTCCTGGCAGACATATCAGAAACGTATCTTGAGCCACGTACAGAGGCTTATAACTATAATCCTAGCACTTTGGGAGGCCAAAGCAGGAGGATCACTTGGGGCCAGGAGTTTGAGATCAGCCTGAGCAATACAGCAAGATCACGTCTCTACAAAAAATTTTAAAAATTAGCTGGGCATGGTGGCTTGTGCCTGTAGTCCTAGCTACTTGGGAGGCTGAGGTGGCAGGATCACTTGAGCCCAGGAGTTTGAGGCTGCAGTGAGCTCTGACTGCACCACTGCATTCCAGACTGGACAACAGAGCAAGACTCTGTCTCTTAAAAGAGGAAGCATGGCAAAACGTACCTCTCTCAGGCTCTGTGAGCCCCTCAGGAAGGCTTTCATACAGGCGTCAGAAGATTGGGGCTATGGCTACATGAAAGGCTTTGGTACAGGGGTCAGAAGACCACAGTTATGGCTTACTAAGAACCACTTACTAAGCTTGAGGGTTAAGTAAGTCTTTTAGCTTCTCAAGCCTCAGTTTCCTCATCTTTAAAATGCAGATAAAAATACTATGCATATCTCCCAAAGTAAGTGGGGATCAAATAAAGTCATGTGAAAGCTCTTTGTAAACACTGTCATATATATTTCCAAATCCCAGATTTTGAGGAATCCAGTTATGGCACAGTCTAGCACTGGTTAGCATTTGATATGGTTCGGTTCTGTGTCCCCACTCAAATCTCATATTGAATTGTACTCCCATAATTCCCACATGTTGTGGAAGGAACCTAGTGGGAGATAATTGAATCATGGGGATGGTTCCCCCATACTGTTCTCATGGGAGTGAGTAAGTTTCACGAGATCTGATGGTTTTATAAGGGGTTTCTGTTTTCACTCTTTTCTCATTCTCTCTTGCTGCCACCATGTAAGAAGTGCCTTTCGCCTTCCGCCATGATTGTGAGGCCTTGCTAAGCCATGTGCAACTGTGAGTCCATTAAACCTATTTTTCTTCCCAGCCTCAGGTATGTCTTTATCAGCAGCGTGAAAATGGACTAATACAGCATTCTTTCAGTTCCAAATGCCAAAAACACAATTCAAGCAGAATTAAGGTAAACAAATATAGATTGGCTCAAAATACAAAAATTGTATTTCTACACACTGGCAATGATCTATTCAAAAATATTAAGAAAACAATTCCATTCACAATAGTTTCAACAAGAATAATATACCTAGGAATAAATTTAACAAAAGAATGCCAAACATACTTTGAAAGCCACAACATGTTGTTGAAACAAACTCGAGAGAATCTAAATAAATTGAAAGACATCCATGTTCCTGGATCAGAAACTTAACATTAAGATAGCAAAACTCCCCAAATTGATCTACAGATTTAACATAATCTCTATCAGAATCCTATGTGACTTCTTTGTAGAAATTGACATGCTGATTTCAAAATGCATACAAAATTGCAAGTCAACCAGAATAACCAACACTATTTTTAAAATATAAACAAAGTACATGCACTCACATTTTCTGACTTCAAAACTTACAATAAAGCAACAGTAATCAATACAGTGTGGTACTGGCACAAGGATCAGTGGAATGGAACTAAGAGTTCAGAAATAAACCCTTGTGTTTATGATCAACTCATTTTCATTTTTCAATAAGGATGTCAAGGCCATTCAATAGGGAAAGGAGAGTGTTTTCAACAAATGGTGCTGGGACAGCTGGATAACCACAAGCAAAAGAATGAAGTTCAACTCTTATATACAAAAATTCATTTTAAATGAATTAAATACCTAAATATAGAAGCTAAAGCTACAAAACTATTAAAAGAAAACATAAGGACAAATCTTCATGGTCTTGCATTTGGCAATAAATTCTTGCATTTAACATCAAAAGTTCAAGCGCAAAACAAAAGGAAAAGTTCTGATAAGAAATTTGTATCTAGAATACATAAAGTAAAATGGGCAAAGGATCTGAATAAACATTTTCCCAAGGAAGATACACAATGGCCAATAAACATATGAAAAGATGCTTGACGTCATTAGTCATTATTCATCAGGGAAATGCAAATCAAAACCACAGTGAGATACCACCACATCTACTAGGATGGCTAGAATAAAAAAGTTGGATATTAATAAGTATTGGCAAGGATATTGAGAAATCAGAGCCCCTCATTACAGTGTGGGTGGGAATGTAAATAATGTAGCCACTTTGGAATACAGCCTGGCAATTCCTCAAACAATTAAACATAGTCATATGAGTCAGTGATTTCATTCTTAAGGTGGAATTCTAGTCAAGAGAAATTCCACTCAAATTCACTCACGAAAAATAAAAACATATCTACATAAAAACTTGAACACAAATGTTTGTAGCAGCAATATTCCTAATAGACAAAAGGTGGAAACACCCAAACGTTTACCAACTGATGGATTAACAAAATGTCATATATCCATAGGACAGAATATTATTCGGCCATAGAAAGAAATGAAGTACTGACATACACCATAACATGGATGAAACTTGGAAACATGTTAAGTAAAAGAAGCCAGACACACACAAAAAACCATATTATTCTGTTTATATGAAATATACAGGATAGGCAAATGTTGAGAAACAAAAATTTGTGATTGCTTAGGGCTGGGAAGGATGGGAACGTAGGGGAGTAAATGGAAGAAATGGGGGCTCTGAGGTGAGGAAAATATTCTAAAATGACTGGTGATATTTCTACCTGTGTATATATCTGTGAATATATAAAAATCCATTGAATTATACACTTTAAGTGGGGAAGTTGTATATGAATGATACATCAGTAAAGCTGGTTAAAAAAACGTATTGGCTTACATTACGAACAGTCCGAGGTCCACAGCCCTTGTCACTCCCACTCCCAGCTCTTCTTGCCTGTGTTGGTTTTCTCACTTGGTGGCAGAGATGATGACTAGTAGCCCCCACCTGACCTTTTACCACTGCGTTAGTTCAAGCTGCCATAGCAAGATACCATTAGACTGAGAGGCTTAAATTACAGAAATGTATTTCTCACAGTTCCAGCAGCTGGGAAGTCTGAGATCAAGGTGGCAGCAAGGTTTGGTTCCTGTGAGGAGAGTCTTCCTGATTTGCACCTGGCCACCCACTGTGTCTTCTGTCCGCAGTGCATGCCTTTCCTCAGTGAGTGCATGTGGAGAGGGAACAACCTCTGGTTTCTCTTCCTCTTCTATGGACACTCATCCTGTGGGATCTAGGCCCTATCCTTATTACCTTACTTTAATTACTTCTGTAAAAGTCCCATGTCCAAATATAGTCACACTGGGGATTAGGGCTTCAATAGATGAATACTAGGGGGTGGAGAGGGTACATGAATATTCAATCCATGAAAACCACGTTAGCAATCACAGTCAAAAGCACACTTCCATACCAAAGGGGTTAGAAGCTAAAACTATAAACACACTTCTCTCCCAAAGAGGCTAGAAGCTGCAGCTGCCTGCCCTTAGCCCAACTTAGAGCAAGATTTTGTTTATGGACCAATCACTTTGACAACCCAGGCCAGAGTTATATAAACACCATCAAAACCTGAGTGGATTAGCCCCACCCCAACCAGAGAGAAAGCGGCTCATCCCAAAGGGAAATGTTGAATCTCATCAAAGAAAAGGGGCAAGATGAGGCCAAACAGTAAATTCCTAGCACACAATGCAAGGTCCACAGTCAAGGAACCTGCATCCCAGGCTTAGATGGGGCAGAGACCGCCTGTGTGTCCAATGGCTAGTCATCAAGCTGTATACCCTGTGCATTAGTCCATTTTCATGCTGCTATGAAGAAATGGGTAATTTATAAAGAGACTGGGTAATTTCTAAAGAAAACAGGTTTAATTGACTCAGTTCCACATAGATGGGGAGGCCTCAGAAAACTTACAATCATGGCGGTAAGGGGAAGCACACACATCTTACATGGTGGCAGGAGAGAGAGTGAACGTGTGAAGGAGGAACTGTCAAACATTTATAAAACCATCAGATCTCGTGAGAACTATCACGAGAACAGCATGGGGAAACTGCCCCATGACCCAGTCACCTCCCACCAGGTCACTTTCCTTGATATGGGGGGATTATGGGGATTACAATTCAAGATGAGATTTGAGTGTGGACACAAAGCCAAACCATATCACCCTGGTACCCCCAGATTAGAGCACTAGGAAGATAAGAAACAAGTGAGAGCACTCAAGATCCAGAACTCACAGAACTGAGGAGCTAGAAGGGAACTTTAGGATCCCCAACTCCCTCATTTGACAAATTTTTCAAACTAGTCTACAAAAGTAGATGTAAGACAACTTGATATGATAATTAAAATTGATTTCACACCTAGACCTGAAAAAGACAAATTCATGTACATTTGCTAGCTGTCAGAATTTTAAGCAGGTGACTTCATCTTTTCATTTTACGATTAAATTGCCAATAAAAAAATCATCTCATAGGACTGCTCTTGAGAAAATGCAGCATACTTTGCAAAGCAGAGATCAGAATGCCACACTCATGTAACTCAGATGGGCCATGCAGATGTGAGGTTCCTGGACTTGAAATATAAGCAGCTTTCTCTGGAGCCTGACATCTATCTCCAACCGAAGGAGAGAATTGAGCAGGAGATCCTCACCTCCCTATGATTAGAATGTTTGTGTTCCTTGCAAAATTCATGTAGAAAGTGAATTCCCTGTGCAACAGGATAAAAAATGCATCCTATAGGAAGATGATTAGCACCTTATAAAAGGGCTAGAGGAGGGGGCAAGTTTGTCTCTCCTTGCCCTTTTGCCTTTCCTCCATGTGAGCTTTAGGGTTCGAGGTGCCATCTTGGAAGCAGAGATGTGGGCCCTCCCTAGACATGGAACCTGCCTCCAGAACTGGGAGAAATACATTTTTGTTCTTTACAAATTACTCTGTCTCGGGTACTCTGTTTACAGCAACACAAACGGACCGAGAAGCCCATCTTGTATGAGGTCCTGTCATGCCAAGTATATGGGATTTGGAGTCAGCCTGGTCACAGTTTGAACCCTTGTTACGCCATTTTGAGACTGTGGGCCTTGGAGAATCTGTTTCCTCTTCTGTAAAATGAGGTGACAATTCCTACCTAGCTTGGGGTACAGTAAGATTAAATAATGCATGTCAGATGCCTGGCACCTAGCGGGGATCTAGCTCATCTAGAACCTTCCCCGCTCTTTCCCCTGGCTTGTGTGGCAGGAGTGGTCTTGGGTATCCTGAAATCATTCGACCCCAATCGGTCTCCGCGGTAGGAGTTTGTTTTGCTTGCTTGAAACCGGCCATCAATCAGTTCCTCTGCCTGAGTCCATGTTAGCCTGAGACCAACTGGAAATTTTTTGCCTCTGAGGAAGACAAGAATGTGTTAAAAAGGAAACCGGAGAGACTCCTCCGTGGGCTCCGGAGGGCGCGACGCCTGCCTCCTGCCTTCTCAAAGCGCATTATTCGCGTCACTACCCACTCAGGCCACACGGGGGAGCCGCGGGCCGGGCAAAGGCGAATCCTTGCGCCCTCCCAGCGCACACCTGCCTGGCGGCGGCGGATGCCAGCTGCCGGCTGCGGGGTGCGCGCTCCACGCCTGGGCCAGGAGTCCTCACTCTGCGAGTTACACTGAAATCAAAATGAAGTGGAAAGACGTGGCTTTAAAAAGAGAAAAATACTTTCAAGCACGTGGTTTTTTTCCTTCACTCCCCTCTTGTGAAATCTGAGAAATGTCAAACAGAAGAAAGGAATGAAGTAAATCAGGAGTACAGTTAAACTAGAAGGCAGGTGGTGGGGGGTAAAAGGGAGGGAGGAAGGAAGCAGGAAGAAGGATGGATGGATAAATGGGTCTATCCTAGATCCTTCTGTTGGTGTGAACTTGAGTTGGGAGTGACCCGGGTTAAGCAGAAATGGGATTATGCGAACTCTGAGTCACGTGTCTAGGAAAAGGCTCTCTTGAAAGACTGGAGGTTTTAACAGATAAGGATTTGCCTCCATTCGTGTACTTTTCGGCACTAAGTTTTCTCAAAACAGCGGACAGCTGTGGGACTGAATTGTTCACTAATCCTCAAAGAATAAAAGCAACCTAGAAGCATTCAAAGGGCAGTTAAGATAACAGTCTGAACTTGGACAAGCAGGTGGCCACTCAATTCCTTAAGCAAATACTTAGACACCTAACTAAACACTACCTTCCTTTTTTTCCTTGACTTACTATACAGCTATCAGTGAAGCAGCAGCACGTAGGAGTGGGAGCCAGGGGTTCACCTAATACCTTAAATATCTGCCATAATCTCGATAGTCCTTCCCTCATCAGTGACGAGTAAGTGGGAAACAAAATTACACGACCCATAGTGTTCATAAGAGAAACCAAGCCAGTTATTTGCTTCATTCATTCACTTACTCATTGACTCAGACATTAAACAATATTAATTGCTAATTATGTTGTGCGCCTTGTCTAAGGTTACTACCCACAAGGAGCTCCAGATTGGTGTAGACCACAGAACAAAACCAGGTAACTCAAGTGTGTTACCAGGTGACACCAGCATAGTGAGGACATGAAAGAGCCAAGCCGGTGAGCACAGAGGGGCACAGTAGAGAGGAGGGACCGTAACCCAGCCCTGTGGCATCAGATCAAACTTCCTGGAGGAGGTCTTTCTGAGCTGCTTCTTGAAGAGTGCTGTATTTTCCTCTAATCTGGTCTGGAGGGCTTTCCCTGGAGAGTGGTTGTAAATTCTAGTCCTGCCCTGATGGGGCTACAGGAAAGGCGGTCAGTCATGAGTATTTACAGTGTGCCTTTCATGGGATACTGCTTTATTCTGGTCGATGGCCTCAGGCCTAAGTGTCTGACTCATGACCAGGTGTCCCTCTCACAGGAAACTTGTTTATATTGGCAAACACCCTTATGGCTCTTGTCTGACCTGTGCCCAGTTTGTTCTTACCAAGATAGCCACTCTATAGGAGAGCTCTGACTGGGAGAAGAGTTAGGTTTGGCTGTGTCCATGGGGTGAGACACAGGAGGCAGCACAACAAACACATTAATTAACAAAAGCAGTGCATTACTTAAGAGAAGAGGGCAGCACACCTTGCCTCGCAGGGCCAGTGGGATGGGGAGAGCTGCCCAGAACACATGCACTCAACCAAGGAGTAGGGAGCAAGAGAGAGAGAACCTGTGGGACTGAAGCTTTTGTTGGGGACCAGGACATTACCCAAGCAGTTTCCCGTGAGTAGTTCTACTTGGTGGGTTTGGAGCAAGCAGGTACCTGTCTTGTGCAGTCACACTGGGACTGGTCACTACAGCGTATCTGCACAGTCCATGTTAGGTACGTGGGTCAGTAAGGGGATTCAAGTAGGCTGCACTGGGAGGTGGTCCCATAGGGAGGTGGTCACCAGGAGGCAGTTGTATAAGGCAATGTGTAAGTCCATTGTCATGCTGCTGATAAAGACATACCTGAGACTGGGTAATTTATAAAGGAAAAGAGGTTTAATGGACTCATAGTTCCACGTGGCTGGGGAGGCCTCACAATCATTGTGGGAAGGCAAAAGGCACATCTTACATAGCAGCAGGAAAGACAGAATGAGGACAAAGTGAAAGGGGTTTCCCTTGTAAAACCATCAGATCTTGTGACTTATTCACTACCATGAGAACAGTATGGGGGGAACCGCCCCCCATGATTCAGTTATCTCCCATGGGTCCCTCCCAGAACACATGAAAATTATGGGAGCTACAATTCAAGATGAGATTTGGGTGGGGACACAGTCAAACCATATCAGGCAGATATCTGGATTGACCAGGTTGGGAACTGGGAGGAGGTGTAGAACTGGAAACTCTTGTCAAGGGTGACTGAGCCCTGCTTCTGGGATGACAAAGTTTAAGTTTCAGTCCAAGTAGATGCTGCAGTAACATAAAATTATGCGTTCATGACAAGGAGGAAAGTCAAAGACAGGCCAGCCAGAGAGAATGGCATATTCTACTGCCTGGAAGCAAAAGAGAGCACTGTGCAAATGGGTAGTCTGACTGGAGTATACAGCTCCGGGCATGGCAAGTGGTGGCTGAAAATGAACCTAGAGAGGTGTGAAGGGCTCAGTTCACGCTGAAGAACTTGGAACACATCCAGGCAAAAAGGGCAGCCAAGGAATGGTTTTAAGCAGAAAAGTGGTAAGATCAAATCTGTCTTTTGAATTTCAACCTGACTTTAGTATAGAGACAGGTATAACATAGAAGGCAAGAAGACAAATTAGAAACCTTTTGCAATAACGTGAGGGAAAAACAACAGATCTTGGCTAATCAAAAAAGTCCCAGTCTGAGTTACAGGGCCAGAGTGATGATTTGGATTCAGTGTTCAGTGGCCACTGCTTGGGTCTGCTGAAGAGCTAGCAAAGAAACTAACAAGGAGGCACAGCATAAAAACGATGACGCAGCCGGATCTCCTGTGGATGCACCTGTCATATTCAGGGGGGAGGAGGGTCCCCTCTGCGGAGGTGGAGGGGAGACTTCAGGAGGGGGCTTTGGGAGGGACTTGGAATAATGCCCAGATGCATTATTTGAATCAGCAAAAAGAGCCCACCTCTTCCCTGTGCAGGAATTCTCCCTCTGCTGCCCTGGCTGGACTCTGGACTCCGTTTCTTTCCATCATATTAGGCTTAGGGCAGGCCTGACATGACCAGTCTCAGTGTTGGAACCCTGAACTGATGTCATGGCTAAAGGGTTGGTGAACTGTAGGAAGGTTTCAGATATTGAGGAGAAAAATGTCTAGGCCAGGGTGATGAATTGCACATGAGCAGTGAGCAGAAGGGAGGAGCTCTGCAAGGTGTCTGGATTGGTTGAGTGCTGTCCTCTTACTCTAATTCAGGAGAGGGGAAGAAAAGAGTTCATAGCAATTAACACTGACTAGATGCCAGCCAGCTGACATACTTTGACTTACTGAAATCTCACAACATTTCTGAAGGGGATCGTAGTGTCCTCATCCTAGAGTTGAGCAGCAAGGCTCAGAGGGGCTAAGGGAAATGTCTGATCCTAGGGAGCTGCAGAGTCAGCTTCAGGAATCCACAATCTCTCTGGAAAGCTACATCAACACTTCTCTTGTCTCTCAAAGTTGGACCTTCTGGTATTTTTATGCTCAACGTCTTCTCTCAAAAACGCACAGTCTCCTGTAGTAAGCAGAAAATAACCTACTCATTGAACTAAGCTGCTGACTTTTTACCTCATCACTGTTTTTAGAAGTTCAAGGGATATTTCTTGTTTATTAACTGCTCCAGTCAAGTTCATCTAACAGAACATGTCAGCTCTGGGTGCAATCTGAGCTTCACATGCAGCTTCCTGCCAATGAGCTAATTTTCTGCCATGGTTAAGAGAGTTACTTTGATGTTTTGGAATAGTTAAGCCTCTTGGAGATACAAGCATGACTTTTCCTTTATCCACAAACTGTTATTTGCAAGACAGTGGAACCTCTTGGAAACCAATGAGTATCTTCATAGATTCATATATAAGTACTTTTCTGAGATTATGAGAAAAATACATATTCCATGTGATTTAGGTCATTATTTCTAACAAGTGGAGAGTTAAAATAGAGCACTGCTTCTCTTCTTTGGTTTCTTCAGCCATGACACCTGAGAAAATTAATGGAAGTGATAAATAAATCCAAGAGTGTGTGGCCTCCAGGGAACAGAAACAAATCAAGAAATGGCTATTTGACAGGTTGTATTATTATTCATCTGATGACTCTTATTTCTAGAAATACAATGAAGAATGTCAAAGAAAAGGTAGCAAGCTACCCAATTCATGCAATAAAAGCAAATGTAAAGCTTATAACTAAATGATAAATACAGCAGTCTTGTTTCAACATTATCGTTATAGTGGACAATATAAATGTTATGTACCAGGCACAGTTCTAAACCTCTTCAATAAATTGTCTTATTTAAACCTTATACTGATCAGTAAGAAAACTATATTCCCATTTTACAGATATGGATACTGAGGCAAAGAAAAGTTCACTTGCAAATGACAAGAAGATGATTAGAATTTGGGCAGTCTGGCTTCAGAGCCCGTGGCTGCCATCTTAAATACACTAGGAATGAACTCATGTATTTTAAGGGTAGCTTGGTTGACCCCAAGGGTAGCCTAGTTTATCTTGGTCTTGATAAAGCAGCTTTTGCCTTTCCTACCAACAAAGTGTTGATAAAAGATTCTTAGTCATTTTTGTGACATGGCAAGGGAAAGAAAGTACCTTCACCACTGTTCTCCCTCAATCCCTCCACACCCCAACTCAGCAACTTAATAAACTTATTGTTAACCCCTATAATCTTCATCAGTCCTTAAGGTGGTTTTATGGCCTGGCTCTTAAAACCAAAGATGAAACCAGAAGAGCACCTTTTACTCTTTGGGGAGCTGTCCTTTCCCTACTTGGTGTGTTCAGGTGGACACAGTACCCTATCCCCCGACCTAGGTGATTGGTCCAGGGGTAGACTGATATACCACTTTAGATACAAAAATAGAAATTTAAAAAAAGTTTAGTCATCACAAATAGTAATAAATCCATTACATGTAAATACAAATAACTTTTTTGAAAGAAAATAACTATTTTCCAAAAATGATTAGTAAGAAGATAGGCATTGCTCTGCATGTTTTCAAATCTCTTCAACATTTGGCTTAGTAGAAGACAGCCAGATTCTCATAGCTTCATAGATTCCGTTAACCATTGGAGCAATGAGGTTTCCACCTGTCAACTAACTTCTGGAAGAACCACTGTACACTTGGCAGAGAATGAGTGAAAAAGGCAACTAACATCTTAACATTGTAATGAAAGTAGTTTTGACTTTGCAGAATCCCCTGAAGTTCCCATGTCACACTTTAGGAACCACTGCTCTAGGAAAATGTATCCATTTTTGACTTCACTACTTACTATTAAGGGCTTAGACTCTTAAGAAGTTACATGTTTTACTGTAGACTTCATCTGCTAGAGATGTAAATATTGTCTGAATAGTATAAAAACCCCACAGGTTAGGATCTAACTCGGCAAACATTTAAAAATGCCATACGTCCTATTCCTTTAATTCTCCTTTGAACCAGTTTTGCCTATTGGTTCTCTAATGAGTTGAACATAATCTTTGACTTATTTACTCCTTTTGTATACTCATGTTTTAAACTTTTGTAACATGGTAGTTTGACATGCAGTTGGCTATTTCTGGAGGTTTCACCAAGTTTTCTGTAAGAAAAGGTTAAACTTCTAGCTAGGCTGGCCCTTGTGAAAGTAGAAAGGAGACAAGTGATTTTGCTAAAAGAAACTCGCTCTTCTGCAGCTAGCAAACATGACTGGATGAGATTAAACAATCAAAGGCCTCTCAGCATTCAAAAATCCCAACACTCAGTCTGATCCACAGGAGTAAAGGGTAGACTCAAAAATCATGCACAGGATGGGCATCAGGAGAAGCCTGAGAACCAGGAGACCCCGATCATCCCCTTCTAAGCCCCTCCTCTTACGCATACCCTTCTGGGCAAAAACAATCCAGTGGAGTTGCAACTTACATGTATTGGACTGAATTATACACGTTCTGTTGGAGAGTAGTGGTGGTGGTGGTAACAAGAAGGCAATCACAATTAAAATACTCCAGTTATTACAAAAAAAAAAAAAAATTTAGCTGGGCGTGGTGGTGGGCACCTGTAGTCCCAGCTACTTGGGAGGCTGGGCTGGGGCAGGAGAATGGTGTGAACCCAGGAGGCGGAGCTTGCAGAGAGCCGAGATCGCACCACTGCACTCCAGCCTGGGCAACAGAGCGAGACTCTCAAAAAAAAAAAAAAAAAAAAAAAAAAAAAAAAAAAACTCGTCATTCCGTTTGCCCTGAAGAAAAAAGCGGTATGAGATGAACCTGTCATTCCTGCCAGTGGTGTTGGCTCCCTCATTGTGGGATCCTAGAATTTACTATCTGTAATATTTGAACAACATTGTCCTAACTGCAAGCCAGCTGTTTCAGCTGGTACACAACTTAAGAAATGATGGAAGGAAAAACTAACTGTGCTAGACTCATTGAGAAACAGAACTGTGCGGTTTGGAAGTGATAAGTGATTTTCAAGTGCAATGCTGACTTCCTATGATGACTTTAGAATGTGACTTTGCCTAAATTGCAATTCCACAGGAGGTATTATGACCGTCATAAAGTACTGGAGCAGGAAAGAGAATCTCTGCCAGATCACTGCAGTCAGTAAACTGAGAATTAGAAAATAGGCTGTGTTGGTGCTAAAAGAAAAAAAAAAAAAAAGAGTTCAGATTAGGGATCAGAGTTCCAAGGTTGCTGGAGTTGCTTACCCATCCTATAGTACCCAAAGTCAGTTCAACAAGTAGCTGGCTAGTCAAGGGTGTTGCCACAGAAACCTCTAGCCTGGCAACAAGCTTCTGAGACTTCCCTAGAGTAGTCCTCAGACCCCTCGGAATACAGCAAGTGTGCGCCCCCAGAATGGGAATCCTTACATGCGGCCATGGAAGACAATCAGTAAGCTGATGATCATAGAGCAGAAGCCAGGGAAGTGGTGACTCACCATGGAACCCACTTTAAGGCCAGGGTTTCCTCTTCTCCCCCTTTCCAAATGAGTGTTCTTTCAGTGACTCTCCTATTTTCTCTCCATAACTATATGTAAGCAGGGAGCAGTCCAGCTGAGTGGTTAAGAGCACAGGGATCAGTGATATTCCCTGAATCTGGACCCTGGCTTTGCATTATATGAACCTGGATTCACTCCTGTTATCTCATCTGAGAAATGGGGATTACAGAATCTACCTCCCACTTGTGAGGATTACATGAGGCAGAACATGCCATGTGTCTGGTACACAGAGGCCTTCAATAACCATCAGTCATTGTAAGGTGTATTGGGGTAAAAATATCATTTGGTCAATCATAGGTTGCTGGATCATGAGGAGCCACATCTGGATTTGATCATCATAAATATTCCGGACTAAGACAAGTCACTGTAACTAGAGACTCCAAAAGAGGCAGACGACTAGATTGTCTCTGATTTTTAGTTAAATGTGGGTCAGCACTATTCTTTAGGGCACTCCCGGGGGTATCTACTGGTTTGGTTTTCCCAACCTCCCTTTAATTTTTTCAGAGACGGGTTCTCACTGTTGCCTAGGCTTGAGTGCAGTGGCAGAATCATAGCTCATTGCAGCCTTGAATTCCTGGGCTCAAGTGATCCTCCCATCTCCTGAGCGGCTGGGTCTACAGGAGTGTGCCACCATGCCCGGGTTATTTTTTTGTAGACACAGGGTCTCACTATGTTGCCAAGGCCAGTATTGAAATCCTGGTCCCAGCGATACTCCCGCCTCAGCCTCACAAAGTAGTAAGATTACAGGCGTGAGCCACTACACCTGGCCTCCTTTCTTTTCAATAATACAATCTTTTTAAAATGGAGAACCTACTTCACATCAAGTGGGCACAAGATTCATGCCTAATCAATGGCATGGCTGAATTGGGGGGATCCCAAACTGAGCCCATTGGGACCCTTCCCTAGTCTTTTCTGCCAAAGCTTATGAGGAGACACCACCTTTTTACTGCAGTTGTTGTTAAGCCATCAGGACTGAGTATGGTTTTCTCAGAAGCCACAGGGCCCACTACACGATGACAGTCTATGGGAAGAATTGTCACTCTTTGAAAGACAAAGCAGACAGAAGGAAAGATGAGCCCTAAGGACCCTGTTCAGAGTCCCTGCTTACACTCACTGAAGTCCCTGAGCTTAGCTGCCTTCTAGGGCTTCCTTTTTTTGTTAGCCTGCTTTGGGTTCTATTCTTGCCACTGACAAAGACCTAATATAAAAGGGAAACACTAAGGGATTTGGAAAGGAGATAATCATTTGAATTCACAGCTGGTGTTAAGGGGAGATGGAAATACATGTATACCATGAAAGAGAGGACAAAAAGAAGTGTCGAGAAGGCAGGTTATATTGAGAAGTAGCCTGCGCGCGAGATTTCACTTAGAGATGATGCGGTAGCAGTGAAGTATGTGTTAACAAGCCCTGCCACTGACTGAGGCACACTAAAGTTTGGGAACCACTCTTCTAATCAGTGTTTCAATACATAATACACCTGTGCTTCCTTACCAATTTTCTGAAAAAACCGAAGTGCAAAATTTATGTTAATAATACTAAACTCACAGGGGCATGGACAGTAAGCAAAGGATAATCTTTACTGATGGAAAGACCACAGAGAAAACAGACTACCTGAAAGAGGTAGATTTTTAGAGCTCTGAGACCAGCACCGCGTAGCTAATAGAAGGTGCTGGTTATGTCAACAGATATAAAAATTCAGAAAAAAACTACTTCCATTCTTCACAGTTCACTATTTCCCAAAAGGAAATATGACACTAAGACTTAAAGGCACATATTTTGCAATTCATAAACCTTTTCTTGGAGCATCATTTTTCATCTCACTGTCACCAGCCACCTCCTTCCCAAACTGTCCTTGTCATCTTCTAAAGTTCTTAAATAGTAACATTTCTTAGGAACTCAGAGGGGAGTTTTCATGGCTTAAGCAAAATGTTATAAACTTAAAATAACCTGTGACTTTCTGGTTATTCAAATAAATGCCTATAGATTGCTCCTTTTCAAATTGTGACTTCCTTGAAAAATGGCTCAACTGAAGCTTAATTTAGAATGTAAAAGAGTAAATGTAGTTATCTTCTAGTAGTTATACACCTTTATATGTACCTTATATAAATAAATATGAACAGTGCCTACTTAATTTTAAAACTGTCTTTTTTGGTATATCTTAGAGAGATAATAGCTGGATATAAAGTCACCCTATAAATTGCTTCCTTTCTTATGATGAAGTTAACTCTTCCGGGATAAAACTTCCACAATTCTCTACCTCAAAAGCTTCAGCAGTATTCTAACAAAATTCTGACAAGTATTGAGTCGGGTTTTGGCATTCCATACCCATGGATCCCAACCCTGTTTTGTGGATCAAAAAAGTAAGCTTATTTTCATTTGTAGCTTTGCGTAGAACACACTGGTAATTTGTATTCATATCCTGGAATAGTGGAACAAATGATGTGTGTTACTAATACACTATCATTTTGGGGAATGAGTTCCTGATCTGTGAGGACAGCAGCCACAAGGCAGGCTGCAGAGCAGGAGGGGACAAATGCAGAGGCATTCACATTTTCCCTAATAGTTTCAAACTTTTACCGTGTCTGAAACAAAAGGGTAAGGAGAAAAAATGGGCTGAGGTTCTTAACGCTATCATTTAACAGACTCTGTTAAATGCCCATCACGTAAGTAAAACAGGTCCATCACCATTGCCACCAGATTCCATACAAGACAATGAGACTTAGATTCTTAGGTATTCGAGTACTACCAAAAAAAGTATGTCAAGCTGGTAAACCCACCAACACACTATTTATTATCTGAACTAAACTAAATAGTACTTTCTATTGAGCATATACTAGAACTTGTACCATCTTTCCCCAAAAGATAAACATTAAACTACCATCTATTTCCTCTGGCCCTACAAACTTCCTATAGGGATATAAACATAAAGAGGGAAGCATATCAAATGGATTTATCTTTTCTTCCTGGTGAATGAACAGCAGAAACCTGGTGGCTCAAAGATGAATGATGTTCTTGTTTTAAAAACTGTTGGACGGTCTGATATTAGAAAATGTCACATACCTAGTTGCCTTTAAATTATCTTTTAGCTTTCCAAATAAGTGAATAGTGGCCTGAATAGTGGCTTGAGAATAAGGAAGACGACAAACAAAAAAATGGATATTTACATTTTGTTTTGAACATATTAAGGCAGCCTTTAGCCAACCTATATTTCTAACTATAATTTGCCTTACCTGAAAACACATTTACTCAGCGGACAGGGGTGAGTAATTTGGAAACGACCAATCTATCCCAGCCATCTGTCTTATGGATCAGCCAGCAGTGAATGCATAATGAAGAAATTCCTGGGGATGAAAGACCTGGGCTCTAGACCAACAACCTTCCTTGATTTACCACATGACCTTGGAAAACTCCCTAAACTGCTCCAAGCTGCTTTCTCAAGGGTAGAAGAAAGAAACAGCTGTCCTGCATATATACCACACCTACAGTCACGTTCAAATGAGAAAATGAAAATGCTTTCTAAAACTCTAAATGAGCTTCGATAAAAATCTTTGGAAGGAAAGAATCAGATGATATTCACGGACTATGAATCGCTTTTAATCTTCTAGTTTCCTCATTGACAAATGAGAGATTTGGCCCAAAGATAAAGCAGAATTAGAAAAGCCAGGTCACTTAAAAAAAAATCCATAATGAGCTGCAGCTCAGATGGTTCAGTCATACTGTAAGTATCAATAGTGATTACTGCAAAGGTTTAGGAATAGTGAACGACTTTTCCGGGGCATGAATATTAAGGTAAAAGCTATTTAAAAAATTCAGAAATGAATGAAGCAATAGTTATCTAAATGAGACAAAACCACAAAGCTGGCAGAAACTTATAAAATAGATAAAATATAAGAATGGACATTAAATAGGTTGAATGAATCCACTTCCTTTATTGCAGTAACCTCTGTACAAAGCAGCAACTGCAATACTCAAGGTTAAAACATTAGAAAAGCATTTGTGTGACAGTTATAGTACAGTATTATCAAAATATTACATTTTCAAACTTAGCAGATAATCATCCACCAGAGCTCAAATCTTTAAATTATTTCCATAGTCTTAAAAAATATGTAATGTCAGAATGCATATAAAAAGAATGTAAAAGGAAACCTAAAATACAAATGGAATAATGTAACAAATAAATAGTTGATTTCAGTAACTGTTAATAATCAGCTTAACACCACCATTCTCTTTAAACTCAATTCTTACTTAGAGGAATAATGAACTGTCAAATGCCATGGCATAATTATTTATTTCCAAGCTATCACCAATGATTAGAACTTAAAAAAAAATTCGTACAAAAATCAAAATTTAGCATAAATAAAGCTATTTTTAGCTTCAACACTAGCTAGCATCTCTAAGAATTGCTGAAATAAGTACTATAACAACCTTGCAAATTTTCGACCTGATGTCTAGTGTTAAGCGAAAGTAATGCATTTTTTTAAGTGAAAAGCTTCTTACATTATTTCACAGACAGTATTACCCACCCCACATTATGAATATTTAGATACATTTTATGTACTTTATACACACATGTATGACGCATGACATTTGGTTCCTGTAGTACAGATCACAATGTTGTTTTCCTGAATGGGAAAAACTTAAAAAAAAGTAAGTGTACCTGTGCACATTTCAAGATAGCAGCACTCAGTCCATGCTCTATTATCCATTTTTAAAGTTCACACGTTATTGTTTACTGAATAATATAATATTTCTACTGTCTTTACCCCCAAACATTGCAAAACCTGCAATGGAACAATGCTGTGAGTTAAAATGTAGAAATTTTTTTTAAGAAAATCAGTTACTTCATTTTCTTAATATTCTGAATTCAAGTTATCAGATCTCTATACCTAGCTCATACTCATGCAGCAAAAATGCTGCACACCACTGAAAATAACGTTATAGATGTCTATCAAGATTCATGAAAACCAGCTGGGCGCAGTGGCTCACGCCTGTAATCCCAGCACTCTGGGAGGTCGAGGCAGGCAGATCACAAGGTCAAGAGAGACCATCCTAGTCAGTATGGTGAAACCCTGTCTCTACTCAAAATACAAAAATTAGCTGGGCATGGTGGCGTGCACCTGTAGTCCCAGCTACTAGGGAGGCTAAGGCAGGAGAATTGCTTGAACTGGGGAGGCGGAGGCTGCAGTGAGCTGAGATCACGTTACTGCATTCCAGCATGGCAACAGAGCCAGACTCCGTCTCAAAAAAAAAAAAAAAAAATTCATGAAAACCTGCATAAATTTTCCACCACAGAAACTTGTATCAATTGACCCACTTAACTGTACTTTAGGCGAAGTATTCTCCATTTTTGAACTGGAAAATTGTGTGAAATTACAGCATGCCCTTCAAATGATCACCTTTGTTCTCTATGAAACCTGTATCTGTTAATCTGATTTTGAACTTGTTTACTTAAACAAAAGTTTGCCTAATGAATCTTGATCACTTTAAAATGCAAAATACCAGCAACATAAATTTCATTATATATACACATATGCATCTGTGTATGCATATACATATATATACACACACACATACAAATATGTAGACATCCCTTGAAATGTTTTCAGGAAATCCTTCCTTGAATTATAAATGAAAAACTTCACATTAATAATTTTATATAAAGCTTTTAGTAACAGTACATATGCACTGTCAAAATTGTACTAGTAGACGATGATGTCAAAACAGACATTTCAAAAGCACAAACTGGCAGTTTTTCTTAACACAAAAGTTTTAAAGTATTAAGAATGGATTAAATTTTAATGTTCAGAATAATCTGTTCAAACCTGAGTGTATTAAGACTAAGTGTACTTGACAATTGAATGAATTAAGCCTAAAAACATTTCTCTAAGAAACCAGTGGTCCATTTAACCATTTGATGAAACATTATTTTAATGACTTATAAAGGATAGTACAGTATACTGAAATTCCACTTAAATATTGAAATATTCTATTAAATGACATTGCTTTGTCTAAATTTCCTCCATAAAATCTGTTAGCATTTCTTAAAAGTCCCTCAGATTTGAGGGAAATTCTAAATTAGGACAGTTTTCTCTCCAAATAAATATAAATGATCTTGAGTATTTTTGTTTAAAGAATGACGTTTTAAGCATGGTATACAGAAGTATGGGATGAATCTTTAATCTTCCCTAAGGTTTCAAGAGAATAATATAGTGATAATAGCCAATCAGAGGGGTGAAAAAGGCATTTGGGGGGCTTTTTTTCCTAGCTCTATATTAACATATACTCATATAAACCTTACCATGGGGTCACTTTTGGTTACCATTTCCCCTTCCCCATTTTCATTAACCTGCCCTAATTCTCACCTTTAATATCTAACAGATACCTTTATAAAATTAACAAAACACATACAGTACTCAACACTAAATGGTCAATGGAAGAAGACAAGCAGTGTTCATTTTGTTTTAAAGTGGAAGAGACTAGAAATAAAAACAACAGTTGAAGGCAAAGTTTGACATTCTATAAATTTATAAAAGAGGATATATGGATGAAATTTGGTTAATTTCAGAAGGCACCTCAAGGCTAAAGGCTTTTTGTACTTCTTTCATCAATCAAAAAGTTAACACGCTTTTATTGCTATTCAAGTAGCAAAGGAAAACTACTCTCACAAACTTCAGTTCAACAGAGAAGAATCACCATTAAGATTGAGATACGGAATTGACTAAAACCGAAGTCTCCATACACATATCAATGGAGCAACTTTCCTGTGTGCTTTCAAATTAATGAAATCGTGAAAGAAAAGTCACTGTTCGCCATTGTGATGTTAATGTGTCATTGAAGATTTCAGTTACTACACTAGGCACTGAAGTACCATTCTGGAGGGCTGTCCACTGTATAGAACATTTATGAGTAGAAGGTAAGGACACTCTGATGATTCCCACGAACTAGGAGGATTGGTGGTAGGTCCTTAGATAGAGCTTCTAACCATGCCATGTAGAGAGCACTAGACACAGCACCTTTTCGTGCAACTGGGAGACTCCTGGTATCAAAAAGAGAAAAAAAACCTGAGCAATGCATTTACAGAATAAAATGTAGCAAAAATTATAAAGTAGATTACAATAAGTTACTATAAATTACTATAATTACAGAATATTTCTCAGTGCAGGAGAACTCTGCATATAGAATAACAACCATAGTTGTGTTGTTTAGCGATGGAGACTCATTTGTTAGAACTTATTGTCAGGCAATTTTGCCCTCATGAAAACATCATAGGAGTACTTACATAAACCAAGACGGTATAGCCTACTACACATCTGGGCTATACGATACAGCCTGTTGCTCCTAGGCTACAAACCTGTACAGTATGTTACTGTAGTGAATATCATAGGCAACTGTAACATGATGGTAAGCATTTGCATAGCTAAATATAGAAAAGATACAGTAAAAATATGTTTTTTTTTGTTTTTAAGAGAGATGGGTCTTAATACATTGTCCAGGCTGGACTCAAAACTTCAGGTCTCAAGCAATCCTCCCACCTCAGTCTCCCAAGTAGCTGAGACTACAGGTGCATACCATCGTGCCCCCAGCTTAACATACGGTATTATAATCTTACGGTACCACCATCATACATGTGTATATAAAAGACTATAATCTTTCAAGAAAGATTTTTAAGAATTTGTTCATAAGAACAGTAAATACTTCTATAAACCACAGTTTCTCTGATATATAACACTAAATCCTAGATTTCCCCTTCTTTAATAAGAATAGAATTCTTTTAGGTGAAAGGTATGTTTACTATCAAAATTTAGAAAACGGAAGCTATATATGGATAAATGCAATTTTCATCTTCTTATCTCAGTTTTAATTTCTATTTATGGATGGTGGTAGCAGTGACCAGTTGCTCTGTCAGTTTTTCTCTAAATTTCTGTTCTAGTATCTTTTCCATTACAGGTATTTATCACCAGCAAAACTTGAAACTTTCTGATTTATTAAATGCTTGTTGTTAAACTAACAATCTTTTGATAGTTTTTTTCATTATTTGGCTTTTTTTGTGGGGGAGAGGCCTGAGCTTTCCTATCTAAGGACACATGTTCCAGAAGTGAGAAAACGTGGGTTCAAAGAATATCTAGCTAACCTAGTTCAGTAGAGGAAGAGCCAAAGTAGGCATTTAGCATCTGTATTTAACTCAAGGACAATGTGTTGGTATGTAAAATTTGTGTGTGGAAAACGTAAGAATGGGAATCCAGACAGGAATCACTATTCAAGTTTAATCTGCCAAATAACATTTTTTGGGTTATTTTCAAGAGGAAGCTGTCTGGGGTCCAAACTTTAACGTAGGACCCTCCTATCCACACATACTTAATGGCTATGCTGTAGTGTTTACAAAGATGAGGAATTTTGAAAAGGTGAGAAGAAGTGTAAACAAAAGGTTCCAATATAACCTATTACGATAAAAAAAATTACTTGGGATTCATATAAGCTTAAGGTTAAAGTTTTTGTCTTTCTCCATATGCTTAAAGCATAGTATATTTTTACAAGTTTGTTTTTTCCTCCTTATAACAACTAAGTCAATATGGGTGTTATATAGATATGTAGTTGGAACAGAAATTAATTCAAAGCATATTATCAGAAACTAGCAAGAAAATCTTTACTTACATGACGATAATATTAGCTGTGCTTGAATGTTCCTTTAATAATTCATTTAACCTGATCTGCCGGTATGTCTGAAATGAAACAGGACAAAGTCATTCCTAGACCATTTGGAAATACGAATTTAGCATGGTTCATAAAACTATAAGGAGACAAAAGAAACGGAAATGAATTTTAGTGTAATAAAATATCTGTTCTTTTTTTTAAAAAAAATTCTTTCCGCTAACCTCAAATAAATCTATTTTAGAGTTCATTTATACAACTGACCCCTCCTATATCAAATTTGAAGTTCTTGGTTTTCATGTCTTTTATTATATAAAAGATCAATGAAAATAAAGCAGAAGATAAAGAATACCTTGGTCTTATAAAGTTCAAGTTCATTATCTGTTATTCGCCACGGTTCATCTTCTTTCATTTTATCTGCAATATCCTGCTCTTTATCATCTTCATGAAGTCTGTATGGCTCAATCATTTCCTCAAAAGCTATAATACTTTAAAAAACAAAGAATTCTCACAACTAATCTTATTTTAACTTACATAACAGAAAGATCTTAAATATTAAATTAAAACTTGCAAAGTTAGTGCCTCTCATTTATTATGCTCTTCTCCATACCCCAACCATAATAATCACTTTGGCAATTTATTTCAAAAACAGCAATTTCTAGTCTCTGAAACTGATGAGAAAATTAGAACCCATATGGACAATACAGACTGTGCATCCCTAATCTGAAATCCAAACTGCTTCAAAATCTAAAACTTTCTAAGCACCGATATGACGTCTAATGGAAATGCTCAGTGAAACATTTTGAATTTCTGATTTTTGGATTAGGGATTCTAAACCAGCATGTATAATGAAAACGTTCCAAAATTTAAAAAAAAATCTGAAATCTGAAACACTTTTGGTTGATCCCAAGCATTTGGGATAAGGAATCTCCAACCTGTAATAAAATTGCATTTTTAACTGCTAAAGCTGATCTCCCTGTATACCCCTCCTCCCCCTATGGCCATTTTCTCTCAACCTAAATATATTTTACCATAGTAGCCAAAATGATACCTTTGAGCAATAAGTCAAATTGTGTTACTACTATGCTCTAAAACACCCAAAGGCTTTCCCAGTTATCAATGAATAAAAGTAGTGTAAAAAAATGTACTAGAACATTTTGAAGGGGAAAAGGGCAGACACTAAAATTTAAGGAAATGAAAATTAATTTTACATCCATATACTTACCAATAAAATAACATGAATGGCATTCTAATCCTCTATGAACACGAAAACGTATTTTCAGTATCAAATCTAGTATGAAGCACCCAGTACACAGTTTTACAATAAAAGCAATCTCACCCTGATTACAACCTTACTAATTTTACCTTACTGTTTCCTATCTAAAAGGAATTCTTTATATCAGCTTCATATTGATTCAACATTAATCTAATAATTAAAATTATATCAGGTAAAATAAATACAAATATCATTATAACCTGTATATACCATTTTCAGGTGGAATATTCCAAAGTCTTTCCTAGAAGAACTCTGAATGCAACTATTGTAGGCAAATGTTTAGATTTTCCTATTTTAGCGATAAAACAAAACAGTGGAAAGTAATAGGTATGTAGAGCAGGGACTGAGTGGTTATAACGACTGCAGGCAGGGGCAATGGAAATGAACCACTTTTCAGAAATCACATGTAAAGCTGTAATTTAAATCCTCTCTGAATACTGAAAACTCTTTAGACTTTCTTTAATATCTGATATATGCATACCAACTATCAATGTTAGATTTTTAAAATATTGACTTCACATACAACTAACAGCAGGAAAATAAATCTCTGGGTTTTAATTAAGTTCAATCTGTGTCTGAGTAGGCCATCTATAAAAGGATCAGAAATTTGTAGAGTAACTTACTTTTCTTTCTTTGGTTTGGTATTGATATCTCCTAGGACCATAATATCAGAAAAGTCTATTCGGAACTTGCTAAGCAAAGTAGCCATCCTACAACAAAAATTAATAGAATTAAGATACAAGTATTTTCATTCTATATTGGGCTGAATCCATATATCTGAAAAGCATGATTTACAGAAAAAGTCAGTCTATCATGTGCTAAACAATGTCCATTTGAATTAATTCACACCATTCATTCACAAAGCAGACTTAAATCCACTGAGTACTTTACTTTCTGAGTAATCACTGAGTATTTTACTTTCTCTGAATCTCTCCTGAGTAATGGACAAAGAAAGACATTAATAATTAAATTTAAATGGTAGCTAATGTTTCTTAAATTTAGTGAAACTATATTGATAAGTACATACATTTCAATAAAAACTAGTAGACAACTATTTATTTTTGGATTATTCTTCCATCCAAGAAGAATGCTTATCTCAGGGCCCAAATATGACCTGTGGGCCATATTGAAGATATAGTTGATGGCAGATTAAGTTCATAGAATTTTGGGGGAGGAGGGAACTGAAACAGGACATAGAAAAGGAGCATCAACAGGCCTGATTTTTCAGTAAATACCTTTCTGAAGGCATAGCTGGCAATGAAACATTGGTGGCAACAATAGAACAGCTGAAGTGCACATATAAACAAAAAATAAAATGCAATTTTATTTGTAATAAAAATGTTTTTAAATTGAGATATGAGAAAAAAGATCTGCTACAGGTTTGATTATTAAATTTATTATTAGTATTTCTTGCATAATTCACTATTTGAAATGAATAAACACCTAGTTGAATTCCAGGACCTATCAGTTAAGTGCCTACTATAAAACATGCTAAACATAACAGGGCCCACAAAACTTAAATAAGAAAATAAATATAATACCTGCCAGAATGTGATGAGTGGTAGGTATTAAAGTACATTGTGATTCCGGAAGGAAACATAACAACTAGATCTGGGGGTAAGGCAGGAGAAATAGGAAAGGCACTACGAAGAACTGAGCTGGGTTTTAAAGAGTGCAGTATTTAAAGAGATAAAAGGAGAGGCTAGTGAAGAGCTATTTACAGGAGATGAGAGTAGGCAAAGGAGTAAAAGCCTGAAGTCACATGCATGCTTAGAGGCTATGGAAAAGTATACTGAAGTATAAGGCATACTGGGGGAAATAGAAGAATAGAAAGGGAATGAGAGGACAGACTGTCAAGGGCCTTGACTGCTACATTACAACAATTAGATTTTCTATGGCAGGTAGCAGGAAAGTCGTTAAAGTATTTTGGGTAGAGGAATTATATGGTCAAAACTGCTTTCTGAAAAATAAAACTGGGTTTCAATGCTTCTAAGTACCCATGTCTTTGATCCATAATGTGTACAATATACATGTTACATGTCAAAGACAAAACAAGAGTACTTACAGAGCAGGAGAGAAGTACTGAAACAAGAACTATAATTGTGACAGTATATTTAGAAAGAATCGGATGAATGACAATGGCATCCTGCATTTTGTTGTCTAGAGTCTACAACAAAATGTATCCCATATACAAATAGGTAATGTTTGTATATGATTAAAAGAAAAAGGTTGCTTAGCACTTTAAAGTTACAAGTATTTAAGAAGGACCTTCTAAAATGTTAATATGTTAAAAAAAATTACATCTAAGTAAAATTAAGTATCTACTAGTTAAACATGAAGACTAAAGAGAACAAGGTTATATTTAAAATTTTTAACCTCAGTAAAGAACAAAGCAAGATAATAGACATTTTCTGGATTGTCTAATTTTTATCCTATCAAATTTATACTGTAGCAATGAAGTGCTACTAGACGCATGCCCTTCAATGTGAAATAAACTTACGCTCTCCGGTCATGGTCTATTCTGTTTATTTTTCCACCAATGAATACTCTGATCTTACAGTCTTTCCATTTTTTCTTGGTAGTCAGAAGGTAAGGTATCAATAAGGTCAAACCTGAATTATAAAAATATAATGAATCATTTACAAAATGCTAATTTCTTAATCAGGAACATCAATTTAGCCTCGAAACACATGTCTACTACACCACCATATAAAACAAAAATATTCTTTCTGTCCTTCCTTGATAATTCAGTCAAAAAGCCATTAGCAGACCTGAGAAAGAAGGGACTCCTAATGGAGTCTGATCCCATTCAAGGAAGGTAGCCAAATGGGATAGTGGCCTGGTAAAGTCAGGAGATTAGTCACGTACAACAGGATTGAGAAAATAAGTGTATTTATTGACCTTAGCAGGAGCCATGTTTAACAATGAAATTAGAAATATGAAAAGGGAGAAGCTGGACTGAAATTGGTTTTTGATCTCCATTTATATCTCCACACACACATATACAAGGAGTTCCTGGCTCTGTCCATTGAGAAGGCCTGGGAACAGTGATACTCTAGTAGACACAAGCATATCCAATGCCCTGATCTTTGTTTCTAAACACTGTTATTCAGTAAAAGGAACCAGCAATCCTTGGATAAAGGGTTACTTTCACGGCTATGAAGGGAAAGTGCAAAACAATAAAACTGAGCCTGGAACATCTTCTTGTGTTGGAAAATAACTCAAAAGAATGACTGGGACATGATAAATGGAAACAAATCAGCCTAAGGAGGATTGTGCTGGCGAAATATGGGACAACTGGAACATCAAAACAAACAAAAGTAACAAATTTTATTCTGGCATAGTTTGGATATCAGCCCCTACTGAAATCTCATGGTGAACTGTAATTAATCCCCAGTGCTAGAGATGGAGCTTAGTGAGAGGTGTTTGGATCATGGGGGTTGGTCCCTCAAGGTTTGGTGCTTGTCTTTGTGATAGTTCTCATGAGATCGAGTCATTTAAAAGTGTGTGGCGTCTCTGTCTCCTATGTCTCTTTCACTCCTGCTTTCATCATGTGTTGTGCCTGTTCCTGCTTTGCCTTCTGCTGTAAGTAAAAGCTCCCTGAGGCTTCTCCAGAAGCTGAGTGATGTCAGGACCATGCTTGTGTGGCCTGCAGAATCGTCAGCAAATTAAACCTCTTTTTTTTTTTTTTACAAACTACCCAGTCTCAGGTATTTCTTCAAAGCAACACAAGAACAGTCTAATACATATTCCACTGAATATCAATAAAATAGGAATCAATGAGTCCACACTGATAGAAATAAACAGAAAGCTCTTCCTTACAATAAAATGCCAACTAATAAATGAGGAAGAAACGATGGAATAGGAAAATCATCATTTGGCAACCACAACAATAACAACAATAAACATCAATGGATGCTAAAGATAGTGGCGAAGGCTGTAAGAATAGTGTATTTACATAGTCTCAGAGTAATTCCTCTGTGCCATCCCCAATACCTGTAATTATAAATGTTGGGGGGGGAGGATAACTTTTCAGTGAATAAACGTGGTAAAAATCATATATTACTCAATGGTTAATTTCATCAGTGATGGGACAAATCAACATTCTGTGCCACCTGATGAGATGTAGACAGAAGAGCACAGCATCACTTCTGTGATATTTCTGCCAAAGATAGATAGACAACCTAAAAACTAATTAAAATAAAACATTAAAATAGTGCTTCAAATTGGGTGACAGTCAACAAAACGGTTCATGATATTAAAAGTTAAGGTCATGATGCTCAAGGAAATACTACTGAACAACCTCCGCATTAGGGATACTGAAAAGACCAGACTGCTAAATGCTGTGTCTGATTCTGAAATGAATCCTTTTGCTTTTGGGAATGTTGGCAAAATTTGAACGGAGTCCACGAGTAAAGACTGCCTGCCATTTCTTACTATTTTCACAATTTTACTAAATTTAAAATCATTTTTTAAAAAATTAATAACCTTACCTCCATCATCAAAAAGCCACCAGACATCAATAGTATTCTTTCCTTGTTTTTTCTGAAACTGTGTACTAGCTTCAAGAAGCTTTTGGTCAGCTACATTTAAAGGCACAATAGGGCCTTTGGATTCTAAAGGATTAAGCAAAAGATAAAATGTAAGCAAAGTAAATTAAGTCCCTTTTGCTGAATTCCTATCGTTTCCTAATTTTTGTATATTCAGATGTTTATACTACAGACAATTCAGACAATTGTATATGGCATCTACCATAAACTTTCAGTTGTTTATAATAAAAGTTTACTTTATAAATGGCTAGAGAGAAATAACTCTTTACAATAGCTAAACCAATCCAAATTATCTGCCTAATTACTAATATTTTCAAGCATTCTGAATGAATGTAAGAGAATCATAAATAACAATCCAAAAATTATACTGAGCTGCTAGATTTTATGTTTTGAAAAGCTGTTTTAGTCAAACTGGACAAATCAAGTTTATACCTGTTCTGTGAAACTATTTCTTTGGTAATCTGGTATCTCAATAATTTAAAGCTCACAACTTTTTAAAAGACAAAGTTGTTATCTGTCATAAAAATGAAAGATGGGAGTTGAAGACATACTAACACATTCTTACAATGATCACAGTGAAACCTTAGTCTAAAGAAAGACTTCTAATTTTTACCTATGTTTTGTCCCCAATAGGTGGAACCCAATTCTAAAGCCATATAACCACCACATCTTTCTCTGAACCACAGAAAGATGGTGGGAGCTCGTTGGAAGGGCACCCATCTGCTGCAGGCCTGAGAACAGTACACCAAGGAGTTCCCATTTATATTCCCAGGAGTCAAAACAAAACAAAACGAAACAAAAAACAGCATTGATTCCGTGAGCAAGCAAATGACTACCATGAAACTCCTACACCAAAATTTTAAAAGCAGAAATCCATATGAGGACATCTGATTACTTCTGCAGAATGTCACTTTTCATGCTGCTGTGATATATGCAAACATGACAAATGATTTTGCACGATGAAATAATATGGCTACCAAACCACACTGCTCCATAACTCTCACCTCTATCTCCTTCTCATAAAATTCATGTATGTTGACATGACTGTGTATCTCCCAAACGCAGCACGACTGTGAGAAATATTGTAATTTTTGAAATGAAAAATACATTAGTATCAAAATTGAGGACTTGGCTGGGTACAACTGATGGTAAAGAATGCAAGTGACACTGCAAATAAAACCTGTTTCAGTGTCCCTACTTATCATCTAAACCATGCAGTTTAAGAAAAAAATTAATACCGGCTGTCTGGGTCTGAATATTTCAGAAATGCTACGAGGATTGAAAAGAATTTGTCTGTGATATAACTCCATTTCCTGGGAAGGCTTACCTCTTTAGACTAATAATACTTTTTCTAATCTGCATTCACAGAACTGTAACATTACCTCACCATGAAAATAAAACCAAGGTTAAAAAAAGAAAAGGGAATAAGGCTGGAGTTAAAGAGTTTACAGTATGAAAAGGGATTAAAATAAAATGATGAAAATGCCTGCCTTTTTTCAACAGTGGTTGAGTTGCAGTCTTGCCATCCTCTTCCTCAACTAGATTATGTTTAAAAAACACAAAATATGTTAATTGCCTTTATATTAATAAAATAATAAAAATGTAACTAGAGCACATTTATAAACAAAATATAGTAGGAAGCAACAGTCCACTGAAAAATAAGACTGAAGATTAATATTTTCTGCACTGAGTGCTGAAGCTTCTAAAAAGCACACATATTTGAGACCCCTCCCCTACAGGATGACTAACACCTCTAAATTTAATTTCTGTAAAATTATTTTATAAATTTCAGCGTGTTTTTAAAATTTTTACACTTTCATACTTGAGAAGATGTTGAACTGTGGCTTATAAAGTATAAATGACATTAAACATTGATATTGCAGATAATAAATTTTAAACATGCCACTGCATCACTGTGCAAATAACCGAAGAGCAATTTTAGAAACATTTAATGGATATTTGTTGTTTGTAAAAAATTAATCACCACTTGAAATATTAAGAAATTTGATCAGAGAAAGAAGTATTTTTGCTTTATATAAAACGCCAGGTTATACAGGAGTGATTTTTCTCAAATATATAAATGTATATGTGTATGTATATATTTGTGCATATATTTATCCATTTATATTTAAAATATCTACAAATATTTTCTGGCATTAAAATTTTCCTAAGCTCATTCTGTTTCCTTAATATAAGCTTGTATTAAAATATTTGTTTACAGCATATAAAACTCCGGACTTGGACAGGAGAGTATACTGCAGTGGGCTCTGGAGTTAGACTGCAAGATTGCAATCTTCCCTCTACTCATTTTACTAGCTGAGTGAGCTTTCATTACTGAACGTGCTTTTCTCATTTGTAGAAAGAGGTGTTAGTACCTACCTCTTAAGCTTGTTATACTAATGCAAGTATTAATGCACTAAGCTCTGGGCCTGGCAGAAAGTATTTAAAGGGTGTTCTTTATGACTCCTTGCATGATGTATGCTTCAATAACCAAGACAGACACAGCTAAATACTGCAGATTTATAATAACTACACAGTAATGTCTCTAATTCTGAAGACTTTTTAAGATGTATACTTTTCTATAATATCTATGCTGCTGACTTTGACAATAACTGACTAAACAGAAAATAAGCACAAAGCAAACGCTAATTTCTTAAACTTGTAATGGAAAAAGAATCAACTATATTTAATTTTATAGCATTCAATATTGTTCTTATAAAGCAGATATTTAATGGCATTTGTCTTTCATAATAAAAATTATAACTATGGATATGCTGCATTTGTTTAAAAGAGCTCAGAAATGTCAAGGAAATCTTGACATTTAACAATTATAAAGTAAGTTAAAGGCATTTAGATTTTTACAATAAAAGGTAAGTAGAAATGTACTGACCCACTTTCCTGTTCTATAAAAATAATGATTTCATAAGATTGTAACATATATTAATTAGCTAATATATGGGTAACATCCACTATAATGTGGGTGCATGGAGTAGATGCTTGATATGTATTACTTCTTACCCTCCCATTAAACTTCACCTATTAATTCCCAACAGATTCTGTAGAAAAAGAATGTTTGAAGCAAAAGAAAAAAACAAAAAAGAGGAAATGAAAGAATGTATACTGCAAACTAAAATAAATGCTGAAATATAACAGTTATCAGAATCAGTTTATAGAATTTTGAGGAAAAACAAAATAAATTATAATCAAGCCAGCAAAGAACCAAAAAGCAAAATGGGTGTGAACTAAACTTTACTAATACTCTAAGCCAATAAGGTAAATAAGAAGGAAAGAAATAAAAAGCAACATTACTGCTTCTAAATAATATAGAAGAGATAAACTGCACAAAGACATGATTGGTCCAAGGTTACAATATCAGAAAAAGAATGGGAAATACTTTGCAGGAATCAAAAGTATGTTATAGTCTGATGATTTACTCTGCAGATTTTTTTCTTGTTGCATGTCAGCTAGGAATAGGACAGATGGAGATACTAGACCGAACAGAGGTAGGAGAGTGAGGGTGGGAGAGTAAGATTTGGAAGTCATCCTTCTTTTCTTCTCAAACATGACACACAGATTTGTGGATGAAATTATGTGAAAGTTTCATGAGTTTGTTACTTTAAAATTACCATATTCTTTCCAAATTTAGATTTAACCTATGCTTCAAATTAAAATGTTTTATTTAAAGCAACTATAAATAAAAACACAGAGGCCATATTAGTAAATATTTGGCATGGTTTCTGTCTGATCTACTCTAGTACCTTACACAGCTAGTCATTTTGTAGCTATTTTTGAAAGCCATAAATTCTACCTGACCAGCAAGAAATGACCAGTACAAGTTTGAGTACAGGTTATTTTTATAAGACATATAATTAAAATATTTCTCCCAAATTAAAACATTACTATTAATAAGACTTATTGTTTGAATGAAAATTACCTTTGTGTGTAACCGGTTTTTCACTGAGTGGTTTGGAAGTATCTAAATCAGATTTTTTACTATACTCCACACTTACTACCACATCCTTGGTGACAGGTGATTTCTCTTGTGATGACAGTAATTCTTCTGTAGACACAAAATTATTTAAAATAGTATCTAAGTCATATTTTAACTGTTAAATAAGGCATTATGGTTTAGTAATAAAACTATTATGAAAAAATAACTTTGTTATAAATGCCTTCTTAAATAACTATGATAATCTGTTTGAAATGACTATTCATTTAAATACGTAAACCACAACGAGGTTACAGGTTGAATATTCTGATCTGAAAATCTGAAACTTTTTACATACCTAACATGATGCTCAAAGGAAATGCTCAATGGAGCATTTCAGATTTTGGATTTCTGAACCAGAGATGCTCAACTGGTAAGTACCATGTAATGCAAATATTCCAAAATCAACCTCCTCCCTCCAAATTCTGAAACCCTTCAGGTTCCAAGCATTTTGGATATAGATACATAAACTGTATTTGAATTACGAGCTAGAGAATTAGTAATGAGTACAATTCATAGAACAGTAGAATCTGGTAGACAGTAATATATAGTATGTGAATCAATTCTGCTCTCAAAATCAGTTACATAAAAAATGTAAAATGTAACAACTGTCCATAGATATATAAGATGACAGACAATACTGAAAAATTATACCCACTACTATAAAACCAAGACCACCGAATACAGTCTTCTTAAGTTCATGGTGAAAGTACCATTTTTTCCTTTTAAAGTAGTTTTTCTTCATTTTCTCTTTTTGTCAGAGTTAGTAAAGATTTAACTTCCACCACACAAATATGTATCACAAAGACAAATATAAAACTGATAGTATGTCCATAATCCTCATCACTTATTTGTGTAAATGAAGAGAGAGAAAAGAAACTACATGCCAGCACTATGCTAAGAGCTCGCAGGCCTTAATCTCCTTTTTAATCTTAACAACCAACCTGTAAGGTAAATACATTTTAACAGATAAGGAAACTGAGGCTTGGAAGTAACCAAATTTTCCTAGGCTACAAAACATCTAACAGAAAAGGCTGAGATTTTTAAAGCAGATTTGCCTGACTCCAATGCCTATGCCCTTAATTCTTATGCCCAAATTCCTGTTTTAAAACTTAATGATGAATAATAAGGTATTCAAAAACATTTCACAATGATTATAAATACATGAAAATACTTTTTAAAAGTTTCAATCACATTCAAACTTCAGTAAATGATAGAACTATATAATTTATTCATCAAACTGTGATATGTGAAAGGGAACGCTACTATTTATGTTAACAGGTATAAGGCACTCTAAACCTCAATTCTGGTAGAGCAAGAAATAATTGAATAATTTGCCAAACCTACTCCAGATTGCTGAAAATGCATATTTGGTTACATGGATAAAGACCTCAAAGTGTTTCTTTCAAAACTGCAGACTGCCCTTAAAGGGGTAAAGAGAGGGAAGATTAAAACAATTTAAATACAGAAGCAGATACCTCTTAAGTATTTAGGCTGAGCTCATTCTGATGATTTGGTTAATTAACTAATAGGGGTAATATGTTATATATGTAAATTTTCTTAAGCTTATAATTTCTTAAACTACCAGAAAATCTTCAGAGAATATAAAAATCTTCACAGTTGGTTTTTTTTTTTTTTTTTTTTTTTCCTGCTTTGTTTTGTTTTGAGACAGTCTTGCTCTTGTCGCCCAGGCTGGAGTGCAATGGAGCAATCTTGGCTCACTGCAGCCTCTGCCTCCTGGGTTCAAGCAATTCTCCTGCCTCTGCTTCCCGAACATCTGCAATTACAAGCATGCCTGGCTAATTTTTGAATTTTTAGTAGAGACGGGGCTTCACCATGCTGGTCAGGCTGGTCTCAAACTCCTGATCTCTGGTCATCCACTCACCTTGGCCTCCCAACATGCTGGGATTACAGGCATGGGCCATGGTGCCTGGCCATAGTTTTTATAAAGTTGGCAAAAGTAGTAATTATGCCTTACTTAGGCTTTAATCTTCACTTCCAAAAATGCTTTAAAAGTTACACACTATATTATTTACATACCATTCCTGACATGTCAAAATTATACAGTAATGATGGGAGACAAGAAAAGTACATAGAAAGGGGGAACACACAGGGAGACGTCCGTAGTGACAGAACAGTTCTGTATCCTTATTGCAATGGTGGTTACACAAATGAACACATAAGTGGCACACAACTACACAACCACACACAAGAGTTGTAAAACTGCTGAAAAATGAAAAAGGTCTGTGGATTGTTCCAATGTCAATTTCCTGGCTTGGATACAGTACCTTAGGATAAGACAAGATATTACCATTGGGGGAAACTGGATGAAGGGCAGAGGACCTCTCTACTATTTTTTTGCAATTTCTTGTGAATCTATAAATATTTTTAAATTAAAAAATGTTTTTAAAAAAATTCATTAGGTCTGCTGAAGATAGAAAACATTATGACAAAGTTTAGGCTTCTACTATCAATATGACTCTGTATAAAGCATACTTTTATAAATATGAAAATGTCTAATGATTTAGTGGTCATTTAAAATTTTCCTCAGGCTATTTTACTTATGTCTTTAAAAAACCTGGCCAACAGACAAACCTAACTAATGTCTGCCTCTCCTAAGCTTATCCTTTGGATTGAATTTTATTCTCTCCAGTAATAATCACTAACCATCATCCAGGTTGGTACAAAGAGAAAACACAAACTTTAGTGGAGCCAAACAGATGTGATCTTAAAATGCCATATAATAAGTCCATGACACATAATTATTAAAAGTAATGAAGAGTTCGTGAGAATATAATTTTCTAACAAAGTAGTTTATTGTTTTTAATAAAAAACTTATTTCAAGCAAAATTTACCTTGTCCTTGAAGATGAGATATATCCAGACCTTCTTTTAGGCGAATAACCACTACTCCATATTGTATGTCAAAGGCATCACTAAAACAAAAAAACAAACAAAACAACAACAAAAAAACACAAAATTTGTGTTATCCTCTATAAAATAAAGATAATAGTAGATGATCTTTAAAATTACTTTCAGCTTTAAATGTCTGATTTTTAAAACATGCTTTGAAAATCACTAAATCACTTGTTGAGATATGTATGTTAGTTTCAAATCCCACAACATTCCCTTCTGTAATACCCTTGAAAACTACTTTTCAGATCTTTGCAGTACTGACATTATACCTACAGCAGTGGTTTAAAGCAGCAGCAGTATTTTTATCCTTCTAAGTTAAATTATAGAAAAACTACTTTCAGAATCCCGCTATATTTATATTTGGGCTTATACCATTAAAACCAAGAGAAATACATGAAGACACACACACAAAAACCTCCATGCTACTGCGAATGATAGCAGGTTCCAGGATATGAAGAAATTCTTTTTGAAAAGACTGAGGGAATTTTAACATAATTTTAAATTTTACAAAACTGATTTGAACAGTGGTTCAAAGATTTTACATACATCTGCAAATACATATTTACCTCTCCCCCCCCCTTTTTTTTTTTGAGACAGAATCTTGCTCAGTCACCCAGGCTGGAGTGCAGTGGCGTGATCAAGGCTCACCACAACCTCTGCCTCCTGTGTTCAAGCAATTGTCCTGCCTCAGCCTCCCAAGTAGCTGGGAGTACCGACGCATACCACCACGCCCGGCTAATTTTAGTATTTTTAGTAAAAATTTTGTATTTTGTATTTTTAGTTTCACCACATTGGCCAGACTCCTGACCTTGTGATCCACCTGCCTCATCCTCCCAAAGTGCCGGGATTACAGGCATAATCCCTTTCATTTTTAAAAACACAATTGAGAGCATTCTATACACCCAGAAAATACATTAAGATTTCCAACACAGTTTTAAAACCAGACTTAAACCCTGGAATCTCAGTTATGAGCATAAATCTTCATTTTAATCCAAGTTTTTCTCAAATCTACTGAATTAATTTTAAATTTTGAAGCGTCATGTTGTTCTCTGAAAGTGGTAACAGGCTTAACTTTCATCTTTAATTATTATTTTTCATTGCACAAGTAATAAGTATTCACTGTAGACATATTAAAACGATATATTAAGATATAGCTATATGAAATTAAAAGGCTAAAATCCAATAAAATGGTCAAATTATTACTCTTACTGACAAATGGAAGAATGTGTTCAGGATATAATATATGGTTATAAAAGGTCTTTTGTTTTTAAATCATGGAGAGACAATCTGGCCACATTCCTAAGATGAGCTAACTAAAGTTTAAAAAGTCGCTGGAGAAAGAAATTTAATAGGCAATATTAAATAGATGGATATATGATAGATGATATAGACAGGTAGATGCATGGATAGATGGATATGGTTTTTGAGAGAAGCAAAACAGTTTAAGGAATTAATTTAAGGAATTAATCTTTCTCAGCTGTATCTTGAAAGATCTCATTAATATTAGAGGAAAAAATAACTACAGGTATTTGAAAAATTGGTTAATTGACTAAATCAAAATCAATTTCTTTAAAGCTAGGGAATATAGCTCCCCAAGTTTACTGTTGATTAAAATGAATAAATGTTTTTGTTATAAGCTATAAAATTGATTTGCAGCTTCAGATCTTATATACTACTAATAAAAACAACATATAAAGCATACCTAAATTGCACAAGGTATTTAAAAATCACAGCTAAAACATCAGTGGAAGTGCAACAAGATAAAGAATGAGGAGTGTCACTGCTTTGAAACTGCCATTACTTTACATGGTTCTAAAATCAGAAAGTAGTATTTCACCTATCCTTTAACTGCTGCCTGATGTACAGGAGTCATGTTCAGAGTAATACTCAACTTTTCAGAACACTCACTCACTTTAACCCCTAGAAAGTCAGAGTCAGAAAGATCCCTTCCAGTGTTCCATTATGAGCAACTACACCTAATAATGTGACAGGCATATGAAATAATTTGTAAAAAATGTCACTTTTTCTATTTTTTAGGACAATTACTTCATCTCCCTGCTCTTAGGTCTTGAGAGAGAAAAAGCATAGCCCACAGCTCATGGGTTTCATGGCTCATGGACCACATTAATCTTTCTGTCCCTAATCCCTATATATACAGAATACAGAATTAGAAAGCCACAACGAGGTTTTGCTTACAAAAAAGTTAATAAAACCAAAGCTCAACAGTAGTGACAACATGCAACAAATCAGCAGTTTTAATTTTACAAAAAGCATTTAACAATTAGTTGGTAAATCTTGTTTATCATATATATTACTAATCCATATAAAGAGGTCCTTTAAAAAGTAGAGTATGAGATCCAGCTGCTTCCTCAAAGACTTTTCAAATGTCACTAATAAAACCATCACATGTGAGACAGGCAAATGTATGCGGTTATAGCCAAAGATACAACAGGAGTTCCAGCAAGGAAGTGACTCCAGTGAGAAAAAAGGGTGATCAGATCAAAATTCATAGAGAAAATAGGACTTACACTTTAATCTTAAAGCTACTTTGTAAATAAAAGTGTTTTGTTTGTTTTAAAGGACAATTATAAGAAGTGGACAGTTCTATTTCATCAGTGCCTAGGATGAGAAAAAAACCTCCTCAAATCAAGTATGGCATAGTGGAGAGGGAATGCTTATCTTCAGTATAAACACGATAAACAGGTTAGGCAAATCTTAGAATAGTAGGAAAACAAGTACTTTTCAAGATTAAGAAGAAAATCTGGCAAAAACAAAACAAAAAAAAGGTTTTATTCTTTGTATTAAATATCTCGGTTTCAAAAAGCATGTGGTAGATTACATTCAACAGACACATCCACAAAAATCCACAAACAGAATACAACCAGAAAGACAAAGTAGCAAAAGAATAAAAAAGAACACACTAAGACCAGGGGTCCCCAATCCCCGGGTCATGGACCAGTGGTGGGTGGGGCCTGTTAGGAACTGGGCAGGCTATGCAGCAGAAGGTGAGCCATGGGCAGGTGAGCATTACCACCTGGGGTACACTCCCTGTCAGATCAGCAGCGGCACCAGATTCTCAAAGGAGTGCAAACCCTTTTATGAACTGCACATGTGAGGAATCTAAGCTGTGCGCTCCTTAGGAAAATTTAATGCCTGATGATCCTCAATTGTCTCCCATCACCCCCAGATGGGACTATCTAGTTGCAGAAAAACAAGCTCAGGACTCCCACTGAGGCTACATTATGGTGAATAGGTAATAATAAAGTCCACAATAAATGTAATGCGCTTGAATCATTCTGAAACCACAGCTCCCACCACTACCCATGTCTGTGGAAAAATCGTTTTCCATGATACTGGTTCCTGGTGCCAGAAAGGTTGGGGACTGCTGCACTAGACAACCCAAAAAACAGAAGTTACAGTGAACTCAAACTTAACTCTTCAAGATGGTAGAAAAATAAAACATGTAAGTACATTTAAATAAAAGAAATGTAAATAATGAATGAACCAAATGATTAACTGCAGAATTTGTTTGGAAGGGGAACAAGCCTAAACAGGGATGAAACACCCTTCCTCAGCACATTATAATGACATAGTTTAGGAGGTGATGGGTCTGACATTCGGGAACTCTGCTCAGCAACAGCTGTAGGGATAGGAAAGAGTTTACAAACTTAAATGAGAAGCCAGAGTGTATACATGTATACATATACATACATAGGTGTGTGTGTGTGTATATATATATATATGCATGTATGTAAAGAGACAAAGATCAATAAAAAATTGTTAATAGATTATCAATTTAAAACCCAGATGATTTGTGTGATTCTTTTTGTTCTTATATTTCCATTAGAAGAGACATGAGAAACAGGCTCCAAAAATTAGGGCAAGCTTTCAAAATTAACATTTTCTAAATGAACTATATTACTGAATTAAAAAGATACTTACTGAAATAAGTTTATATACATATCCACGTCCCTCATATCTGCTTGCAACCAATCTTTCTTAAATCCAAGGACAAGTGTGTTTGGCTTCATACGACCAAGACCAGCAGCCTAAAATATAGGGTCAATATAACTTTACAGATATATTATTTTCAACAAAATATTTTCTGAAGTGATAAAACTGCCCTCCAAATTGACAGCTTCTATAGACACTCTTGGCAAAAATTCTTCAGCACTGCATATATGCATATTTACTTATAAATTACATATACTACTCCACTGATATTACCTATAAGTAAACATACACAAAATATAATTTAAAATAAAATACTTGAAAAGTTCTAAATGTACAGTTTTGTACTTTTAGGATCTACCAAAATTTTCACATTTTACTAAGAGAAATAGAATATAATTTTAAAATTATAATACAGTGGTATTCTCATTTATATATTTTGATAACAGCCATTAAAAACTACAAACAAAAGTCCAAATGAATGCAGTTCTGAATCACATCAATACTAAAATCTGAATTTGTTCTACCAATCATGCAAAAGTTTTTGCTGACATTTGGCTAATTTCCTTCCTCAGTTGTTCCATCAATTTTTCTTGTAACCTCATCAGGATTTGCAACTCAGTATGTTTAACAATAGGGAATCAGTTTCGGGGTCTCCCTTCAGCCCTTCCTGGATACCAAAATCTGCAAATGCTCAAGCCCCTTATATAAAATGGCATAGTATTTGCATATAACCTACATATATCCCCGCTTATTCTTTAAATCATCTCAAGATTACTCATAATAGCTAATACAATATAGTTATACTGTATTTTTAAATTTGTATTATTTTTATTGTTGTATTATTATTTTTTCAAATAATTTTAAGCCATAGTTGGTTGAATCTGTAGATGTAAACCTGCAGACACAGAGGGCCAAAGTATCCCCCCAAATCCACTCAATCTAAGATTTCTAAACACATCAGAAAATTCTGTTTCCAAGATGGTGTGCACACACATTTTAGATTTTATTGTAGAAAAAGAGAAATAAAAAATTGTCATTTTAACCATTTTAAAATGTACAATAGTATTAATTATATTTGCAATGTTAATCATCTATTTCTTATATATCTGTTATATATCTTATATATATCTATTTCTTATACATCTATGTTATATAATATACTATCTATTTCTAAACATTTTTCATCACCCCAAACAGAAATTCTATAACCATTAAGTAATAAATACCCATCCCCTTCTCCCTCCAACCCTTGGTAATATCCACTTCTGTCTCTATGAATCTGCCTATTCTAGACATTGTATGAGTGAAATAACAGTATGCGTCCTTGGCATAATGTCTTCAAAGTTAATCCATGTTGTAGAACTTCGTTCCTTTTTATGGCTGAATAATATTTCATTTTACATACACACAACACACATACACACACACACCCCACATTTGTTTATCCATTCATCTGTTGGGAGACACTTTTATCTTTTGGCTATTGTGAACAACACCGCAATGAATCTTTTTTATCTGTCCCTTTTGTTGCTCATGCTTTTGGTGTCATATCTAAGAATTCACTAACAAATCCAATGCCATGAAGTCTTATTGCTATGTTTTCTTCTAAGAGTTTTATGGGTTTTGCTCTCATGATTCATGTCACTGATTAAATTTGTATATATAGTGTGAGGTCACATAGGATTATTTGTGACATACTTATAGCATTTTTTGAAAAAAATTAATTCAAATATTTATCAAGTGTTGACCTGCTACTTGGGATAATTAGGACAGAAGAAATATCCCTAACTCTGTAAAGCTTACATCTGTTTTCAAAGTGTTCCATCCATGTACAGACTTCTTTCAAGAAGTAAATTTTCCCCCCATTCAATACTGAAAGCACCTTTGACTTGAAGAGGCAGATAAAATATTCATTTTAGTTTTTTAAAACTATCTTAACCACACAGCATATTTTAATTGGGGTGGGGAAGGAAGTGGAGAGTAAAAGAAAACCAAGAATATCTTTAGGTTGACAGCTTTTTAAAGAACTAAGCCATAAGATAACCAGTACCTTCTTAATGGTACAAAATACTGTCAGGTCACTCACAGAAATTTGTTACAATCCTGTAATAATTAAAAGGTTTTATTTTTATAAAGTTAACAATAATATCTTGCTGTACTCTGTGTACTTATATTTTCAATTTTGTTATTGTAATAACTTTCCCTTGAATGACTGAAACTTCATATGTATCACTCTCATCCCTAAATCCTTTGCAAATTCCAATCAAAGTAGCTATTCAGTCAGAGGTAATGTTTTCAGTGTCCAGATAACAATATGTTTATCAATGGAGTAATTTACTACTGAAAATATGTCTTCTCCAGAACACACTTCTTTACTATGTGATAGGAAAGGAGTTCTTCATGGATTACATAATTGAAACTTATTTAGCAAAATGCAGTCAGTTGAAGCTTATTACACTAGTTTCAAACATTCCCACTGTGTTATTTCTTCAAATCTTTAGCAATGTTTCCTGTGCATCTTAAGTCAAAATTTGCTGACAAAAAAAAAATGTATTTAGTTTTGCTATTTAAATATGAAGGTTTAAAACTGAGTTGATAATCAGGTGGCTATTGCGTTACAAAAAATTTAAAGGGACAAGGAAATTACAAACATACAAAACAAGAAAATTAGCAGTGCTAATGTCCTTTGCTTAAAGAGGTCTTTAAGCAAGCTATTTAGTGATAAGATTGTCTCTTCTTTAAAATAGTGAAGTCTTAGGCTGGGCATGGATGCTCCCGTCTATAATCCAAGCACTGTGAGAGGCTGAGGCAGGAGGATTGCTCAAGCTCAGAGTTCAAGACCAGGCTGAGCAACATGGTGAAACCTTATCTCTACAAAAACTACAAAAACCAGTCAGGCATGGTAGTGCATGCCTATGGTCCCAGCTACTCAGGAGGCTGAGGTGGAAGGATCACTTGAGCCCAGGAGGTCGAGGCTGCAGTCAGCTACAGCTACTGCACTCCAGCCTGGGAGACAAAGTGAGACTCTGTCTCAAAAAAAAAAATAAATAAAAGTTTTGTTGTGAAAGCTGGATACTTACACGCAGGTTTAATGATAAATAGATGCTTAAGATTATAATTAGTAACTAGAAAGATGAGGGGACAGAGAAAAATTGAGGGTAAGTCCAGTAAAACAAATAACATCTAAAAACAGCAGCTCTACAACTATACTAAAAGTCACTGTACAAACAAATTAATGTAAAAAATTCTTTTGACCAAGGTAATAAACAACTAAAAGACATTTGACACTTTGTGTAACAGGTTTCCCGACGGTAGAAAGGAAAGAGAAATACTCTCAGTGGCAACTTACACTAACAATTTCAGTTACTAGTTCTACAGAGGCAACCGGCACCTATTCGTAATAATATTTCATACAGTTCCTCAGACAGCTCTGCTAGAAAGTCAGTCTCCTAAGTATCTTTCTCAAAACAATATTCGTCTATTTATCCTAAAACTTTGCCCCACACTGATACAGTTGTCATGGCCCACTGCAGTAAATATATTAGGCGGATGAGAGTAATTTGGAGGATGAATTCTAGCTCCTGCCAAATTTACAAAAGAATCATTTATACCACTGAGACTTCCTAGAGCAGTGATTCTTAAAGTATAGTCCCTGAACCAAATTAGCAGTATCACCTCAAATTCTCTTGGAAGTGCAAACGCTGGGCCCTCACCCCAGATCTGATTCATTCTGGGGTGGGGTCTAACGATCTGTGTTTTAACAAGTCTACTAGATGATTCTGACGCATGCTGAAGTTTAACAACCACTGCTCTAAAGAAAAATTTTCATGTATTTCCTTCCTAAAATGTATTGCTTCTATAAATTGGTTATCAGAATGTTCCTATAAATTATATGAAGGAAACAAGATTTACCTACTAGAAATAACCATATGACCCAGTGTAGCATTCTACCTATTTCAATATTTCACATACAAAAAGGAATCAAGTATAAAGTAATAAACACTCATATATCTACCACCCCATTAAGAAACATCAGAAACACAGTAAAGCCTCCAATGTTCTTCACGTTCTCTTTGCATTTTTACTATGTATTCTATCATTTAGGAATTCATACATATAAAATTTACTACTTTTTTAAATATTTAAATCTTCATATTGTTCCTATACTTTTTAAAACTTGCTATTTTTTTCCTAAGCACTGTTCCTGAGGTGTATCCATGTTGATAGCTCCCCTTCACCACTGCATAGAATTCTACCATACATCTGTACTGTTTTCATTTCTGTGACTGATGGTTGTTACTTCCAATTCTTTTTCACTATTACAAACGATGTTGCCATGAAGTTTCTTTTTCTTTTTTTTTGAGATGGGGTCTCGCTCTGTCACCCAGACTGGAATGCGCTGGCGTGATCTCGGCTCACTGCAACCTCTGTCTCGGGGGTTCAAGAGATTCTCTTGCCTCAGCCTCCCAGGTAGCTGAGATTACAGGTGTGTGCCACCACAACTGACTAAGTTTTGTATTTTTAGTAGAGACAGGGTTTCACCATGTTGGCCAGGCTGGTCTTGAACTGCTGACCTCAGGTGATCCACCTGTCTCAGCCTCCCAAAGTGCTGAGATTACAGGAGTGTGCCACTGTGCCCGGCCTGAAGTTTCATATAGCCTTCTTCACATGTGCAAAAGTTCCTGCGAGATGCACACCTAAGAACAGAGCGTCCTAGAATATCCAAACCAAATTTGCAGGACATTTTGCCAGGGTGCTTTCCTATTTTGGACAGCGTTGTTGTCCAATCTACATCACCACAGCAGTTCAAAGATTTCCAGTTGCTCTGTTTCAGGGGTGTCCAATCTTTTGGCTTCTCTGGGCCACACTGGAATAATTGTCTTGGGCCACACACAGAATATACTAACACTAATGATAGCTGATGAGCTTAAAAAAAAAATCCACAAAAATAGCTCATAATGTTTTAAGAAAATTTATGAATTTGGGTTAGGCCACATTCAAAGCCATCCTGGGCCACACGTAGTCTGCGGGTTGGACCAGCTTGCTCTATGCCACTTCTAACACTCTGTATTGGCAAACTTAATTTGGGGTCAGTCTAATGGATATGGAATAAGAGTATATTGTGCTTTTAATTTTTATTACTGTCATTTAGTTTTCCTCTCTGTACATATATTTTGCCTTTTTTTTTGTTACTGACATAGTATTTCTGTCTGTATTCTGGACCATATCTTTTGTTGATTACATGTCAGGATCACTATCTTCCCTTGCTCTCTGCTTCCTTTTCTTATTTTCATGTTTTCTTTAGAATCTCAAAATTTTAAACTACAAAACTACTGAACTCAACTTTTGGTGCCTCACTCTTCCCTAGCTCAAGGTCATAAAATTGTTTTAGAATTTTTTTCTATAAACAAAACAAACTGGCCTTTTAAATTTAGGTGTTTAATCCATCTGGAGATGTGTTTTGTGTGGTTTTCATAAGGATCCAGTCTTTTTTTCACGTAAATAATGAATTATTCTGGCCCATGCTTTCAATAGCACCTCTGTCATGTATGTTAAGTTTCTGGTATTTTGTGCCATTCATCTAACTGTCTATCACTATATTTTGTGCTATTTTTTCTGTTTTGTGCCATTCATCTAACTGTCTATCGCTATATTCAACACCACAATGTCTTAATTACTACAGTTTTTTGACAGGGCTTTCTTTCCTATCAAGCAAGCCTACCCTGTCCGTTCTTCCTGGATTGCCTTGGCTATTCTTAACCCTGTGCTTATCAAGTTCTAAGAAACACACAACAAAAAGGGATCAGAAGACAATACTCTGAGTCTCCCACCTCTACTTTAACAAAGTAGCTCCACAATTACACAGTTAACACAGAACAACACAATATTTCTACGGTCCCTTTAATTCTGAATTATACAAATCCTAGTAGTTTACTTTCAGTGTCTCATGCTCTACTGATCGAACTAGCCAGGCGACCCAAAGTAGTTTACTTTAATAAAGACATAAAAAAAAGATTTATCATCTGTATTAGTATGAAGAACGAAATCTATGAAATCTAGAATTAAAAAGTTTTAAAAAGCTTATACAAATCTAAAATGTAGGCATTTGAAAAGCATTAACAAAGTTACCTGCATCAAATACTGTGCACCTTCTCTCAAGTCATCTGCATGTACTGGAGCGTAAAATGCCTTCATTTTGTTCTTAATAAGCCATCGCTGATATTTGGCTTGATCGATGGACATCTCTTTCATGGCTTGTCTTCGAGGACCCTTTGAATAAAATATTAATAATATATTTAATTAAAAGTAATCTACTTCACATTTACATAAACCATTCATCCTGTTATACTGGCTTGAAACAGGTGACTAAATGTAGGGGCGGAAAAAGTATAACAATAGCATTTTATTTTCATGTAGTCTTTTTAATACATAAGATTAGAAAAAAGTAGAGTTGATGGAATAGCTAAGGCACAAGGATGCCAGTAGAAAGAAGAAAAGAAACACAGACTTAAAAATAAATTAAGTTTCCATTCTAAGTAAATGAAAGAGGTTAGAAGCTATTGAAAATGAAGAGATTATACAGAGTAAAATAACCACCTTCTATTTTCTACAGAAAGTTTCCCTAGTTTGATTTTCGTTACTCCCAAATGTCTGTGTTATTAATTCTAACTTGAGAATATCACTGAAAATCAAAGTGAGCTATATAATATTAATGCATTTTTCTTCAAAATTCTGTTAAAAGGATGAAATAACAGGAGAAACTAAATGAGCTTTGTTAACTCATAACTCTATTTTGATCCTTGTAAGCAATACACAAAATGTTTTATACACAAATATATAAAACAAAAATCTAAAAATAAGCTTAAGAGAACACACCCTAAATGTAAATAAGTAAAAATATAATTTACCTTTTGTAGTAGGGAAATTGTCTCATTTGTAAACGTCTTATGCTCAAGCCTTGATTTAGCTGATCAGCTCAGAGACAAACTAGAAAACTCCACAAGTCCCAAGTGGGGTCAGTGTCTCCAAGAATCCTTCCACCACCCTAGACACACACACACACACACACACACACGCCCTTTGACTTTGCCATTGTATAAGCAGAACAACCAGCTGGGGATGAGACATGAGGTATACAACACACGCTTCTAGAACCAAAGCAAGATGAAGAACAGAACTTGGGAGAGAAGCTAATCCAACAAATACCCCTATTTCTTATGCAGCACAGGTAAGCCATCATCCAGTCTGTTCTTAATAACCACAATGCCAAAAAACTAAAAACTACTTTCAGATTAAAAAAGTTCATCATTTTTAATAGTTCTCTTCTGGCTAAAACAAAAAAGAATTGGTAACTAAGTGTTTGAACTTAGAAATTCAGCATTCATTTTGCTCTTCTTACATACCAGAGATACTACTTCCCCCTAAAGATATTTATCACAATTTGCCTATTTTTTCCAACCCCCATTTTTTTTTCTGTTAAGTGTATGTTCCCAAGTGTTCTTGGGACTTTAAAACACACACACACACACACACACACACACACAAGTTCTGCAATACATGTGCAGAATGTGCAAGTTTGTTACATAGGTATATACATGCCATGGTGGTTTGTTGCACCCATCAACCTGTCATCTACATTAGGTATTTCCCCTAATGCTATCCCTCCCCAAACACCCCCACCTCCTGACAGGTCCTGCTGTATGATGTTCCCCTCCCTGTGTCCATGTGTTCTTATTGTTCAACTCCCATTTATGAGTGAGAACATGCAGTATTTGGTTGTTTGTTCTTGGGTTAGTTTGCTGAAAATGGTTTCCAGCTTCATCCATGTCCCTGGCAAAGGACACGAACTCATCCTTTTTTATGGCTGCACAGTATTCCATGGTGTATATGTGCTACATTTTCTTTATCCAGTTTATTACTAATGGGCATTTGGGTTGGTTCCAAGTCTTTGCTGTTGTCAACAATGCTGCAGTAAACATACATGTGCATGTGTCTTAATAGAAGAATGATTTATAATCCTTTGGGTATATACCCAGTAATGGGACTGCTGGCTCAAATGGTATTTCTGGTTCTAGATCCTCGAGGAATCGCCATGCTGTCTTCCACAATGATTGAACTAATTTGAACTCCCACTAACAGAGTAAAAGCAATCCTATTTCTCCATATCTTCTCCAGCATCTGTTGTTTCCTGACTTTTTAATGACCACCATTCTAACTGGCGTGAGATGGTATCTCATTGTAGTTTTGATTTGCATTTCTCTCTGATGAGATTTTTTTCATATGTTTCTTGGCCACATAAATGTCTTCTTTTGAAAAGTGTCATTCAGATCCTTTGCCCACTTTTTGACGGGGTAGTTTTTTTCTTGTAAATTTGTTTAAGTTCCTTGTCGATTCTGGATATTAGCCCTTTGTCAGTTGGGTAGATTGCAAAAATTTTCTCCCATTCTGTAGGCTGCCTGTTCACTTTGATGATAGTTTCTTTTGCTGTGCAGAAGCTCTTTACTTTAATAATATCCCATTTATCAATTTTGGCTTCTGTTGCCATTCCTTTTGGTGTTTTAGTCATGAAGTCTTTACCCATGCCTTTGTCCTGAATGTTACTGACTAGGTTTTCTTCTAGGGTTTTTATGGTTTTAGGTCTTACGTTTAAGTCTTTAATCCATCTTAATTTTTGTATAAGGTATAAGGAAGGGGCCCAGTTTCAAACATATTAATGAGAAAAATAACAGTGAATTTTGACTCCATAAGTATCAAAAAGCCAAACCACTCTATAAGGACAACACAGTTTGTTAAAATCTACTCATAATGAATAAGAAAAACAATGAGAGCTCAAAATTCAGTATCTGTTCCAAAATGCTACTTCGAGACCATTTAAGGGCAAAAATATTTTGAAAAAAACAGCTACCTGAAAAAAAAAAAAAAAACAGGTTTGCTTGTCAAATTATTTCCAATCTAGAAAGCCCTATAAATTACAAATTATATATAGCATAAAAATATTTTAGTATAAAAAAATTACTTCACACCTGTCAGAATGGCAATTATTAAGTCAAAAAAACAAAAACAACAACAACAAAAAAAAAACACAGATGCTGGTGAGGTTGCAGAGAAAAGAAAACACTTATACACTGTTGGTGGGAATGTAAATTATACTTCAGCCACTGTGGAAAACAGTATGGCTTTCTCAAAGAGCTCAAAGCAGAACTATCATTTGACTCAGCAATCCCATTATTGGGCATATCTCCAAAGGAACATAAATTGTTTTACCATAAAGACACATTCATGTACATGTTCATCGCAGCACCATTCACAACAGCAAACACATGGAATCACCCTAAATGCCCATCTGGATAAAGAAAATGTGGTACATATATACCATGGAATATTATGCAGCCATAAAAAAGAATGAGACCACTTCCTTTCCAGAAACATGGCTGCAGCTAGAAGCTATAATCCTAAGTAAACTAACACAGGAACACAAAACAAAATACCCCATGTTCACTCTTATAAGTGGGAGTTAAACATTAAGTACATAAAGATACAAAGGAGGGAAAAAGAGACACTGGGGGCTACTGGATGGGAGGAGGGTGAGGATCAAAAAATTATCTACAGGGTGCTATGCTTATTACCTGGGTGACAAAACAATCTGCACACCAAACCCCTGTGTTTAACTATATAACAAACCTGCACATGTATCCCTGAACCCAAAATAAAACTTTAAAAAACTTGAAAAAGAAAACAAAATTGATACTTACCATATGTACATGGCCACAGATCATCAAACCAACATTTTTTGTGAAATCATGAACAAGATGAAGTAAAGCTGGACGTGAGTTTGGAGCACCTGTCATAACAAGACACTGTGGCCTAATTTAAGATGAAAAGACAAATTTAGATAAATTTGTGTTTCTGGCAACAAGAACATGATTTTAAGTTGTTTCTCTAAGAAACTTTCTGTATTCAACTGTCCTTAAAACGCAGGCCACAGGATCCTCAAAAATAATATTTTTAACCTGGACTTCTTGGTACATGAGAAATGCAGAAACAAAATCCTGGAACAAACATCATGCCAAATGTCTCTCTAAAATAACAGGCAATGTTATACATCAAGATTCTGCTAGGTATTACAGAAAGAAATTATCAGGCTAGTTAAAAAAATACGTAACAATTTTTCATTTTCTGAAGGTAACAAATAATCTATTAATAATTCTTTCACAGAGTTTTCAAAACTTCCTGCAAGCACAGCTTTGCCTTCATGTACAAAATAGGTCACTTTCCTTCTCAGCTTGATCACTTCATAATTACTACTACTTCATGGTATCAGCCCTCTCTAATCTAGCTTAACATTAATCACTGTTGTCACGTGAGTAAAATCACCTATGGTGAAAAAAAGACTTCTACTTGAACTAGAAATTTTAATTCTAGCTATCAATAATGAAAGCCAAAACTGAATTCAATTGCCTTTGCAAATGTGAGACAGTGGCATGCCTTTCATATATTTGTAACTCTTGATTTTCACTGACTAGAAATGGAAATCACTGATATTTAATGAAAAAAATATACAGGTCTCCATTTGGTAGGTCCAAACAGGTTGGCAAAAATTCTTTAAGACAAGGATTTATATAATCAAAATAAACTATAACAGAAAGTGAACTGCAGACTACAATTTCTGACTTAAACATTAACTTTTAGAGGAGTCCTTAAAATAAGCATGAAAACCTAAATAACAACTTTTCAAAAAATACCATCTTACTTAGAATTTTAGCAAATGAGCTGGTAAAGCAATTCTGTCTGGGAGAGTTGCTTTGAGGCAATCAAACATGAAATCATGCTCCAGGCTTTCTGAGCTTTAGCAAGTTACATAACTCCTTAGCCAGACAGCATATTTCCTAGTCTTCCTAGAAGCTACATGTGGCCCAATGACTAACTTATAGCCTGTAAGTATGTTCCTATTTCCAGGGCATGTCCTTTAAAAAAGGAAGCTATGCTGCCTCCATACATTCTTCCCCCTTTCCAGAAAGCTAGACTATGGATGCGGTGATGACTCTGACCACATGAACAAAAACAGCTAGGGAATGACAGACTGATAAGGAATGTGGGTCCTGAGTGACCAAAGTACAGCAAATCTGCTTACCTGCCACGAACCATCTCTCTACTTCTGGACAACCATGTGACACCAATGCGTCTCTTGTTTGAACCACTGTATTTTTCAGTCTTTTTGTTACAGTAGTTTAACCCATACCCTAACGAATAGAATCCGTTATTGTGAGAAATGAACTTGTAGCCCCTACCTCCACTAAATAATAAACCACAAAGATATAATTTGCTACAGTTTTATCATACCAAAAATGGTACAGTACAAAGTTTATTAGGGATGATTTTGAGTAACAGCAGCAGAGTGCACATCTGCCTTGATTTTATCTCCTTTCTCAAAGCTCTCCATGACATAGAGATTTTTTTAAAGTCACAAACCACAAAAATATCTAGAGCACAAGTGCATTGAAATATTGAAAGCTAGAAAGCAACTGGAAGAAAAGTAACGGATTTGACAAATCAGGAAAAAATGAAATCTGAAAAGCACATGAGAAAGCTATGAAACTACCAGATTTTACATCTAAAAATCACCAAAATGCCTAGGAGTTAGGAACAGTAGGTCCCTCTGGACATGGCAGAACAGTGTGTTAAAGAAAGTAAAAGTTTACACAAGAAGTAACTAGATGGATCTAAATCATTTCCATCACTGTGATAGGTCACTGTCCCTGTCCCTTCCCAACCCTACTAAGCTGGGGCTTATTTGCTGGAGAGAGCCCCTGGTCTGGGAGTCACCAGCAACAGCTGGGGGCAGAAGTAAGCTACTTTTAATAGGAGAGTTTAAAGAACATGTGTATACTGAACCCTGAAACCTTTAAGCTCCTTTCTCCACTTGGCTCCCAGAACGCTCTACCTACAAGCAGAAGATTAAAAGAATCTTTTCTGGAAAATCTAATCAGATCAAAAAGAAAGCCTTTCTTTCCAGCAAAGCCACATTAATCCACATTAAGGATTTCAACTGACAAGCTCCACTCACCAATGCCGAACTTCCCTGGCCAAGTATTAGAGATACTTCATTTCAGACAAGGCTAAATCCCAAAAATTAAAGAAACAGTAAACAGTAAGAAACTACAAGGTGAAGACAACAAAAATCGTTCAGCAAGTTTGGTGAAGGTTAAGATGGTGATGAATATAGTTAAGTAAGAAGAAAAATTATTACTTTTGGGGAAACAAAAAAGCTATGTAGCAAAGAAAAAACAGTAATTTAATTTACTACATGGCTCAGCTGTTACAGCAGGTTTAAAAGTCTTAAAAATAGAAATATCAAATATGATTGATATAATCAAAATCATGATATAAAACATACTGGGAGGATGGGGTATAAAGGTAAGGATGCATGCATGTGGTAGGCATGTACAGATGAAAGACATCAGTCGATAGTACCCAAAATTAAAAATCAAAAAGTACAGCAGTTCCCCCCTTATCTGCAGCTTTGTTTTCCATTGTTTCAGAATATAGAACATTCCATAAATACACAATTCTTAAGTTTTAAATTATACATCATTCTGAGTAGTGTGGTGAAATTTCTCAACATCCGGCTCCATCTGGCCTGGGACATAAATTCTCCCTTTATCCAGCGTCTCCATGCTACAGATACTACCTGCCCAATATCTGTACTGGTTATCAGATCAACTGTTGCATATCGCAGTGCCTGTGTTCAGGCAACTCTTATTTTACTTCATGATGCCCTCAAAGCACAAGAGTAGTGATGCTGGCAATTTGAATATGCCAAGAAAAACTGTAAAATGCCTCCTTTAAGGGAAAAGGTGAAAGTTCTTAGTAAGGAAAGAAAAAAAATCATATGCAGAGGTTACTAAAATCTACAGAAAGAAAATCAATCTTCTAACTGCGAAATTATAAGGAAGGAAAAAGAAATTCATGCTAGTTTTGCTTCTGTACTTCAAACTGTAAGAGTTGCAGCTGTAATGTGCAATAAGGGCTTAGTTAAGATGGAAAAGGCACTAACTTTGTGGATAGGAGACATGAACAACAACCACAAAAAGGTGTTCTGACCCATGACAATGAAGTTGAGTACTCTCTGCAGTTCCAGCTATCCACTGAGGGTCCCGGAACATAACCCCTGTGGGTAACGGGACTACTGTGCAGCAACACAAGCATGATATTTATGAAGTAAATAATATGGTTACCTGTAGTTGTGAGACAAAGAGGGATATGAGCAGCAGGCAACTAATGATTTTCATGACAAACCTTGCAGACTAGCTTTTCCTCTTTACACAATATTCATGTATAATTCTCGTAAAAATTAAAAAGCCAAATTGGGCTATTTTTTTTTTTTTAGACAGGGTCTCGCTATTGCCCAGGCTAGCATGTAGTGGTGCAATCATGGCTTACTATAGCCTAGACACTTCTAGACTCAAGCGATCCTCCAGCCTCAGTCTCCCGACCACAGGTATGCACCATCATACTTGGCTATTTTTAAAATTTTTGGTAAAGACAAGATCTCACTATGTTGCCTAGCCTGGTCTGAAACTGCTGGTCTCCAACTCCTAAGCTCAAGTGATCCTTCTGCCTCAGGCTCCCCAAGTGATGGGACTGCAGGCATGAGCCACCATGCCCAAAAATAATTTTTTTTTAATGTTGCCTTTACTACAATGAGCCAAAGCAACAGGTTTTTTTGTTTGTTGGTTTTTTAAATTAATGGCAAATAAACATAGACTCTTGGTCATACTCTCAGTTCTAGGATACAACTTTTACATAAAAGAATAATTTCTATTTTCTGTTATCTTTGACATCACTATCCAAAATATGCTGAAGTGAAAAGTTTTCCTCCCAGGGCTCTCATTCCTTCTTCTCCATTTCTGTCTACACTAAAGCTGAAGACATGCGTGTGGTCTCTGAGAACTTTTATTCTAGCAAAAGGAAGAGGGGAATTCGAAAAGTAACAAAAAAATAAACAATTACTTTGACTGGGAAGGAGACTGGGTAGAGCAATTCTTTTGACACTTATCTATGTTTCAGCGTTTCTTTAAATATAGGAAAGATTTGTGTTTATCATGCAGAAGCCAATAAGGAGGGATTACTCATGACTAAAGAAAGTTTATACTGAGGGTTAATAAACTATTAGAAAGATAATATATTCTTTTTTTGTTTTTTTTTTGAGACGGAGTCTCACTCTGTCGCCCAGGCTGGAGTGCAGTGGCATGATCTTGGCTCACTGCAACTTCTGCCTCCTGGGTTCAAGACATACTCTTGCCTCAGCCTCCCAAGTAGCTGGGACTACAGGCATGCGCCACCATGCCTGGTTAATTTTTGTATTTTTAGTAGAGACAGGGTTTCACCATGTTGGCCAGGCTAGTCTCGAACTCTTGACCTCAAGTGATCCCCCAGCCTCAGTCTCCCCAAGTGCTAGGATTACAGGCATGAGCCACCGTGCCCATCCAAAAAGGTAATATATTCTTAAAGTCATTTATTGAGGAAAATAGTAATAAATGCTCTTTAGTGTAAGCACTGATTCTTTGTCACTATAAGTTGCTTCCAGTTAATCATTGATAAGACACAACTAACAATTTTAGTGTGTTGGTAATGTACAAAATAAGGCATGTCAAAAAATCTTTATGAATCTCATACAGTTACATCACTTTAATGGCCATGGAGAAAATAAAACTTTGACTTGATGATAAGCATCATTTAAAAGTCTTCAAGTGAGAAAACTCCAAAACCCTCATAACATTTTTTAAGGTAGATGTTAATTTTTCTCTTTGTACAATTTTGTTCTTGAATAATTAAACTGCCCAAGTCCAATTAAAAATGTGAAATGCACATGAAAATGTCACTGAAAATAAGAACTGACTGGCCAGCAAAAGAAAATGCTTCCATGTTTCCTTCTTTATCACATACCTAAAGTTTTTCACGTGGTCTTCCACTCCAGTAAGACGAATTGAATGCTGCAGTGCATTCAGGTAAGTCAGGGCTTGTGTAGAGGATCCCCAATTCACATCTGTGGAAAGATAATGTTCATGCAGCATTAACATCAGTAATAACAACCAATCAATAGCGAATCTGAGGCACAGAGAATTAAACATGCTTTCACATTTAAAAAGTCAATTGCTGAAATACACTATTGTACTTTCAATAGTTCACATATACAGCAAGATATTAAGACTGATAATCTGAACTATAATTCATTTAAAGAAAAAGTATAATTTAGAAAAGACTGAGATAGGGCTGCAGACATGCTGTGCATACAACTCTAAAAGAGTTTCACAAATAAGTATGTTACAATTATTGTTTGTATAGCCAAAGGTCTAAAGGGAAATGAGCAAATTTCTAATTGTTAAGAAATACTTGTTTATAGTACTTAACTGTCTGGGTTATTTGAACAGGAAAATTTTATTTCTTATTGAATAAACAACTTGAACTTCAAATGATTTTAGACATTTGTTAATTTATAGACTTCATAGGTATGTTAGAGAAATAATTTCTTCTAAAATGGTTTATTTCATTTCTGGAGCTACCATTTTAATCTAAAAGCTCATCATTTTATATCTGGATTACAAAATGTATTCTTACTGAAACTACTCTTGTAATCTCTTCCCAATCTATTCTATTAAGCCCAAATGAAGACTTTCTCATCAGGTCTTTCTTGTGTCACAGGTTATAATGCTCAATACTGGGACCAATCCTAACATACTCTAGCATCATCATCTTACATGGAGATACATTTAGCTGTTATCAATATGACATACTAGGAAATCACTAATCATTGCCCAGTTAAAACAAGTTTGTCCAATTTCTCCTGCTACACAGTATCCTAGTGGGAAAGACACTATGTCTTCCAATATTTTGTTAACTCCATGTTATTCAATACAGTTCTAAGACCACAGTAGGTTATATATATAAATAGCTTAGCTTATTAGGCTATATAGCTACTACAGTACTGTAACTGGATCCTTTCAAAAGATAATTTTAAAATATAGTGAGTGCAGCAAAATGTTAATTATATGCATTTATTATTTTTCTACAAATAGGATCAATTTAATTTATGAGTAAGAATGGAAACCATAAGAATAAAAAATCTCGAAGTACCTGTTTTATTAAAACTACATGTATTTGAAAAAAATAAAACTTTTAAGAGTTTGGAAATAACGTATTTTAGGTTTTATACAAAGTAGCTTTCAAATATACAAAAGATGATGCTTAAAATGAAAAATAACTTCTAGATGTTTTCTAGCTTGGGATACAAACAAAAAAGGCTACTAACCTGGTTTTTTGTAGGTAACATAAATATACAGCCCAAGGACTATCACATATGTTAGCAGTGCAGCCCACCAGTTAATGACAAACATCACTATGCAACAAAGAATTGCTCCAAGAAGTGATATCCACATGTTGTAGTATTTGAATGCAGGACGCCATCCTAACAATAACAAATAAATAAGTCACGCAAATACTTCATCTGCTTTACATAATGGTACATATGTATTCAAAAAATAACATTCTTTAGGGCTGCCACGCTGAGAGGACTCTAAGCATTAAGTATAAGTCTAATACTGAAAAGTGAAGTCAAAGACTATTATTGATCACAATTGAATTTGACAATTCTTGATGACTATGAAAGGGCAGTATCTATTTCCACATTACTGTATCCTACTAGTTCTGTATTCAATAAACTCTTCATTAAAAGAGTAAATCAACCTACCTTAGGTGAATGTTAAAACTACAGAAGGTTTAAAAGAAAAAAAAGGTTTCAAATTGAATCCTTAGTAGTAACTAGGCTTTATTTTCTGGTTCTAGGATGACTCATATCCATAGTCTAATGAATATATAAGACATTTCAAACAAAATGTTCATAAAAATCATTAAAAACATAATCAACATGCTAGAACTAAGAGCTGACTACAGAAACACATACCTTTCCATTTAGTGAAGTATTTATGAAGGAAGCCCACTTTAAAAAATGTTGAAGACCATGTTTTTAAATTTTCATTGGTAAGTAGTTCCACAGGCAAAATTATTTTAAAAGATCATTTCAATAAAATTTATATATTTAAAGTAAAAACGTGATGCTAGAATGTTTGTGTCCAAAGTTCTCATACTTTATCTTCCCTGTTCTCAGACTTTCAAATCTTTAAAAGGAACAATGCTTTTGTTCCTTCAGTTCCTTTCCTAATTTGCAATGGTAGTCACAGTTTATAAGAAAAGTCTCATATATTTACAGTTGACAGAGACCCCTTATGTCAGAATTTTACAGAATTCACTATATTAAAACCATTTTCTTACAGGTAACCTACATCATAATTATGTTCTTAGAACTAAAATAGAAATCAGCTAAAAATTGAAAAACTAGTTTTTTAAAAAGTAACAATTTTTCACATTGTTATCAGAATTAGAGATTAATGCTACCAAACGCTTTGAAGACAAACAATATTATCAGTAAACTTACTGATAAAGAGATCTTTGAAGACTTAATTTGAAGTAACTATAAAGGCAGACTTGGCATTAATGAACTAATCCCACATATAATATCTTTTAAAATGTGGCAATACTTTTATTTTCTTTGAAATCAAAAATAATATTTATAAACTTTTTTAAAAATGTAAAATTACCTGGAGATTTTGCAAGTGATGCATGGAATACTGAAAAATTGATCAATGCATATGATGCAAGGAAGAAGTTTGAGATAATGGGAGCAATAACATTCAGTTCAGCTGCAAAACAAACGTGTGAGATTTATTGACGTATTAGACATTTAACTTTTTAAAATTATGAAGTATTTCAAATCTTTAGTTAACAACACAGCACCCCATAACTACCATCCAGATTTCATAAACATTTAGATTTTGCCATATATGCCTCATAGACTTTACTTTTCAGGAATCCAATCCTATGCAAACTATTGAATCCCCTTTATACTTTATCTCACACTTCTCCAAACTTGGTATATTCTGTCCAGTCATATATAGTTTTATGATATATATAGTCTATATGCATCATATAGTACTGTTCTGCGTGTTTTAAAAGTTATGTAAATAGCATACCATATGTATCATTCTGAAATTTGATCTTTTACATTTATTTTTGAAATTCATCCACATTGAAATATGAAAACCAAGTTTATTCCTTTAACTGCTGCATATTTTTCTTCTATTGATCTAGGTTGCTTTCATTTTTCACTATAATGAATAATACTAGAAACATTATTGTATATGGCTCTTTAAGTATATATACAAGTTTCTACAGGGCACACACCTAGAAGGAAAACTGCTGATCACAGAAAACTTTACGAGATATTGCCCATTTGTTCTCCAAAAGTGGCTACACCAAATACACATCTAATGGCATCAGATGGGAGTTAGTTTCCACATAGTCCCACAACACTTGGTGGTACATCAGCCTTTTAATGTCAACTAGTCTCAGAGGTTAGACAAAATTCTTTAAACCTTAAAAGGTCCAATGTTGTCTTTAGCAGTGGAAGACCCAACAGAGCTCACTTGTGATCAGAGGCAGAGTGCCAAAAAAATAGATCACCAAAGGCACCAATGTCACAGGGGACACTGGAATCCTTTTCCTTATGCCATTGTCACGTTTGTTTTAGGAAAAATAACCTAGGAATTCCCTTTAGCTCTAATGAGAACTAGGTAATGGCAATAATTTCAGCAAATATGTACTGGGTGCTATTAGTTACAGTACTTTATAAACTTTCTTTGATTACAAAGAGACTTAGTATACCAAGATAACATTGTTAATAATAATTCAATGTCTAGAATACAGATGCACCAAAAATCTACAATAACACACCATTTATATAACTAACCAATTAAGATAAATCCAAGTGCAATTAAGAATGTTAAGATGTAGCCACGAAGAGGTTCGTTATTTTTCCCATAACCTTTAGCAAACATCTGGAAAGCTGGGTAGATGTNTACATCATAATTATGTTCTTAGAACTAAAATAGAAATCAGCTAAAAATTGAAAAACTAGTTTTTTAAAAAGTAACAATTTTTCACATTGTTATCAGAATTAGAGATTAATGCTACCAAACGCTTTGAAGACAAACAATATTATCAGTAAACTTACTGATAAAGAGATCTTTGAAGACTTAATTTGAAGTAACTATAAAGGCAGACTTGGCATTAATGAACTAATCCCACATATAATATCTTTTAAAATGTGGCAATACTTTTATTTTCTTTGAAATCAAAATAATATTTATAAACTTTTTTAAAATGTAAAATTACCTGGAGATTTTGCAAGTGATGCATGGAATACTGAAAATTGATCAATGCATATGATGCAAGGAAGAAGTTTGAGATAATGGGAGCAATAACATTCAGTTCAGCTGCAAAACAAACGTGTGAGATTTATTGACGTATTAGACATTTAACTTTTAAAATTATGAAGTATTTCAAATCTTTAGTTAACAACACAGCACCCCATAACTACCATCCAGATTTCATAAACATTTAGATTTTGCCATATATGCCTCATAGACTTTACTTTTCAGGAATCCAATCCTATGCAAACTATTGAATCCCCTTTATACTTTATCTCACACTTCTCCAAACTTGGTATATTCTGTCCAGTCATATATAGTTTTATGATATATATAGTCTATATGCATCATATAGTACTGTTCTGCGTGTTTTAAAAGTTATGTAAATAGCATACCATATGTATCATTCTGAAATTTGATCTTTTACATTTATTTTGAAATTCATCCACATTGAAATATGAAAACCAAGTTTATTCCTTTAACTGCTGCATATTTTCTTCTATTGATCTAGGTTGCTTTCATTTTCACTATAATGAATAATACTAGAAACATTATTGTATATGGCTCTTTAAGTATATATACAAGTTTCTACAGGGCACACACCTAGAAGGAAAACTGCTGATCACAGAAAACTTTACGAGATATTGCCCATTTGTTCTCCAAAAGTGGCTACACCAAATACACATCTAATGGCATCAGATGGGAGTTAGTTTCCACATAGTCCCACAACACTTGGTGGTACATCAGCCTTTTAATGTCAACTAGTCTCAGAGGTTAGACAAAATTCTTTAAACCTTAAAAGGTCCAATGTTGTCTTTAGCAGTGGAAGACCCAACAGAGCTCACTTGTGATCAGAGGCAGAGTGCCAAAAAAATAGATCACCAAAGGCACCAATGTCACAGGGGACACTGGAATCCTTTTCCTTATGCCATTGTCACGTTTGTTTTAGGAAAATAACCTAGGAATTCCCTTTAGCTCTAATGAGAACTAGGTAATGGCAATAATTTCAGCAAATATGTACTGGGTGCTATTAGTTACAGTACTTTATAAACTTTCTTTGATTACAAAGAGACTTAGTATACCAAGATAACATTGTTAATAATAATTCAATGTCTAGAATACAGATGCACCAAAATCTACAATAACACACCATTTATATAACTAACCAATTAAGATAAATCCAAGTGCAATTAAGAATGTTAAGATGTAGCCACGAAGAGGTTCGTTATTTTTCCCATAACCTTTAGCAAACATCTGGAAAGCTGGGTAGATGTTGTCCTTACATAAAGCCTAATGAAAGAAAACATTAAAATTAAATATATTAAAATTAGATATATAGATTTGCTGATAGTTCTAATAGGTTAATCAGGATTGAGACTCAAGTTTCTAATTCTTGGTCATCTCTTTTATCCTGTCCCACATACTGCTTCACCTACAAAATGTAAAGGAAATTCAAACATTTCAAACATCAGAAGGATGGTAGTCAAAATTTCTATCTGCCTTACCCTATCCCCATGTTGAAATTAAATTTTATGAAGAAGAAATCAGAGAAGCAGGCATACAAGTAAAAACAAAGTTGGAAGCTTGATAAATATGATATAGTTGTGACCTATTTTAAGAAAAACAAGCCGAAATCTTAAAGCAGATAAAAATCCTGACTATAAAACTTAACTACTTTTCTTAAAACATTGCTGAACACTGTCTTAAATGATATTTTCTACCTTTAGTATACTCATTGGCTATAAATACAGCATTAAGAACAAGACTGCAGAATCAACATTCATTTATTTGATTTAGCAATAAAAAGTACTTCCCATCAGTATTCAGCTGTTTAATGCTCACTAAAAGGAGATAATGTCTATCCTATACATCATTATACCCTCAAGTAATGAACACAATGTGTAGCACATGTTTGGTACTTAAATATTTGTAAAATAAAATATTTAGGTTGACATCATACTGACTAGAACAAAGATATTTTGCTACTTCCTATTTGCAGTCTTAGACTGCATTCCTATCCTTAGACATCTTGAAAATGTATGCTAAATATGTCAAAAAAGCAAACATCCAGCACTTCTAAAAAGACAACCCAGACTATACCTTGACAGCAGGCAAATGCACAAACGTTTATATAAACAAACATATTCACGTTCATTCATACACGTAAAATTATGTATGTCTTTATGTGCATATATATATCATATATATA
>NW_016806805.1:3372302-3482023 GCF_001698545.2 Rhinopithecus bieti
TATATATATATATATATGGTTGACAGAAACAAATAAATTTGTAAATAGCAACAATTCCAAATTAAGAAGCATTACTTTAACTCTCCCTTTAATAAAGCCTGTAATATAAAAACACTTACCTGAAATATTTTGGGAGCACTCACAAGGGATGCTAATGCTGAAGAAAGAGTGGCTGAAAAGATACCTGCAGAAATTAATGGTGTAAATCCTGACACCATACTCATTACCTTAAATAAAAGTGACAGAAATAGAAAAATAAATCTCACAATTCAGAAAAAACACAATATTATGTGGTCACATTTTGAAGGAGGTTAACACTGGGGATAATTTTATAGTAATAACAACAATGCTATGTGCATTACAAATATCTGAAACAAATTTACCACTAGCCCTTACCTTAAGAAAACCTTTTCATTCGTAAAATGTTAAACACACACAATGGCAGAGAGAAGAGAATAATGAACTGCTAACACCCACCACCTAATTTCAACAATGATCAATGTGGGGCCATTCCCCACAATATTTTGAAACAAGTCCCAGATATCCTTTAACACATAAATATTTCAGTACATATCTCTAACAGGTAAGGACTTTTGAAAACTTAACTATAATGCCACTGTCACAGCTTAAAAACTTAATAATTGCTTAACAGTACCACAAAAAGGCAAGTCAGCATTCAAATTCCCAAAATTACCCTTTTTTTTCTTTCAAAAATAGTCTGTTCAAATCAGGATCCAAAAAACAAAGTTACACATTATATTTGGTTTATATGTCTCTTCAGTCTTTTTCAATCAACAGGTTCACATTTCCTTTTCCTTTTATTATGTTTCTATCATTTCTCTCATGGAGATCTCATGCTCTGGATTTTTCGGACTTCATCATCATTCTGTTGCTTAACCTCTTCTCATTTCTGTAATTCTAGTAAACGAGTACTATCTAGACAGTTAATCAAAATGAGGTAAAATTTTGGCAAGAGTATTGCATAAGTGCCATCATGTACTTCTATTAGGAAGGCTGTTTCTTATGTTAAGATAGTATTGTGGTTAGACTTTTTTTTTCTAAGCCTTTATCTTTTAGAGCTAAATGTGGAAATATTTCCAGCTGAAGATATGATCTAAAGTCTAGGGTTTTGCTCTAAATAATCTGGGATAGGAGGAGTTACACGGGAAACAAAATTAATCATGCATTGATAACTGATAAAGCTGGGTATTATAGGTATTAGGTGTATTACATTGCTTTCTCTATGTACATGTTCAAATATTTCCTCTTAGAAAACTTTAAAAAAAAAAAAAAACACCAACAATAAAGGACTGATCACCAAGCTCATGAATCAGGTAAATTCAAACTGAGGGGCACAATTCAAAACAACCTGGTTCAAATGCTGAAACTGTCAATGTCATGAAGATTACTGTGGGCTAGAAACTCCCCTAGATTAAATGATTTTAAAATGACACGATAACTAAATACTATGTGTGATCCTAGATGAATCTTGGACTTAGGAAAAATACTATAAAGGACATTACTGGGACAAGTGGAGAAATATGAACATAGGATATATATTTAAATAACAGTATTTCATCAATGTTTAATTTCTTAAGTAGGATAACCATATTGTACTTACACAAAATGCATTAAATACTTCGAAATGATTGTCATGTCATGATGTCTATAACTTATTTGAGGAGAAAAAGACTATACATATACACATACAAAGCAAATAGGGTACAATATAAACTAGTAAATATAACTGAAGGATAAGCACACAGGTATTCACTGTGTACTTCTGAATCTGTGAAACCTGTCAAAACACAAAATTAAAGTGGAGGAGTTGTGTGGTGGATTCAACTATTGTCAACTTGAGCAGCTGTGAATGGTATTATAAATTTCCCAGCAGTGAATGGTGATCATCACTCAGATTATTTGCTTCATTGGTAGAGATTTTATCTTTCATTTATATTGACTAAGAACATGTCAACTGAGACCAAAGAGATAAGGAAATCAGGTGTTAAGCTGTTTCTGTCACACACTTGACTGTAAAATTTAATTGTGTGTTTTTTTTTTTTTTGTTTTGTTTTTTTTGAGACGGAGTCTCGCTCTGTCGCCCAGGCTGGACTGCAGTGGCCGGATCTCAGCTCACTGCAAGCTCCGCCTCCCGGGTTCACGCCATTCTCCTGCCTCAGCCTCCCGAGTAGCTGGGACTACAGGCGCCCGCCACCTCGCCCGGCTAATTTTTTTTATTTTTTTAGTAGAGACGGGGTTTCACCGGGTTAGCCAGAATGGTCTCGATCTCCTGACCTCGTGATCCGCCCGTCTCGGCCTCCCAAAGTACTGGGATTACAGGCTTGAGCCACCGTGCCCGGCCGAAATTTAATTGTTTAAACCAAATGAAAAGTTAGCAACAGGTACAATCCCTGTCCACAATGCACAAGCCTGATTTCATGTACACATAAACCACCCTGTTGACTAAACATCTTTCCCTAGATCTTCCATTAGATTTAAGGTTAAATATGAAGAATACATCTCTGAAGTGTTTTAAAGACAGTAGCACAGACTTCTAACAGTGGGGAGAAAATCTGAAAAGATTATTTTCTACTCAGCCCTTTAAAAACAAGTTGGTAGTTATATATATGCTGTGCATTTTTCATAGTCACTATTTTTTCACGGTAATGCTGGATTACTTAGAACTGACAATCTTATCTTTAGGGAAGGAGACTGTGAAGGACAGATGAGTCAAGATTAAAATGAATAAACCTAATTTCTGCTATACAGCCTCATTAGATCACACAAAATTCTACATCTGTTGTAATGATCTCAAAGTTAAATTAAGTACAAAGAAAGAGGTAAGTGGACGAAAGTAGAGAAAGACTTTATGATACATTCTGCATTGTAGGAGTAAGGCAAAACTGACACCACCAGCATTACTATAACCTTTTCTCTTCCATGTTGAGGAAACAATACATTTTCCCTTCTTCCATCAGTTATAAATTGAAGTAAATTATGATCCAGACTTTTCACCTGGAAATACTATGTTTTGGGGCCTGCTATAATAGATTTCCTGTTTTCTAGTAAATAGTTGAACAGTTATCCAATAACCTCTGTACTTCTCAACATGTAATGGTAAAATATCAGCAGCAAGGATAATAATATTGAATGTAAATAATATTAGTGTCAACGATATACAGTGGAAACAGATGAAAAAAATGACCGTGTTGTCTCTAAAGGGGAAAAAAAGACAAAAGTCTAATAAAAGCTAAAAGATAGCAAGTAAACCAAATGAATGGTAAAAGTCTGTGTGGGGGTGTGTGTTGAAGATGATTTGGGATTCAAGAAAATCTTCATGGAACTAAGTCGCCTTGAAGTCAGGCGGATTTGGACATGGAAAAATAAACCACAGGAGAATTCCAAGCAGAGAGAAGCAATGACTAAAGGAAGAGAGTCGGGTATGTATGTGTGCGTGTACAAACACACTCAGTGCCTGGAGTCCAGTGGGAACAGAATGCAGTGAGGCTTAAGCAGAGGTATGAAGGGCTCTGACTGATTTAGACTAAAGCTCGCATTTTGTTTATTACGCAACAGTGAGTCAAAGGTTTCAGAGGACATTATAATGTAGAAATACAGCAAGCAATATAAGACTATATATACAATTTAAAATTTAAGAGCAACAAGATAACCGAAATAACTTTATTTCCTGAAGTATGAAAAGGTGATTATAAAGTATGACTTGTACAGATCTTATGATGGAGACTCCAACTTACATACTCCTCAGTTATGTCCTATCCACCATTCTTCATTATTCAAATGCCAAGGTATTTATATTTTCACAAGATTTTCCCTCATGTTGTATCACTTTACAAAGTATTTTTGAAAACTTTACTTACTTTAAATTAGAAAAGCAGCTTTACTTATACCAAATTCCTCTTTGCTTGAATGAGTCCATACTAGACTTGATAAAGACAACAAACTTTTCTATCTTAAGGCCACACAGAAATCTGACTGGTATTTTCAGTCACTGGGCAAAGACCAACGTTTGTGCCTTCCATACACAATATCAATGTCAGAATTGGCCTGAATCATTAGCTGGATATGAATACTTTCTTTCATTCCTACAATTCTGCCTAGTCTCATGACTAGAAAACACAAACTTCTATTACATAATTGAGTTCAATATTTGTAACCACTGAAAGTACAGTAAATTGCTTCAAACTACATAATAAAAAATAAAAACAATGCCCTTACAAATTTTAGTTAAAATTGTATTGTAAAATTTACAGACTACATAAAACACAGAATTTTAAATACATTAAAATCCAAATTATTCTGTTTATACAATACTGAAAAAAATTACAAAGCAAAATTTTTATTTTTCTTTGGAAATCGGCAGAACCACGTACTCTATGAATTTACAATAGAATATTTTGATTTAATCTCCTGAATCTACACCTTTGTGTTCTTTCTACCATCCTAGGACTTAACAAACAACTCAAAATTATCCTCCAAATTAATTTTAGTAGTTTATTTTCCCCTTACATAATCTTTTCTGTTTCTAAAAACGCATAAATCTGGCAGACTAAAATTTCATTTCATTTTCAGTACCTTAATAGAGGTAACAATAAACAGCAGAACTGACAGCCTCCAAATACTTGAGAAGTACTACTAACCTGTCCAGTTTGTATGTTTTAGAAATTCACTGGCTTTCAAGTATCCATTCAGAATTAAATTCTGTTGTTAAATGTTAAATGGTGATTTCATGCTGAATGACTTTATATGATCTGTATCTAAGAAAGTAACACTACTATTGACACCTATCAATACTTGTATAAAGGCCATTTATATATAAAGCAATTATGAAGACTACACTAATTAGAAAACTGAACTCAATTGGTATGGGTTTAAATTGCGCACAATAAAAATACTTAGTTGTAAACTTAACAAAATACATACAGGACACGTATGCTGAAAACGACAAAATGCTAACTGAAAAAAAATCAAAGACAATACAAATAAATGGAGAGATGATGTTTATGAATTGAACACTCAACACAGTCAATTCTCTCCAAATTGATATACACCAGTTTAATGTAAATTCCTATCAAAATCCCAACAAGACTTTTTAAAAATAAATGTAAGGTACTTGGGTGATAGGTGTGCCAAAGTCTCAGACTCCATCACAACACAATTCATCCATGTAACCAGAAACCACATGTAACCCAAAAACTACTGAAGTGATAAAAAAATTAAAAAGTAAATAAATTTACACACACACACACACACACACACACACACAAGGTTATTTTAAATTTTATATGGAAAGACCAACGAACTAAAATAGCTAAAACAATTTTTTTAGAAAGGCTAAAATGGGAGGAATTAATCTACCTGACCTCAAAACTTACCATTTAACTACAGTAATTAAGAATGTGTGGTACTGACACAAGGACAGACACAAAGATCAACAGAACAAAGAATCCAAAAACAGACCCATACAAATATGACCATGTGCAAGATGATTCCATGCTTTCTAAAGCAGTATATTTACATACTACATATATAAATACACACACACTCATATATATATGTTACGTGCTGTTACAAAAACATTAACTTCCAGGGGTTCTTTGCTCTTGAACATCCTCAGATTTTATCCATTCATATTTTAGTTTGCCCAATTAGATATCGACAGTTTTAGGGGAACATAAAGAACAACCGGCCAGGTGCAGTGGCTCACACCTGCCATCCCAGCACTTTGTGAAGCCCAGGCAGGTGGATCACTTGACATCAGGAGTTCGAGACCAGCCTAGCCAACATGGTAAAACCCCATCCTTACTAAAAATACAAAAATTAGCTGGGCGTGGTGGCAGGCACCTGCAGTCCCAGCTACATGGGAGATTGACGCGAGACAATTGTTTGAACCTAGGAGGCGGAGGTTGCAGCAAGCCAAGATAGCACCACCGTGCTACAGCCTGGGGGACAGAGCAAAACTCTATCTCAATAAAAAATTAAGAAAAATAAAATAACAACTGTCTTTCCTTCTATGCTATGGCTATATTGTGAATGGTCAGATTTGATAGTAGTCTCACCCCTAGATAAATACAGAATGTCTGTATATTACAAAGCCAATGCTCACCTGGAAGTTGTTCATTAGGCCATAGGAACAAGGACTGATTTCACAAGATGAAAAATCAAAGTTTAATTTGCAGGCTGCAGAAGTACAGTTTGTTAACTCTGTGACAATAGTGTCATTAACGTTTCCAGTGGCATCTCGAACAACACAAGAACCTAAAGTTGTGACAAGACACAAGTGACAACAAGAATAATATACTTAATATCTACATTCATTTCAAAATTACATATATATATATTTATAAAGAAACCAAAGTATTGACTATATATCTACTCAATTGTAATAGCATACATTGCATTTACAGTTAAGACTTTACCTGGAACAGAATTAGTAAAGCATCATGGTCCCCAATATTTGGTGAAACTGAATCTTTTATAAAGAATAGTATTTACACATAAACACTTAAAAATCATGTAAACAGAGTTGTGGAAAATGGTATATTAGCAAACTATTTCCTAGCCTATTTGGTAAAGATGTCCTTAAGTAAATATGAAAACACTATACTGAAAGAGTTCCAAACGGCAGTGATGTTTTCCTATACTCCAAATATTTATACTTGAATGTGGCTAAAAATCAGACTTCAGGTAATACCACTCTTCTGTGAGGGAAAATAATTTGAATATTAATGAATTATAATTATATTTAAATCTCTGTCTCAAATATGATTACCCTAAAAAGAAGAAAACACATGGTATCTAAGATTTGCTTAAAAATAACCCGTAGAGCAGAGTGACTTGGAAATAGATGAAACAAGATTAAGCATGTACTAATATTTTTGCTAACTGTTTTGAAGCTGCATAATAATTATTGAGCTAATTTGAAAATGCTCCCTACTCTTCCATAAAATTGAAAACTTCCGCAATAAAATATTTAAAAAGTGACCTTGAAGCAAGCTTTATTATTCGGAGTAATGTGTAATGCACAACTAATGGTAATTACCGTTCCTTATACTTTAAAGATTTTACTTTCTGAAGCACTTTTCAGTATTATTTCATCATATATTGAGGTAAAATTACATGCATGACAGCAAAACTGAATAAACAGAACTACGTATGAGAAGGGAGGATATTTTAATGACTAGGCAGACTATACAGTTCCTTGTTTTTCCATTTTTTCATCTACCATTCAGAACAGTCCTTGAAAAACCATGTTTCCATAAAGGTACCTCTGAAACAACTGGCAAATGAGGGGAGTACAGAGCCTTGCAAATCCCCTCAGCCCTAAAGTAACTGTATTTTCATGTGCTTTGCATTCTGATAGTCTATGCCTGAAATTTTTTGGGGAAAAAAGGTTCCACTGCTTTGAGCTTAACAAGCACTGGTGTAGAGGCTGCCTTTACTGGCCTAGCTACTGAACATGAGCATCAAGGGGTTACTCCTATTGTTCCAAGGGCTAATGTAGACAGAATGAAATGCGTACGAGGGCTAGCAATGTTAGAGGGTAAAATAAAAATAGAAAATGTTCATTTGCTATAACAAACTATTTTACAAGCCAAAACATAATCAATTATGTCACTTTAAGACTAAATTTACTTTAAATAATGTATAGAAGCATGCTAGGAACTTTTAGGGGAACCCATATATTTTGCTAAACATATATATTCATCTGTTTTTTCAAAATAAATTTCAGATATTTGTCTATGAATTCTAAGGATAAATGAAATCCAAATTCGTTTGTAAATGCCAATTCAGGCTGGGCGTGGTGGCTCACGCCTGTAATCCCAGCACTTTGGGAGGTTAAGGCGGGTAGATCACCTGATGTCAGGAGTTTGAGACCAGCCTGGCCAACATGGCGAAACCCCATCTCTACTAAAAACACAAAAATTAGCCAGGTGTGGTGGCAGGTGCCGGTAATCCCAGCTACTCAGGAGGCTGAGGCACGAGAATTGCTTGAACCCGGGAGGCGGGGGTTGCAGTGAGCCAAGATCAAGCCACTGCACTCCAGCCTGGGCCAGAGAGTAAGACTCCATCTCAAAAAACAAAAAATAAAAGACAAAAACAAAAGGCAATTCAGCCCACCCTGATATTATTAGTATTTCTGTCATGTAGTGACATTTCCAAATTACATTTAAGCAACTAGAAGCAGAGTTTATAAATATAAATCTGCTATTACTTCCCAGCACATCAGTGAATATCTAGCAAAAATGAAATTTTCTTACCAAATCCAATAGAAACCTCATATTGTGTAGCCTATGGGCTTGGAGTTTATGATTCTTCACATTAGTATTAAACTAAGATTTACTTTTGCATTATGCTTAAGAAATTTAACTGTAAAGCTTGACAAATGCAAACCATATGTAAACTAATAGTAATTCATAGAAAATAGCCTTAAAGACTTTATTTAAAACAAACAACAAAAAAACCTTCTTTGCCATGAAAACAAATCTCTAAAACAAATGCCACTATCTTTGGTAGTGAAATCTCTGAGCTTCTATTTTCTCATCTGTAAGAAAAGGTTTAGAGACTGACCACTTAAGTCCTTTCAAGCTCTAAAATACCGTGATCCCATGAAGTAACAACATGTTTTTGAAATCATTTTCATTCAATCTAGTAAGAATTTAGTAAAACTTCTCCTAAGTAAAACTTAGTGTGTCCTATTCTTCGAAACCAGTGTTTTTATAGTAAAAAATTGCCAAGCATTGCTTAATAGCCTTGAAAGAATCTTCATATACTATAAAAAAAAAAACCATCTTTAAAAAAGTTCAGAAATTTGTAGCAGTGAAATTCATTTACTTCTACATATGAATTGTTTTCGATAAATATATCTCAGTGGAATGAGTTTACAGATGCAATTTCATGTAATTTTCTAATTTACCATAATTAATAAAAATACTGGAAATGCCATAAAGCATTTGGTGGTTTAGATAACGTCTACAGAAGTCATTATTAGTTTTCTAAAACTGTTTTGAATTATAAGCAATTCCATGTCTTTTTATTGAAATATTTCTGAATTTATAAGTTAGCAAATGTCATAAAAGTATTTATAATATGTACATCATGAAATTTCTGCAACACATAAAGAAATGTAAAACTATTTACCTACAGATACTGCAATTCCTACGTAAACCAATGTAGTAATTAAAATGGCTAGGAGAGTTCCTTTGGGTATGGCTGATTGAGGATCCTAGAAGACAAGAAGATTTTTAAAAGTCTATCTGTAAAAATAAATATACGTATTCCACTTTTAAAATATATAATTGATATAGCACTTTATAATACTTACTGCAAGATCACCTGAGATATTTGCTCCAGCCAGAATACCAGTTGCAGCAGGAAAAAAGATGGCAAATACAGAAAAGAAAGTCTCTTCCTCTCGAAAATCTGGCCCAAAGTTCTCATTAAATATTTCAGCTGTAGAAAACAAAATATTTTTGACAATTAATGGAGAGCAAATTAGACTACAATAATTGAGGTCAAGAGTAATAGGTATATATGATCCCCAACTTTTCTTCAGTTAAAGTAACTAGTAAATTTTTGCATATTTCCTAGTTCAAGTATTTGGTGTTCTTTTCTTGTATGAAACAACGGTTTACAACCAAAATGATCATCTGATCTGATTCATGTCCCATTTTTGTATACCTCGCCAATTACGTTTCAAGAGCCTCTAACTGAATTGTTATGACTAGCCCAAATGCAAATCAAAATGTGGACAATCCCCTAAATCTCTGAGGTAAAAGAAACAAGAAAGGAGGTAGAAAAACAAAAGGGGGCATGGCGTGGTGCCTCACACCTGTAATTTCAGTATGTGGGGAGGCCAAGGCAGGCAGATTTCTTGAGCCCAGCAGTTCGAGACAAGCCTCGGCAACAATAGGAAGACCTAGTCTCTATAAATAATTTAAAAATTAGCCAGGAGTGGTGGCACATGCCTGTGGTCCCAGCTACTTGGGAGGCTGGGGTGGGAGAATCATTTAAGCCTGGACAGTCGACACTGCAGTTACCCGTGACCATGCCATTGTACTCCAGCCTGGGTGACAGAGTGAGACCCCATCTCAAGGGAAAAAAAAAAGGAAAACAAAAGCAACATCATAATAATATAGAATCAATTTTTTGATAGCTTCCAACTTACATTACTATCTGTATAGATTTTGGTCCACAGCTTTCTTTACTATCCAGTGACCTGTTGATTTTTGAGGCTGTCAGACAATTAGCTAAGGTACCCTAAATAAAGTTCCTTTTGATTTCAACAACAATAAAAGCTTCAACTAGACCTATCGTTTTCATCTACGACTCTAAGATAACCGATTAACTGTATTGTATCCATCTATCCATTCGATACTTGAGTAGCTACCATGTGTCAGGTCCTGTACTAGAGCTTTCTAGCATCTCGAAGTACTTAGAGATGCAATATAAACAAGTTAGACGTTGTTCCTGCCTTCATGGAATTTAAGAGTCTCAACAGCAAATGACAAAATAAGAAACAGGTAATTATAAACAGCAGTAAATATTCTGATGAAAACAGGGAGTTGAATAACAAATGAGAGAGAGAGTCTAATTCAATGTGGTTATAAAAGGCTAAGCAAATATAAGGAAGGAAACAATACTTAAGCTAAGAGTTTGCTGAGCAAGAATCAGTCATGTGATGATCAGGGAAAAAGAGTACACCAGAAAAGAGAAACAACATGTATGAAGACCCCAAAGTAGAAAAAGGTTTAACTCTTTTCAGGAAATAAAAGAAGGTAAGACTCTTACAGTAAGGGGAAGAATTAAATGAGAATGGAGTGACCACTGAGGGACAGAATATGAATATTTTATAAAAGTTAAATTTATCCTAAATAAAATGGAAAATCAAAGTAGGGTCATAAACACACAAATGACATATACTATTAAAGTGTGGACAATGGACTGAAAGATTCAACATATGAAACAGGGAGGCTGATTAGGAGGTTGCTGCAGAGGTTCAATCTAGAGATAGGAAAATAAATGCACTGATTAGAAAAGGATTAAAATTAATAGGAGCAGGTAGGATGGGAAACACTAAGATTTCAGTTACTTAGATGGAAAAGCTTGAGAAGAAATAAGCAGGAGAGACTTCAAATAATCAGTTGGATATATATTTATGTTAGAACTTCAAAGGAGAGATTCAGGAATAGAAACAGGTCAGTCATCTTAATAGCATTTTCAGTCATGAGAATACACACCACCCAAGGGAGAGTATATAGTTAGAAGGTCAGCACTATAATAGTTGTACAATTCTGCATTTAAAGGGGGTAACAGGAGTAATAGTCATAGTGACTAGCGAGTTAGGCACCTAGGGTATCTGACATTGAATAAAATAGACGTGCTTCAAGAAGGAGAAGGAATGACTAAGAGAAATGAAGCAGAGGACAAAAAATTCATAGTGGATCTAGCACCATCTGACTTATTTTGACCAACAAAAGCCAGATGTGAGAGGGGTTAAGGATGAAGCCATTTGGTAGAAGTTTGACAGGGCTATGAACAGTCTCAGAGTATTCGTCCACAGACCACTTATTGACTGCAAAGAAAAAAACAGCAACCTCACAATAGAGAAACTGTGCAGGTATAACCTTGACTAAACCATCAAAACTAACACCACTAAGTAATGGAAAAAAATGCATCATGCACCCTCCAAATGTGGTGCACTAAGAAGGAGACATGGTTCACTTATGTTCCTGACAAAAATGAATAACCTGAATCTATCTATAAAAACAAATAAGACAAACCCAACTGGAGAGATCTCCTAAAATCAAATGGCCTGCACTCTTGAAAAATGCAATTATACCAAGAAACTAATATTTCTAGTTGCTTTCACAATCTTAGGTGCTTCTAAATTACTGTGCTTAAATATGCTAAAAAAATGAAAGTCATATTAGAACAAAAGTTAGAAATTCAGTTACAAATTCCCAAAACTAGTAGAGAATAAAATCTCCTTTTCTTAGTAGCACTGCTTTCTCTATATTCTATTGCCTTTTGTTGCTAATAATGAAAAAGAAAAGATGCAAATAGAAGTAATTTTTACTCCAACTGTACAGCATACATAAAGGGGACAAAACTAAATTGTAAATTAGGATGAATCACCAAACCATAGTCAATTCTGTTACAAAATATCTAAAATGTACAAAATTTAATTGGTAATAGAATTCTATAAACAGGTACCCTTAAAAAATATTGAAACTTTTTTACTTACATTTATAGCCAAAAAACCCTTTTGGCTTCTTGCTCTCCAGTGGGATAAATGTTCCTATGACAAAGTCACCAATAGCAAGAAGTAGGATCACCAAAAGAACAATCTGAGCCTGCAATTTTAAACATTAAAAATTAAAATCAAGAATCTTGTTTCTGTATCTTGATTCAATTCCCCTAGAATATAACTTCCATGAGGGAAAGAATTTCTGTCTTGTTTTGCCTGATTCCCCAGTGCCTTAAACAATGCCACATGCCAAGTAGCTGCTCAATAATTCCTTGCTTAATGAACAAAGAGATCTTTAAAGAAATATCTGGGGGAAAAAAAAGATAGTAAAAGTGAGATCATGCCGTATTTCTGAAATGAGTTAAAGATGTGCATGCCCTCCCACAAACCAAAAAGCACTGTAAATTCCAAAACACTACAGGCTTTCATTCTAGATCATTCATTCCTGTCTCTTCCACCTTAACACTACAATCTTGACATAGAAAACATGCTGAACACAAACACAAGTTTTATAATGGTCCAAACATAATGTTAAGTGTGTGACTGCTACACGAAAATAAGAAAAAGTACAGAAAGAAGATGACAATATACAGGAGGGAAATTCAAGTAGCAATGGGAATGGAAGGAAAGAGCAATCTATGAAAACTACCATTTCCCCTTCTCCACTCTTAACCTCTCAATAAAACTGAACACTCATGAAAAACGGTGTCATCTGGGGGAAAAGGAAGTACATATACACTAATCATGTCCCAGGTGGTATAAAATTCTATTATTTTCATACAGTACATGTGCAAAATGTGTAAATAAGTGATTTAATTTTATACTAATATGACTTTACAATAAAGTACAAGATTGAAAAAATTACTCTTTCAGGCTTTCCTAATTTTTGGTTTGTTAAACATTATCATATCATATATAGCACAAATATGTGACTTTTATAAGGTCTTTAAAGTATGTGACTTTTATAAGGTCTTTAAAGTAACGTGGATATCCATTACTTGGGAAACTACAGCTGTGCTATGATGCTCTAATTCTCAAAGAGACAAAAACACTTCTGGGTGCTCTGCTTATGGGTAACGTGACTTTAGCAATTTTTTCCAGAAACAATGATACTGGCTTTGGTAGTCATAACTTCTGAAATTTCAATAGCAAGAATAACTTCTCTAACCTCATGTGGGCAATGACTTTTACTTACTGCCCATGTTTAAGTTGAACTTTTAAATAAATTACAAAGCCAGATGTTTAATTTGGAATAACACACTGACCTGAGCATTTTTACATACTGCAAAACTGGAGAATGGGCGAGATGGTGGGAAATTCAAAATTTACAAAGTACTGTGTTTAACTAGATCCTAGGTTGAGTGTTATCTCCAAAGATTCTCTACTTGGTCAAGTAGAAAATAACCTTATATATAAACTTTTGTGAAAATGGCCACTTAGGTACCATTAGAATCTGGAAATATTATCATACGTTAGAGTGTTCCCAAAACATAAGCTCTAAAAGTGTCACATACTAAATATTTACAGGTGTTCCTATCATAACTTACTTTTGCTTCCCACTCCATTCCAGCTACTGAGATACCTAAAAGAATCACCACTGTAATGGCTCCAATAATTCGGATATCATTGATTTCATCTATCATAAGTATGGAATGTTCCTAGAAAAAATAATCATAAATATAATAAGCAATACTAGTTATTTTTATACACATTCACACTCCTTTTGAAACATTTTAGAGATATTATGGTGCCTTACCTGTAGAAGTTGAATAAATGGTTACTTAAGAAATAAATGGAAGACCTGAAGGAACAAATTACTATTTACCACTGAGGTGTCATTCAAGCATCTGATGACATAAATGTGTGATTACTAACACTTCTATATTTAATATAGACTCAATAAATCAAAAAAGGAATTGCTAACAAGAGTTATAATACTGCTAATTAGAATTTTAAGTTATATAGCACAAATATATTTTTTATTTATTGTGATTAGTGAGCTCATGCTTTTAATGGTCTTGTACACTGCAAGGGAGTAAGTGATAGCACACCTTCCTGCTGCTGTCCAAAAACACACACTGTTTCCACTCTGCAAACAAAATTATTTGTAGTTTAATATCAATGGCATTTTTAAAAGATTCTCATGTAGGATAAAATTAAAGATTATGATAACCCACTTAACTAAGTAAAAAGTGATTTATCAATTACTACCACTTCTCAAATAAGGTAATAAAAGGCACAAAAAAACTAAAACATAATTTAGTTGTTTTGGTAACTCAGGATGATATATATATATATATAAAATGCTGCAACTGACAAAAGTATAGATTATAATAATCCTATAAATTTGCTTCTTTTTAAAAAAAGCAATCTTGTTAACGCTTTTCAAAAGAAATTCTTTCATAAAAGTCAACTACAAGGAAGGAATAAGATTGCTTGAATTCCAGATAAATGACCTTAATACAAATATCAGGGTGGAAAACCCCCTAGATCCAAAGATGCTTTTGATAACCGAAGGCATAGAAAGTGTTAATATTTAACCAACACAGTAGGAAAAGTCATTTCCCAACCTTGTCCAACGTTCAAGGGTCCCATTAAATTTCATAAAGTAGTACATACTTTTTACTTTGCAAAAAAATTTTTTAGTTTTTTGATATTTGATTTCAACATCTCTTGAATTAATCTGATCTTTGAAATTCTCTATAGCATCTGGATAATCATATCTGAGAATTACTTGAAAAAAAAAACGGTACTAGTATAAATATCTCTTGACTGGCTTTTAGATTCATGGACCATGATTGCAACAGAAGACTACCACTATATCTCAATATTTTATATAATAAATGTAGTTTAAAATGTTTTAAATTTCATATTTCTCTAAATTAAATTTTCCATGAAACAAAAACATGCATAAACTCTAATTAAATACTTTGATAAGCATTCACAGAGTAAACCTTAAACTTTGACTCTCAAATAAAAATATACACTAAATTAAACAATGAAAGAATATAAACTCTAACGGTTACACTGCTTACTCATGGTATTATAACCCTTCTTTTTCTTCATCCCTTTGGTGTACACAAGTAAAGGTCAATGTCAACGCAGGTGTCAATCCTTCTCAGATTTTATACTTCCTTATGTACCATTTACTACTGTACAATAGTTACAACCTAACCTAACATGAGCAATTTATAGGTGTCACTTGAGGTTCCTTTCATTTAATAATATTTGAGGAATCCTATTTCAATCTTACTTCTTTAATTATACTCCAGAACAATACAGTCACCTCTATTCGGATATACTCATGGTTCTTCTAGTTAACACATGCAAACTAAACTGTCCTGTGTTCTCCATCACACGGCAAATGGCATTATCTTCCATCTAACTCCAAAAGTCAGAAATGTGTGTATACACTTGACATCCTATTTCTCTAATTTCCCACATCCCATTAATTATCAAATCCACTCATTCAAATTTTTCAAAATCTCCCCAATTCGCCCACATCTCTCCCGCTCCACAAGTCACTGTTTTAATATAAGCCACCATCTCCTCTCCCAGGATACCCACAACCTTTGAAATGGTCTCTATTTCCAGTTGTGATTCCTCAAGTCCATTCTCCGTACCATGGTCACATACTTCCCTATGTCCCATATCTGAGCATGTCACGTCCCCCAGTCCCAAACAAGACCCTAACTTAAATGGAAATAAGACCCTTCTCCTGATTATTTTTTCTCTCTCTAGTCTTAAATGTCTTGGTGCTTTGTGCTTGAACCATACAAAAATGTTTGTATTTTTCTTTCTTTCTTTCCTTTTTTTTTTTGAGGCAGAGTTTCACTCTTGTTGCCCAGGCTTACCGCAACCTCTGCCTCCCCGGTTCAAGCGATTCTCCTGCCTAAGTCTCCAGAGTAACTGGGATTTGGCTCCCCAGTTCAAGCGATTCTCCTGCCTCAGTCTCCAGAGTAACTGGGATTACAGGCATGCACCACCATGCCAGGCTAATTTTTTATTTTTAGTAGAGACGGGGGTGGTCTCAAACTCCCGACCTCAGGTGATCCACCCACTTCTGCCTCCCATAGTGTTGGGATTACAGGCATGAGCCACCGCGCCCGGCCATATTTTTCTTAACTCTACCCTTTAAAGGCCTTTATTTCCTTTTCTTCCCTATTCCCCTCATACCACTTCCACCTTTCCAATCTGCTTGCTAACATCTAGACTATTTGCTTGCTAACACCTCCTTGGAGAGCCCTTCCTTGACTCCCTTGCAACCCCAATTTCTGAAAAGTAAGTTAAGTGCTCCCCACTTTGTGTTGCCACTGCTGACATTCTAATAGTATTTTAATCTTTGCCTATCTCCTGTACTAAACTTTTTGAAGGACGAATCTCTTGGTCATCGTATCACTGCTTTACCACCCTCTAACATGATGATTGGCATATAATCCCTCAAAAAAGATTTGGTAAACGAATGACTAAAAGGAAGGTGAATTACCTTAAGCAACTCCACCACAGTTTCTGCAAATCCAACCACATACATAGCAACTGCAACAGCGTTGGCAAAGGCGAAGATTAGACCAATTGCACCACCAAATTCTGGCCCGAGACTTCTAGATATTAAATAATACGCTCCTCCTAAAACACAAAAAAACAGGTACTAAAGTTAGAATTTAAAAAGCCAAATTATCCTTTAATTACACAAGAGTTCACAAAGCAGATGCCACCAATAAGCAGAGCAATTACATAGGCAAGTGAGTGACTATATTTTCAGAAATACTTAAAAAGAATATTTCACAAAACACCTAACAATTCTCAACATCCAGATAATGTTCCCCATATCAAATATAAAATCATCCTACTTGAATTCCCATTTTCTCTTTTAAAGTTTAGATTAAAATGGGTCACAGCCTCCTCCCCCTCACAGATCCCAAGAGATCATTTCCCAATGATTTTCTAATATATTTAATCTTAATGTAACTTTTATTTTTATGCTTTTTTTGTTTTTAGACACAGCTTCACTGTCGCCCAGGCCAAAGTGCAGTGGTGCAACCTTGGCTCACTGCAACCTCTGCCTCCCAGGTTCAAGTAATTCTCATGCCTCAGCCTCCTGAGTAGCTGGGACTACAGGTGCGTGTCACCATGCCCGACTAAGGTTTTTTTTTTTTTTTTTTTTTTGAGACAGAGTCTCGCTCTGTCACCCAGGCTGGAGTGCACTGGCATGATCTCGGCCCATTGCAGCTGCCACCTGCTGGGTCCATGTGATTCTCCTGCCTCAGCCTTCTGAGTAGCAGGGACTGCAGGCGTGTGCCACCTTGTCCGGCTAATTTTTGCATTTTTAGTAGAGATGGGGTTTCACTATGTTGGCCAGGATGGTCTCAATCTTCTGACCTCGTGATCCACCCGCCTCAGCCTCCCAAAGTGCTAGGATTACAGGCGTGACTAATTTTTGTATTATTAGTAGAGATGGAGTTTCACCGTGTTGGCCAGGCTGGTCTTAAACCCCTGACCTCAAGTGATCTACCCACCTCAGCCTCCCAAAAGTGCTGGAATCACAGGTGTGAGCCACCACGCCCAGCCTTAATGTAACTTCTAAATCACAGATGGTATGATTTTAATTACTTAATTATGGCAATTTGCTGGAAATGTGAATACCAAAACCAAAACCAAAACCAAACCAAAGTCTCACAACAGCATATAATGGTATCCCAAAAAGATGTAGTTTGTATCCTAGTAAATCCTGTCTAAATGGCAGAATAAGCAAAGATATTAAACAAGCTATCAAGAAGCAAGTTACTTTTCTAATTTAAAAAATAAATCAGTATTATGATTCAGAGTCAATCTAATGCTTACCTGAAGTCTCTAAGAGCTCTTCTAAAATTCTAATTTAAATTTGGCTATTAGATCATAATCAAAACTTGGTTTTAATACTACTGAAGTTACATAAAGCTATATACATATTTCTATAAACTGATGGAATACTTGAGACCATATAGTGAAATGTCATTAAACAGCTGAATATTTGTTTCTATTGTTCACCCAGTATAAAGAAGGTAAATGTATCAACAAAAAAATCCTACAGTTAAAGTACTAAAGATGCAAACTTCATTTTGGAAAATGCCTATAACAGGTTTTATAGTTGATTCCTATCAATTTGCTCAAAATATTCTATACTTTAAAACCCATCCACTATAAAACTTCCTTAGTTTTCATGACACCTGAAAATTAAAAAAAAGCAACCAACCATTTACATTAAGCCCTTCATGATTTTAATGGAGAAAAATGACTTTAAATTTTCTATGAAATATTCTTGGGAACACTAAAACTCCAATTAATTTATATATAAATTTGTCAAAGATCTTAAAATGAAAATAATTTACATCACATTATAATTAATCAACAAGGAAAATCCTACACAGTAAATAATTATCAGCCTTTTATTAAACATGTTTCAAAATTACCAAATTATTTCCATCCTACCTCCAATAGCCAAAAATGAATTAACCAAGTTTAATCCTGATTTTATTGATGAGAATGGAGGGTCCAAAAGACCAAGGTTACTGAAATTAGTCCAACACTCCTGTCTTTAGTTGTGACAATACAAACTTTAAAGAATCAGAAATAATGACCCAATAGGAACCTATAATAGCAAGAAATTCAATGTTATGTGGCCTTAAAGTTTTGGATTTATAAATGGTTACTGAATTTTTTCACAAAATTTAATAATCTTTCACAAATACAAAAACTTAAAATGTGAAACCTCAACATTTTAAAAGATTTGTAGTTTTCAAGAAAAATAGGAAGTGACACATGGATAAAAATATAAAAACTACTGGCACATCATCTTCTATTATTCCTTATGAAAAAGCAAACAGTTATTGCCCTATTCCCTCCCCACTTTCCAATTCCCTATTCCTAGAGTTATATATTATTATTTTTAAAGATCTACCACTCCTGAATAGACTGTGGTATTTTTTACTAATCAAGCACAGACTAGGTGTTACCTTATTTGTTAAATACTACACATTTAACTTAATTCTACTAAAGTACTGATGTCCATCCTCATTTTACAAATGAGAAAATTAAGGCTCAGGGAGGTAAGTAATTTTGGCTAAGGTCATGGAGCAGCTAATAACTGTATTTAAAACTCAGATCTCCCCCCTCCCTGACTAATTGCTTACCAGTACAAATATGTATGATAAACTCCTTGGTAAATCAGCCTTTCCTGTATCGCTAAAAATGTTGAAAAGACATTAATAGAAAATAAAAATTATTTATTAAAAAAAGCTATTGATCAAGCAAAACACAGATGTCAATACGGAAAAAAATCCTGATGGGTCTCAGAATTGGCCCCATAAACTACCCTAAACCGACTGTAAAGGAACCATAATTAGTCCAGAATGCTAGAGATACCTAAGTAGTGACAATACTGAGTTCCATCATTATTACATCTTGATTTGGGGATATATGCCCTGTAACTTCTTATTAAATTCTTCCAATCAGTTAATCAAAAACCTAACAGGCCTTAATCAAAAGCCCAACAATTAAAAACTGATATCAGTCCATAAAATAAGTCCTCAATTTTCAAAAAACTCTGAAATGACACCACCTGTATATTACTGACCCATAACAAGAACTATATAGATGCATGAAAGATTCTAAATGTTTAAATTACGTGAACACACTTTTAAATAAATCAACAAAGGAAATTTAGAAGTATTTGAAACTGATTTGATAATGAAAGTGGCAACCATAAAATTAGGAGATACAATCAACATAAAAATAAAGTAAAATTGTTTTAAACTCTTATACTAAAAATGAGGGATGTATCAATAATCTAAAGCTTCTACCCTTGGAGAACTGAAGAAATGAGTAAAATAAATCTAAAACGGAAAATAGTAAAGAAGAAAACCAAATATTCTTAATATTAAAAAAAAACTGGTATAGCTTATTAAAAACCAAGAAGAAAAAAAACTATAGGGCGCAGATGACTTCACCAGTGAGGAAGAAATAAGATCAATTTACACAAACTCTTTCAGAAAATAGAGGAAAAGGGAAACACATAAGATGAAGTAAATACTGACATTGAAAACCTAAATAAGGTTATTATAAAAAAAAGACAATTCCCCAAGGCCGGGTACAGGGCTTCACGCTTGTAATCCAGCCACTTTGGGAGGCCAAGGTGGGGCCGGATCACAAAGGTCAGGAGATCGAGACCATTCTGGCTAACACGTGAAACCGTCTCACATTAAAAATACAAAAAATAGCAAGGGCATGGTGGCTGGTGCCCTGTTGTTCCAAGCTACTTGGGGAGGCTTGAGGCATGAGAATGGCAATGAACCCTGAGGTGGAGCCTTGCAGTGAGCCGAGATTGGCGCACTGCCCATCTCCAGCCTGGGCGACAGAGCGAGCTCCGGTCTCAGACCAAAAAAAAAAAAAAGAAAAAAATTCCAGACCAATATCCTTATGAAATCCCATACCCAAAAATGTTAAGTCGTAGCCCAAGTAAAATCGACAGAAAGGATAATTAATCTCTGACCCTAGGACGTTTACTACAAAGTAGGTTGTTTTTAAGATGCAAGAAAAAAAAATTTATATTATAAATATTAAATATATTATATATAATATAATTTAAATAATGATATATAATAGTATATATCTATATTCACATAAATATAACATATATTACACATAATATGTTCATATATTACATATGTCATATATTATATATGTCATATATTACATATTATATGTCATATAATATATATATTATATATATTATATATATATATGTAGGTTGTGATAATAGAATAAGGGAAGAAAAAATACATACAGTTCAACAGATGCAGGAGAATCATGACAAAATTCACTATCCGTTTATGATAAATATGGTCAGCAACTCAGAAACAGAACTCAATCTGACAAATGACATATTTTAAAATCTTATAGTTAACAGTGATATTGAACTCATTCCAAGACTAAGAACAAGGAAAGGATGTTTATTCTTACCACTTCTAGTCAACATGGTACCATAGGTCTTAGCTAGTTCAACAGTCAAGAAAAGAGGAGAAAAGTCCTGGAGACTCTAAAGAAAAGTAAAACCATCTCTATTCACAGATGACAAATCATGGCTATTGTGAAGAGTGCTGCAACAAACACGGGAGTGCAGCTATCTCTCCAGTACACTGATTTCCTTTCTTTTGGGTATATATACAGCACTGGATCATATGGTAGCTCTATTTTTAGTTTTTTTGAGGAACTTCCAAACTGTCCTCCATAGTGGTTATATTAATTTACATTCCCACCAACAGTGTACAAGAGTTCTCTTTTCTCCAACATCCTCTCTAGCATTTGTTACTGCCTGATTTTTTTACATGATTTGCATTTCTCTGATGACCAGTGATGCTGAGTGCCTTTTCATATACCTGCTTGCCATTTATATATCTTCTTTTGAGAAACGTCTATTCAAATCTTTTACACATTTTTAAATTGGATTATTAGCTTTTGTTCCCGGAGTTGTTTGAGCTCCTTATATATTTAGGTTATTAATCCAATTTTTTGGCAGAAATTGGCATCCTAAATCAAAAATTTATATGAAAATGCCAAAGATCTAGAAAAGCCAAAACAATTTTGAAAAAGAAAAGTTAGAAGACTTAGATTTACTATGAAGCTAATCAATCAAGACAAGATAGTACCAGCATAGGATAAACAAACAAATCAATGCAACAGAATTTAGTCCAGATGACAGACAATTGATTTTCAACAATGGTATCAAAACAACTCAATAAGAAACAGTTGTTTCAACAAATGGTGCCAAAACAAGTGGATATGTGTACAAGGCTGGGGCAAAAGGGTAGGAAGAAAAATTGCACTCTCCATCTCACATTATACCTCAAAATTAATTTGAGATTGTCCACAGATAAAAATCTGAAAACTAAAACTATAAATCTTCTAGAAGAAAATACAGGAGAATATCTTCATGGCCTTGGGATAGGCAAATATTTCTACCATGAACAAAGCACTAGCATAAAAAAGAGAGAGAAATTGGACTTCATCAAAATGGTAAACGTCTGTTCACTGAAAGACATGATTAAGAAAATGATAAAAATGGCAAGACAAGCCACAGATTGAGAACGAATACACACAATATATATGTCAAATCTAATAACATATCTAGATATACAGAAAAATCTACAAATCAGTAACAAAAGGACAACCCAATTTTTAAATTGGCTAAAGATGTGACTACATCCCAAAAGAAGACAGTACAAGTGGCCAATAAATACATAAAAAGATGCTCCTCATCCCTGAACATCAAGGAAATGACCCAAACTCCTCCTCGCCACCTACCACCCTCTCCCTACACTTCCACTGTGGTCCCTATGTGTAGCCTCATAGAATCCTGGTATTAAACTTCTAATTTCACACACAGTAAGGCTGAGATTCAGAAAGGTCTGTGACTTTAAGCCATAGGTGAAGAGTAAAGCTGTGAGAAGACTAAAGCAATCTGTTATTTAGTTCCATAACTATAATCAAAACTAAAATGATTGCCTCACCTATCTCTTATTATCGTTTTAAGAGTTAAGTAATTTAAAAACCTTTGGAAAAAATAAAGCCCGATCACAATTCCATTTTAAACTCCGGCAAAATACTGAAATTATTTTCCTTGCTGTGATGTTGTGATATAAGAAGAGATATGTATTTGGTCTTCATCCAAGGTTACTGCAACAGAGCTTATAAAACCCTTGGAATTTACTAAGGTGAGAGAAGCATCTTTTGTTATTTAAAATAAGCCCCTTCAAACCTGAGTTTATGCTAATAAGGTGACTTGGTGGGCCCTTAGATAGCTTCCAGATTGGACAGTGCTAGTTGCTAGAAAAACAACTATGTGATTAGAGGGTTAGTACTTTCAATAACCCCATTAACCACCCCAGCTCCCACCCCTCACACCTCAGGGGGAGAAGAGAAGGGAGAGGGACTAGAAACTGAGCTAATCATTAATGGCCAATGATTTAATCAATCGTGGCTATATAATGGAAAACTCTATAAACAAAGGGGTTTAGAGAACTCAGGCTGGTGAACACAGAGGTGCCAGGAGGGTGGCACTTGGAGAGGTCATGGAAGCTCTGCATCCCTTCTCCCATACCATGCTTTATGCAACTCTTTTATTTGGCTCTTTCCGTGTTGTAGTCTTTATTATAAACTGATGATAGTAAGCTGTTTTCTTAAGTTCTAGGAGCCGTTTTAGCAAATCATCAAACCTGAGGAAGGGGCTGTGGAAACCCCCAATATATAGCCAGTTGGTCAGAGGTACAGGAGGCCTGGAATTGCAACTGGCATCTGAAATGGGAGTAGTCTTGTGAGATGGAGCTCTTAACTTATAGGGTCTGCATCAACTCTGGGCAATTAGTGTCAAACTTTAATCGAATTGTTAGATACCCAATTAGTGTCCAGAGAGTTGGGGAATTGGTTTGTGTGGGGAAAACCCACACATTTGGAGTCAGAAGTGTGTAAACAAGAAACAGATCCTAGTCGTATTGCTATTACCTAAAGTGCAGAACTTCATGAATGGTGTAAGAGTCACAAGGGTTTTTGCAAAGATGAATGGAATGGCACAGAGACTAGAAACAGACCCACACTATAGGGTCAATTAATTTCTGAGAAAAGCACAAAGGTAAGTAAACAGAAAAGAGATCATCTTAACAAATGGTGCTGGAATAACTGGATATCCATATGCATCTTGATTCACATTTCACAAAATATACAAAAGCTAGCTACAAATGGTAATACATCTAGCTGAAAACCTAAAGCTGTAAAACCTCTAGAAGAAAACACAGAAGAAAATCTTTGGGACCCTGGGCTAGGGAAAGGTTTCTTAGATACCACTCCAAAAGCATAATCTAAAAAGGAAAAAGTGATGAACTGGACATAGCTAAAACTATGAGCTGCTCTTCTAATGATGCCATTGAAGGAATGAAACAAGCCATATACTCAGAGAAAATAACGACAAATAATTTATCTGGTAAAGTACTTGTATCTAGAACGTCTCAAAACTCAATAGTAAGAACTCCCAATATAATAAATAACACTTCAAAATAGGGGCTACAGAATTACACTTACAGCGCTTGAGAAGACGCCCAACATCTTTAGCCATCAAGGAAGTACAAATGAAAACCATCATAAGATACCACTACGCACATACAAGAATGAAAAATAAAAAGGACAATACCAACTGTTGGTGAGGATACAGATATGGAACAAGTGAAACGCACTGTTGGTTGGAATAGAAAGTGAAAATTTTGTGAAAATAAAGTTTTCTTGGTGTATTCAGGAAAGAATCAAAGGGTGACAATAACGAAATACATTCTAGTACCCTGGTTTACAAATAAAAAATAAAGACCTTGCCTATTAATGTTTGGCAAATTTTCTCTATTTTGTTGCCATTATTTTATCAAACAGGGAAAGGCAAAGTGACAAACAAGGAATCTTCCAACCAGGATTAGGTGTTATCTATTGTAAATGATCACCAGAATAATTCAATTAAATTTTAAGATACAAGAGGCAAAGACATATAACCCTAATTCTGCAGCAAACAATTTTGGAACCAAGCTGAAGTATTAATAATAATAAACTGCATAAACTGGCAAAACTGAAAGATCACCAATGACTAAAGAAAAAACCCATCCTGAAAATTCTATTACTTGGCAGATTCATATCTGAGCTATTCATAGTATGCAAATAGTGTTTTACTGAACTGAAAACATAATGTTATGTTAAATCTAATAAACCTCATAACACAACTGTGTTGTTGTATTATACAGCTGCTTCAAACACTTCATTGATCTGAAAAGTTATAATTTCAAAGAAATTAGCTATTTAAAAAGGTAACTATGGAGCTGAATTCTAACTTAGAACTCCTTGCTTGATAATTGTAGGAACTAATAGTTATACAATGGATAAAACAAAAAAAATTTGATGATCAATGATAATCTGATTTTCAAATACAGAAAGCACTTTCTGTCACAGTATGTGGAAAAGTTTTCCTTATTTCCAATGTTTTCGGCTTTATCTATTTACAAAATGAGGAGGTATTCAATTATTTCAGAGAAAAGTAAAAGAAATGAGTACATAAAAGTAATTGTGACTTATGTAGACATTTTAAAAATTCACCAGCAGAATCGGCATGAAAATTAATTTTGTTAAAAAATGAATATAATTGATTTTTTTTGTTCTCACTATCCATGTAAATGTTAAATGTGACTAACCACAATGTTGCATTACATAAGATAATGTATGTCAACACCATGGCATCATGCCTAGCAGTTAGGTCTCAAAAAAATAATAGCTACTATTATTATCTGAACATAAGCTCTCCAAGAACATAAGAACACAGCATCTTGTCTTTCACTGTTAAAAACCCAGTGTCTGTCACAAAATGCTCAACAATTGTCTGTTGATTGACTAAACTACAAGTAACATAAAACTTCATCACGTAATAGGCAAGTTTATGTTGATTTTAGATTTTGGAAACTTCAGAACTACCTATCTGAAGTTTTACGTAACCAAGCCTTTTATCTGAAAAGGTACTGACCTCTGCTTTTAACTAAGTCAACTAAATGCCCCCAAACAAAAAGTGATTGAGGAACCTTTCCTTTCTATTGCTCAGTTCCTATAATACAGTATGAATTAAAACCAAGAATTTATAGTCTTCATCTTATGAAAGGCTGCCTGCAGTTGCCCTCTATTCTATGAATGAGTCTAAATTCACGGATTAATTAAAGAAGGGACAACTCTGTGTAATCCAGGAAATGCAGATCTGAGTCAAGGTGGCTGCTGGCCAGCACCATTCAAGTTGCAAAACCTGTTGCAAAGATCCATGAAAATTCTATAAAATCCAAGCTCTCAAGAACACTGCCATGATTCGTAGAACAGGAAAGGGCTCTAAAATCCCTGTAGCCTGCAATAATCTGAAAAGCATTAATGTGTCTTGCAGGCAGGGACTATGACAGAAATAAACTCCATCAGTTCCTTGGCACTGCTATTCTTACCCTGTGGAAGGCAGGCAACTTAAGTGATGATTCTCTAACCTGCTTCCAGTAGCTTTAAATAGTACCCCAAATCGGCTGGGCGAGGTGGCTCACGCCTGTAATCCCAGCACTTTGGGAGGCTGAGGTGGGTGGATCACGAGGTCAAGAGATTGAGACCATCCTGGCTAACACAATGAAACCCCGTCTCTACTAAAATACAAAAGTTAGCCAGGCGTGGTGGCAGACACCTGTAGTCCCAGCTACTCAGGAGGCTGAGGCAGGAGAATGGCGTGAACCTGGGAAGCAGAGCTTGCAGTGAGCCAAGATCACGCCACTGCACTCCATGGGTGACAGGACAAGACTCTGTCTCCAAAAAAATAAATAAATAAAAAATAGTATCCCAAATCACTACTAAAACTGAACTAGGCCTGAAACTAAGCATCTTTTATTTTCTACATTTTGACTTTTTCAGAAACCTTGCATGTTTCCATTACATGAGACTTCAAAGTTGGACATTATTACATTTGTTGACAAGTTAATAACAAAGTACAACTTTCCTAGATTATCTGTTTAATCTCTAAAATGTACTGTTAAAGCCAATGTTAAAATTAATTAGTAATATTAAATCTCCCCTATGGCAATAAGTACACAACACTAGGGAAAGTTCACTGAATTCACACACTTCTGCAAAGTTGCAAACATGTAATTTTTGAGATGAGAATAAAATATTATTCAATTAATAAAACATAAATACATGTTATAATTCAGTTAAGAATCTAATAAATAGGCATTATCTCAAATTAGTTAACATTAATTTTTTAAAACTATGCATCAAGTTTAAAATGGGGCTCTTTGAATGAAAATTACTAAACAGTAACCACAATGTTCCCCAACCCTTGAATAGTATTTTAAGAAAATTTATTTCCTTATTAATTCCCTTAATAGTCAATTTTCAGTCTACAAAAAGTTCAGATGGGTTCACCAGACATCACTTTTCCCACAGCATTTCTCCGTTTCCTTTTAAGACACCAATCCTCTGGGTAATTCTAGCTCTATTACCATCCTCTCTAAGTAGCCCTTACAAGGTAGGCCGTCAAAATCAAGTCCTCAGCAGTTGAGCTGTAGGAAATCCAACTCAGCGATTCTTGCTACCACCAAGAAGTGTAGTTTATAGTTTACAGCTAAAATGGCAAACAAAACTCGTAACTATACATTGAATCTCAAGTTTGTTTTAAACTATTAACTCCCCTCTCCATCTTTTTTTGAGCCTTGAATAAGGATTTCTTGCTCCATAGAGATTCCCAGTCTGGAATTTTCTGTCATCACCCTATGCTGTCATTTAAGAAGTTCCTTTCGGCCGGGCGCGGTGGCTCAAGCCTGTAATCCCAGCACTTTGGGAGGCCGAGACGGGCGGATCACGAGGGCAGGAGATCGAGACCATCCTGGCTAACACAGTGAAACCCCATCTCTACTAAAAAAAAAAATACAAAAAACTAGCCGGGCGAGGTGGCGGGCGCCTGTAGTCCCAGCTACTCAGGAGGCTGAGGCAGGAGAATGGTGTAAATGGTGTAAACCCGGGAGGCGGAGCTTGCAGTGAGCTGAGATCTGGCCACTGTGCTCCAGCCTGGGCGACAGTGCGAGACTCCGTCTCCAAAAAAAAAAAAAAAAAAAAAAAAAAGTTCCTTTCTCCCCTGCATATTCTATAAAATGCTTCTGGAGATACTGGCATAATGTGATTCAGATTTAATTTGTTGGGAAACAATACTTCACAGGTATTCTTATCAAGTAAATGCTTTACAGAAGTTGGAATTTTAAAAAAAAATTTACTTCAATAGTTTTTGGGGAACAGGTGGTTATTGGTTACATGGATGTTACTTAATGGTGATTTCTGAGATTGTGGTGCACCCATCACCCAAGCAGCATACATTATGCCCAATGTGTGGTTGTGTGGTCTTTTATCCCTCACCCACCTCCCACCCTTCCACCCGCATCCCCAAAGTCTATTATATCTTTCTTATGCCTTTGCATCCTCATAGCTTACCTCCCACTTATAAGTAAGAATATATGAGATTTGGTTTTTCATTCCTGAGTTACTTCACTTAGAATGTTGGTCTCCAACTCCATCCAGGTTGCCACAAATGCCATTATTTCATTCCTTTTGATGGCTGAATAGTATTCCATGGTGTATTATATACACCACATTTTCTTTATCCACTCACTGGTTGATGGGCATTTAGGTTGGTTCCATATTTTTGTAATTGCAAATTCTACTGCTATAAACATGTGTGCGCAAGTGTCTTTTCCATATAATGACTTATTTTCCTTTGCTTGGGTAGATACCCAGCAGGAAGACTGCTGGATTAAATGGGAGTTCTACTTTTAGTTAAGGAATCTCCATACTGTTTTCCATAGTGGTTATATTAGCTTACATTTCTACCAACAGTGTAAAAGTGTTCCCTTTTCACAACATTCACACCAACATCTGTTATTTTCATTTTTTTTTTTTAATTATGGTCATTCCTGTAGGAGTAAGGTGGTATCTCATTTGGTTCTAATTTGCATTTCTCTGATAATTAGTGATGTTGAGCATTTTTTCATATGTTTGTTGATCATATGTATATCTTGTTTTAAGAATCGTCTATTCATGTCCTTTGCCCATTTTTTGATGGGATTGATTTTTTCCTGCTGATTTGAGTTCCTTGTAGATTTTGGATATTAGTCCTTTGTCAATGAGTAGTTGGCAAATATTTTCTCCTACTCTGTGAGTTGTCTGTTTACTCTGCTGATTATTTCTTTTGCTGTGCAGAAGCTTTTTAGTTTAATTAGGTCCCATTTATTTTTGTTTTTGTTAAATTTGCTTTTGGGTTTTTGGTCATGAATTCTTTGCCTAAGCCAATGCCTAGAAGAGCTTTTCCAATGTTATCTTCTAGAATTTCTACAGTTTCAGGTCTTAGATTTAAGTCTTTGATCCATACAAAGTTGGAATATTCTAATTCTCTTTCCTCCTTCACTCATTATGTAGAGTAATTATCTGAAGAACGAATCTCATCGACTTCTTGGTTACCTTGAGTTCAGGAAAGAAAACTTTCAGGAGTTTGATTAAACACTATTTATCAATTTTCATAAGATGGTTCCCTAGTATGTTTCAAAGGTGAAAAGTGAGATTTTTTGGTTTGTTCCACTGTGAACTTATGGATTTACATCCATATTTTCATATATTTTCATCCAAGTCAGTTATCATCATTATTGTTTTTCAAATTATCTAAACTTTAGCCAGTGTTAGCTCCTTTAAGTTGACTCTTAGGTCCTTTTGACATGAAACTAGTAGTGTTCAATACTTTTGGATCTGAAAAGTTGTCTAAGCTCATTTCCTAACCCGATAAGGAATCAATCTTTTCTCTGAAGTCCGCTGGTTCTTTTGAGTGGAAATACACAACATGGGCACAAGAATTGCTTATTGCCGCTGAGTTGGTCATTTACTATAGGTCACTTTAATGGAAAAAGCTAAAAAATATGTACTTTCAGGATACATCTTAAGACTAATACTTTCAATTTAGAATCCTGAATACAGGTATAATGTGATCTCCGTTTTATGTCTGCATCTACTTTCTTCCATGTGGAAAATACTTTTTTCAGGATAGCAAAATAAATCATGTTAGGGGTTTCCAAATCTGAGTCAGATATAGAGGAGACAAAAGGGGCTTGAAGTGAATAAAGAATCTCTAGAAAACACTCATTGCAGACGATGCAGCTCATATATATTCTATAAAGACCATCCAGATGTCCAAAGTCACTAACTGAAAAATGAATACCTTCTAAGAAAGCTTTATAGTATTTGGTCATTCTTTAAATTAATAACTTTCTCTCTTATCTTCTATGGGTTTCATTATTTCAGCAAATGTATCACGTTCTCGATTGTATGAACACCTCATAACAGAGTTTCAAATGGTTTTTACCCTCTAGGTTCTTCCTTTGTGAACAGATTTTTCAGGAAACTCATGTAAAATTACAATATATAGTCATTTTTTGGGACAGATCTGTGTGGGTTCCACATTCTCATACTTTCCCTGGCACTCCAGGACAGAAGACTGTACATGAAGTCTATGAGGGAAATGTATTTGTAAAGAGAGATATAGATAGATAGATAGATAGATAGATAGATAGATAGATAGATAGATAGATAGATATGTAAACTACCAATGGTATTGAAAAATGAAATGGCTTTTTGGTCACAATCTTGCAAAATCTCTACCTTCCAAAAGTCTGATTCAAATGGGGGAAAAGTGTGAAGTTAATGTTGCCAGTGGCTTCATGCCCCATTCCTTTTGAGGCTCACAGCCTAGATTCTAAGGTCTGAGGAAAAGGATAAATTATCTAATGATTTGCTGACCCCCTACAAATACGTAACAGCCCAGTCCATTTCTCTCCCCACTTTCATTCCCCAGTTGTGGCAGAGAGAAATGACACATGGAGTACCCAGTTCACGAGAAGCCAAAAAGTATCTCTAAGTACTATCTGACTAACTCTGCTGAACATATCCGCATCGTATATCCCAATATAGCTCAATCCAGGCTAACAGAAGCATAAAACTTCAGTCAACAGTGATGCATGCTCAGCATAGTCATAATCATATTGATACAAGATACCAGCCTCCAAGGGTCTTAGTGATTTGGATCCTCTGGTGTCTAAAATATATAAAGACGATGGTGAAAAATCAAAAGCTCAATCTGGTTCTCTTTTCCTCCCACACCCAAATACTTGATGCAGGTAAAATGGAAATTGTGTTATATAATGTCAAACAGGGATATTCAAAACAGTTGAGGCAGATGAAATAGATCTTTTCTCAGTTGATTTGCTACCATGACTTTACAGGTGCTGGCAGACATTCTGTCTCCTTTCTCCAGGGATCTTCTTACTCTGACTGAGGAATTTTGATTTGGAAAATGGAATTCTTTTCTTCTTGTTTTCAGGGATCCTGATTCCATTCTCCTGTACTCTTTTAGGTCCTCTTCCTAGGGAGGGTAAAAATCTCACAAGGCAGATCTTGTAGACTCTAAGGAGAGGTCTCATAGTGCCCACAGAAAGCTAGACTTTAAAGTATGAATTTAAAGTCCCAGGGCCAGGTGCAGTGGCTCACATCTGTAATCCCAGCACTTTGGGAGGTCAAGGCAGGCAAATCGCCTGAGGTCAGAAGTTCGAGCCCAGGCTGGCCAACATGGCAAAACCCTGTCTGTAACTAAAAATACAAAATTCAGCTGGGCATGGTGGTGCATGTCTATAATCCTAGCTACTCAGAAGGCTGAGGCAGAAGAATCACTTAAACCTGGGAGGCATAGGTTGCACTGAGCCAAGATCATGCCACTGCACTCCAGCCTGGGTGACAGAGTGAGACTCCATCTCCAAATTAATTAATTAATTAATTAACAGTACCAGGTATAGCTCACACAATGCTATTAGATCATGGGGAAGGTATACTGCCTCAGTTTCCCTCAATAGGGGATGGAGGTGGGGAATGAGGTTACCCCATTACAATGTTGAATAAATGCCAGGAGCATGTTGCTGAATGATCCAAGGGCAAGCCTTGGAGGAGGCAATTAAGAAGCAGCCCAGTGGATAAGAGACCAAAGTAGATGCTCCATTCTTGCTACGAGACACTCTGAATAACTTAAAGCATACATATGAGTTGATATAAAATTTTACATTGAAATATACTGGTCTGGAAGTGCTCAGTAGCAACTTTCTTGTCTATATAGACTTAATATGTTGCTTCAGTTAAAGTAAAAAATAATTAAAAATACAATTTAGATTTCTGTTTAGTAAGAGTAATCTGATGATGACGATACAAAAAGATTCAATTTACCTCCTCTTACAAATCCATTAGTTGCTATTGCTGAAGTAGACAATCCTGTGATAGTTGTCACAACAGTGGCCATCATTATTACAAGGACTGACAGACCTTTAAGGAGAAAAAGAAGATCGTAAGAATACTTACACTCTTGTTGAAGCCTGTCGTTACCTAAAACTGGTTGGTCTAAGAATGCTGAATTTACATTTTAAGTTATAAATTACCCAATTTTGATCTCATTTTAGAAAAACCAAATCATAATTATAAAAAAAGGAACATTAAGACAACAATCTGATATACAGGAAAACATAGTTCAAAATGACCCTAATTTCTTGAGTTTTACGAGGTTAAGAGCTCAGACACAGTTATTTTGCTTATTCTCAAATCAAGCAGGATATAACTTCACTTACCTATTCCAGCTTGACCCACAATCCATGACAATCTAATGAAGAGCATCACACCCCAAATGTTTAACATACAACGTACCTAAGAGGGAAAAAGAGGCCATGTCACAGAGGAAGAATAATCAAACATTATATAGTAAGCATTAAACCAGCCAAAGTAGAAGGACATGCATAGTTTTAAATCTAACTCCTACTCCACCCTTTTCTTTAACAGTTTTTTATAAAGAGCTTAATAAGAGCTTACTTTTGAGCTAATATAAACACAGTGTAACATATAAGAGTGTGTATGAAAATAAATGCACTCATCACAATTGTGTGAAGCAGCAGAAGCAACAAGATACAAGAGATATTTCAAAATTCAGCCCTTTGAAAAGTAGTGCACATTCCCTTTTATCAATACAAGTTTAACTTTTGCTTATTCTTTTATAACATCCTCATTTCATGATTTCTTCAGCAGATTTAAGTTTTACATAATATTTGTCAATACAAAATGCCAATTGTTCATGTTTTAAAATTTTAATTATTTGTAAAAGTTTCCTCTATTTTCACTTTTATTTACTAAGTTCATACACAGAACATAGTCTTCTAAAACACTAAAATCTAAGAATAAGCAAACAATACAGTAACCTGAAGCTTCACATTCACCTTATGGATTAGGCAATAAAATTACTACTAGAACTGTGATTCTTTTTCCCTCTATTTCTCCCTGAAATTCCAATACAACCCCTATTAAGTGCTTCCAAAGTCCCAATGAGAAGGCAATCTAGCCTATTTTAGTCAGATCGTTAGTGCCTTTCAAACAGAAAAACAGAAGTAAATCTGAACCTTAACCACCTAAAACTATGCAGCAAAGTGAATTCAACACTTAAGTATTTCTCCTGTATTCCTTTCTTGCTTGTTAACTTCTATACACTTCTCCTCAAAACATAATGGGGGTAGTATAAAAGGAAGTAGACATATTTCAGCTCTATTCCCTGCTCAGCCTTCTTGATTCTGATGCTCCCAATTTGATAGTCTTCATACTAAATTTCTGAAAAGTGACAGTGCACAAGAATCGCAAGAGGCAATGAAATATAATTTAATACCATCAGTAACACATTATATAGAATCAAGAATAATTTGGCAAAATAAATGGCATATCTCCTTTGCTGAATTTAATATCCAAAAGCAAAGGAGATACAAGCTATTAATTTGGTTTTCCACAGCACTCAGATAAGACAGTTAACAAAGAGAAAAAAGAGTTCTCTTGAGAACTGGTAAGCAAATTATGAAGATTTTATAACCAACAGATATGCTGTAACTATAAAATTAAGTCTATATATACATACTAATACACCCTTGATCCAGCCAAACTTCACGACTCCTTTACTTTCCGCAGTATATGTGACCACAGCATCTCTGGTTGGAGTACTTTCTTCCCCATTTGCAAAGCCATCCTCAAACGGTTCCTGGTTATAAAAACAAATATGGATTATGCTTAACATTTAAAATTTAAAATCACTTGATAAACACAAACATAACTAAACACATCTAACCATATTTAAGAGGGCATAGTACAGATTTCCAAGAATCAAGCGTTTCCAAATATTTTACCCCAGGAAAGGACAAAGCAATAAGCTAGAAGAAAACCTTAATTACTGAGATTTCTTAAAATTTAAGTCTCCCCATGACAGTAAATCCATTTTAATAATTCCAAATTCTAGCTACACTTTTCATAGTGTCTGGAGGAAACAACGATTCCTGTTTGCTAATTACAGGGTAGCAATTCAGACCTCATCTCTCAAGCCACAAATTCATATCACCTAGTTGCCAACAGTCCTACAACTGAAATTTCATCATTAACAATTTAAAACTCTTCTTCATCACCAATGAATATGGTTTTTTTATAGTCCATGACAGCAGGAATCCCATGGATACCAAGATTCCTTCACAGCTCCTCTCTTTACTCATTCCTTGTCTGCAGTGACTCTGTGCTCTTCATTGCTTTCCCTTGTAGTTTTTGTCGAATTCAGATATATACTGGTTGACACAATGAATTTGACAACTAGTGTTTCCTTTTTAGGTGTTTAGGTTCACATCTGATTCCATAATTCTTTGTTCTCTAACTTCTCTTTCTCTTTCAGCGCTTCTTGAGTTTGTTCTATCCCAACATATGACACATTTTCAAAGCAGTAACCGAGCCTTAAAAAGGTCATGAAAGGAAAGGGGAGATGGTTTAGGAAATAGATGTTCTGGGTTTAGAATTAACTCTCTAACACCATCCTGTGGTTCTTCCTCTACCCACATCTAAAGAGCAGAGAACATAATATGGCTATATTTCAGATGTTCTTTAAATGCAGAAGAACCAACTAAATTTTTAAAACATGTTTTCAGTACTTCATATCCTTTAGTGAATTCTCTGTCTCTATATATACATATATTTTTAACAGAAATGAGATGCAGCAAGTTCTGTGCTACCACAGTACAAAATCTACATGATAATTGAAACTCTCTTTTCCGTTAACCAACATCTGTCAGCCAAATAGATTCACTCAATTCCATTTAATGCAATATTGCTATATGCTTTATTAAAGTACTATCAACCTAGATTAGCTCTTAGATTCCATATTTACATGTTAATTACTGTTAATTCTTTGATTTTTGAAGCAATAGAATTAAAAGCCAGATACAATAATTGTGTGTATACATATAATTTTAATAAAGGTGGTTTTATTATAAAATTCTAAAAATGTAAAGTACAGTCATGAGAACATTGCATAATAAGTAGAAACGTATCTTCATACTGCAAATAATCACACAGCAGATTTTATATTGTCCATGGAATGAATACTTAAAAAAATTCCTTTTAGTTAAGAAGAGTCTTCAGAGCACCATTATTTTAATAGAAGTTATTCTGCATATCAGAGTTCATCTTTGGTCTTTTTCCTGTGGCAAGTGCAAGGGAAGAGGTTGTTCTCCGTCTGTGGTTCTACCCTTTTCATGCCCTTTCAGATTTGGGGCTCACTCACTTATAAATTGGCATATTCCTGGAAAAGTTTGAAATAATAATAGACTATGTTATCATCCATGAGATTATTTCTTGCAAATTCTTGTCTGGCTTTTGCTATCTTTTTGGCCTTTTCATCGTCATCTTTTGCCCATTTAAGTTTTTCTAGCAGATTGCTCAGGTTGCTCTTAACTGGAATGTAGTGTTTCTAGGGCTGCAGCTCATTGTAAAAATGTTCATAGTAGATGGAGTCTTGCTTCACCACAGCACTGTCACTAACTAGTAAATATGGCAGGTGATAGATAAGCTGCTACGGTGCCATCGATATTTATTTGATACTTATGCTCGAAGAAATCAAAAAATGAAATGTGTTTCACGATGGGACCACACAGGCTGTCATCATGTTTAAAGAAGAAAAAGTTGGTGAAAGCAGCGTCTATGAGTTCCGGGTGTTTTCTACGGAGTTGAACCAGCTCAAGTCTCTCTTTGTGACTGTCTTGCCCTCTCTAGACAGCTGTGGAGTTTTTTCCCAGGGAGGACCCATGTTAGCTTGTACAGACATCATATTCAGACTTACCCAGCCCATGGTTTCGAGAACAGAGTCAGTCAAGTCTTAGGTGGGCATCACGATATCCTTGGAATCTGTGGAGCCACATCAGGAAAAGATCGGATGGATGTTTGAACTGGATTTTTTTTTTTCCAAAGCAAAGGCCAGTCTGCCAAATTAACAAAGAACTCTGTATCTGGCATCTTCATCTTTCTAGTCAAAGAAAGTAGTATGGCATCCATGAAAATTCTAAAACCTCCATGTTCACCGTCAGTCTTGATACAAACTCTGTTACCTTTTAAGGTGTAGTGACACAGGTTCTTCCTCTGTCCAAATCTTTTTGGGATTTCTACTGCAATCTTTTCTGGATCCACAGTAGGGAAATGTGCCAGATCTCTCTGAATCTAAGCAATGGTTTCCGGGCGAGCAGTTCATCCCCCATAGCCAGGCTGCACTATTCTGCAAAGGACAGTCACAATTCTCATGGCAAACTGGCCCTTTTAAAATACATGGGGATTTGGCCACATTTTGACCTTGGAATTTAACTTCCACCTTTAGATTTTTGTAGCTTGCACACATTCTGTATCTCACTATGAAGGACCCATCCTTTTGGTCTAAAACCTGGACTCTAACTCGAGTGAATTGCTCCTCTGGTGCTGAGACTTTCACCTGGAAGACTTTTTCGCCTGGAGAAGACGTGAAGTTATTCCCTGATGTATCCACTGCCTGAATATAGAAATAGCGGGTGGGAAGGACGACGTCTGCTTTTAGCCTGGGTCTCCATATTTCGCTCTTCTCTTGGCTCAGCTGCCTTTCTCCGCCCAGTGAGTGCTGGAACTGTCCCCAGAAAGAAGCAATAAAGCAGCAAAATGCTAAACATTTACAAGATGGACTCTCGAAATGATCCATGGATAAATGGAGAAGTGTAAGAGGTGGACAGAAGCAGCCGAGGCTTTGGCAGGGGCACACCAGCCGATCGCAGCGACTCCAAAAGGTGCTGCCTGGCACGCAAGGCAGGTGCGCGGGTCTCCGCCATCCCAGGACAATCACAGCCTGTGCCCCGGCACGCCCCGGTAAGGGTTGCCAGGAGTTCTGCTGACCCGGCCAAGAACCGCTCTGCTCCTCTTTCTCAGGACAATGATGAACTTAATTAAGTACATTTTTTGAAAATTATTTTAACTAGGCTTTGTAATGGTGAGAAAAATAATTAAATTTTTAATTAATCCTCATGTTTTCATTAATAGACATAGTTATAACTTCAGCTATGTGAAATACATGGAAAATGAGTTATTTTAAGATAACCAGGAATTCAAATATGAAGTTTAATGTTGTGACAGTAGTTCATACATTTTTCAAAAGAGATCCTAAAAGACATTAAATATTTTCCTTACAGCACACAGTTTCATAACTATTATCAACCTATGATTATTTTACTATACTATAAAAGGATGCCCCAGGCTTACGGAAAATGGAACCAACCCCATAAAATTTAAAATTACCCCAAATTTGCAATTGTTTTAAACTTTATTAAGCTTTATTGAGATATAACTCAAATATCACACAATTCACTAGTTTAAAGTGTACAAGTTAATCATTTTAGTGTATCTACAAAGTTGTACTCTTATTCCCAGCATCACTACAATAAACTTTGGAATATTTTTATCACCCCAAAAAGAAATACCTCAATTTCCCCTTCCTTCAGCCCCTGCCAATCACCAACCATTTTCTGTCTCTATGAATTTGCCTATTCTGACATTTCATATAAAGGGACTCACACAATATGTGGGCTTTATGTGTGGCTTCTTTCACTTAGCATGTTTTCAGGGTTCATTCACGTTATAACATGTATCAGTACTTCACTCCTTTTTATTGCCAGATAATATTCCATAGTATGGATATGCCACTTTTTTTTTTTTTTAATTAATCAGTTGGACATTTGGGCTGGTTCTACTTTTTGGCCATTATGAATAATGCCGCCAAGAACAGCTGTCTAAAGTTGTTGGGTGAAAATATGTTCTCATTTATCTTGAGCATATACCTAGGAGTGGAATTGCTGGATCACAATATAATTCTTGAAGTGACTACTTCTGGTCATTTTTCTCATCTCTTCCTTTGTATGAGACTGCAAACTGTCACTTCCCATTTCAGCAAATACGCCTCCCTATTGTTAGCCCTCTTCCTACTTAAAATGAAGATGCCTATTATTCTTCTGCTTGCTGGTATGAACATAGAAACCAGTAATGGTTAAAGTTGAAGTTGTTAGAAGTATGCATAAACCAGCCAACAAACATATGAAAAAATGTTCATCATCATTGGTCATTAGAGAAATGTAAATCAAAACCACAATGAGATACCATCTCACACCAGTTAGAATCGTGATCATTAAAAAGTCAGGAAACAACAGATGCTGAAGAGGACGTGGAGAAATTACACTGTTGGTGAAAGTGTAAATTAGTTCAACCATTGTGGAAGACAGTATGGCGATTCCTCCAGGATCTAGAACCAGAGACCATTTGACCCAGCAATCCCATTACTGGGGATATACTCAAAGGATTATAAATCATTCCACTATAAAGACACATGCACACGTGTGTTTACAATAGCAAAGTCTTGGATCCAACCCAAATTTCCATCAATGATAGACTGGATAAAGAAAATGTGGCACATATACACCATAGAATACTATGCAGCCATAAAAAAGGATGAGTTCATGTCCTTTGCAGGGACATGAATGAAGCTGGAAACCATCATTCTCAGCAAACTATCACAAGAACAGAAAACCAAACACTGCATGTTCTCACTCATAAGTGGGAGATGAACAATGAGAACACATGGACACAGGGAGGAGAGCATCACACACTGGGGCCTCTCGGGGGGTGGAGGGGTAGGGGAGGGATAGCATTAGGAGAAATGCCTAATGTAAGTGATGGGTTGATGGGTGAAGCAAAACACCATGGCACACGTATACCTATGTAACAAAACTGCATGTTCTGCACATGTATCCCAGAACTTAAAGTATAATTAAAAAATAAGAAGTATGCATAAACAGTAAAAGAAAAAAATATGACTAGGGGCCTGTGGAGCTCAATCACAGTAACAACCCACCTCAGCTGTACTTCTATGACTGTTTAATGTGTTTCAGGCAGCAGAGTCAGGGACAATCCCAAATAATAAGAAATTACTCTGAACAGGGATCGATGATTCAACTGTTCAATTATTCAAATAAAGTCAGAAAAAGGAAGTCTGCCAGTTAATTCAACGAACTTTAAAGAGGAGTTCCTTAGCTTTCACCATAGAATACATAGTGCTCTTCAGTTTTTTAATGAAAGTAGACTTTAAAATATATAACCTCCAAGTATTACAAGAAAATATAATGTCTATAATATACACAAAAAAAGGCATCTCTCCTCCCATCTACGTTAAAAGAAAACTAAAGTTGTATGTACTTAGTACGCTAATTTTTCCAAGGCTAAGATTTCATGTGGGTGTCTTTTTAACAATGCAAAAGTATGCAGGCATCCAAAAATTTTTGCTGTGGGTGTTTACCAGAATTCCAACTCAGAGTTGAAGAGCTAGCAATAATTTTGCAACTAGCTTTCCATCATACTACACACAACTATGTTATAAGAACAAGTAAAATTTTCCAGTATTTTATTTTAAAATAAAGGTATGTCCACACAAAATAAAAAATGTATCTTCCCTATCATCTTCTGGCAGATCTATTTTTGAAAGTGTTTTAGTTATCTCTAAAATACAATTCAAAAGTCAAAAGCAAATAACTGTTTTTATTTGTAGTTCAATTAGTAGACTTAAATATAATAAAATTGGGTTCATAGTTATACTAATTTCCTGAAATACCAGGAAACCAAAGTAGAAGATACATCTTTTGTTTCTTTAAATTCGTTTCAGAGAAATAAGAGAATTAGCAGGTATGGTATTTGGCCCACACACACACACAAAATTTAATTTAAAAGTATAAAACTGTATAACCAAGGAGGTTCAAGTGTGCAATTATGAACTACAAATTATGCTGATACAAAGGCACATAAAAATCTTCACTCCACCTGCCATTTTCACAGAAATGATAGATTTTTGGTTTTTACTGTATATTCCACACTAATGGATAAACAGTAGAAATTGGCAACATAAATGATTTTCTGGGTAATGCTATATTAAACGAAGCTATCCAAATTTAGTACTATTCCAGAAAATAATCTTTCAAAAAGTAGCATTATGAATATTTGAAGTCTCCCAGCAGGGACTGGTAGGAGAGAGAAAAACAGGGGGAAGAAAGGAAGAGATAAAGGAAACAATGGAAGATCCAGATATTTAGGCCCTCAGTAATCAAAAAGGAAAAGATTCAGTTGAACATGTTGAATTTGAGGAGCTATGGGACAATCAGAGTCCTATCCAGCAGTTAAAAAATGTATGACTGGAACCTAGGAGAGGAGCCAGGGATAAAAAGCTAGTCGGTAAAGAAGCTATACAAACAGATGAAAAGAAAAACAGAAAACATAGAAAGCTGAACACTTTTCTGAGTATGTGGAAAATACAAAAAAAAGATGGAAACTCTGGTCTCCATGGTCATCACTTCTTTGCAGGATGTAGAGAAAAGGATAATTTTTACACTAGGGATGATCTCTTCTCTCCCTAGTATATTCAAATTTCCACCTCAACTTGATCATTCCCTCTCCTTTAATCACAGTTAACTTTTTACTGCCCTCTGACTCTAGCCAAAGTTTCTAATAGTGCAGCACATTCTTAAATGCAAGCCAACCTGGCTTCCCCTCACCACAACACCAAAATCGTTTTGTTAGGACATCCAATGACTTCTCGGCTGCTAAATCTAATGTGTATTTTTCAGTCCCTGTCTCACTGAACTCCTACAGTAGCATCTGACACTGTTAGCCACTCCCTTCCTTGCAACAACACACTCTTCTACCCAGCAATTAAGTGGTAGGAGTTCCTTTAGCACTTGGTCCTATACCCCTCTCCCTTGCTCATGCTGTTATTTTCTATGGTTATCATACCAGACTCATAGCTTTAAATATCATGTATATGTGTTAAGTCATAAGTGATGGCTTAGGTTCAGTCCTCTTTTGTGAGTTTCAGCCCTGGATATAAAACACTGATCTTACCACTTAGGATGTTTCATTACATTTACTACTCTAATCCTCACCAAAAGATAAAAAGAACTTCTCGATGTAATATAAACAGTGACTTCTGTCAAAATGGAGAAGGAAATAATTTTTCTTTTTGGATCTAGTTTTAAATTCCTGATGGTTTCATTGAAAACACTTAAGTCCATTTTCCAAACGATAGAATTCCACATATTATAATGAGTCAAGGTAAACTATTTTAGGTATCTATTTTTAGGTATCTATTTCCCTTATTCCTTTGTTCCCAACTCTGCAGAAGCCAAGGGCTTCTAACATGGTCCTCATAAAAAGGACAGCAGAAGTTCTGCACTGGATAGCTCCAGAGGAGATTTTTAAAATTCTGTATTTTGCAGAAATATCTCCCAGGGTATGCAGCATCTATGAAACTGCTATACAGGATTGTTACAAACAGCTGTACCAGACTACCTTTAAAGAAGAATTGCTATAGTGTCCAGAAAATCCATCTGAGAAAGCAAACTTTTTTTTTTTTGAGATGGAGTCTTGCTCTGTCGCCCAGGCTAGAGTGCAATGGCGTAATCTTGGCTCACTGCAACCTCTGCCTCCTGGGTTCAAGTGATTCTCCTGCCTCAGCCTCCCAAGTAGCTGGGATTACAGGCACCTGCCACCACGTCCGGTTTATTTTGTATTTTTAGGAGAGACAGGTTTCACCATGTTGGCCTGGCTGGTCTCAAACTTTCCTGACCTCAAGTGATCCGCCCACCTGGGTCTCCCAAAGTGCCGGGATTACAGGTATAAGCCACCGCACCCAGATTCAAATGTTTTAAGTATGAAATTGTGTACTAGATAGAGTTTTGTGTTATTTAACTTTGGAAGTTTATTTGGAGGCTATTCTGGTAGAGAGGGTAGGTAAAATAGGCCAATCATTCGGTTTCTACATTATCTAGGATTTTTTTCCAATTAAACAATCCCCATTAGCAGTTCAAGCCAGCATCTCCTTTTAATCAATGTTCCAGGTCAAACTAGTTCTTTCTTCCCTTAGATATTTTCCCACTGCAACCTCTGGACCCCTGGGTTTACCTGTGCATCCATGCCTTTTTCACGAAGCCTTGAAAAATAGTGTTATCCCAAGGAATTCTTTTGATCTGTCATAAATACGTTGTTACCACACATAGTACATTTTGACATGATTAAAGAAAAGGCAAATATTAGTCTGTTGTAGAAGTGACATTCCTATATTTTTCCATAGACCACTTTCCTATTTAATTTTCCTTGAATTTCATAATACCCCACCAAACTCTTATCTTTTCAGTTAGGTAATTGAGGGCTCTAACTAAAATATTTAATTTGATATAATGTTCTTTTCCTGAAATACTGGTTTTAAAGTATTTTCTCCTGAGGGACTTTTGGTTTGCCTTTCTCTCTGCCTGTTAAATGCACTTTGAAGACGGCTGCCTCTTTCTCATCCTTTAGGTCTTAGTTTAAATGCAGCCTTCTCCTTCCCAAAACACCTAACATATTGTTTCTTCTTAGTCCCGTTTATTTCCTTTGTGACACATATCATACTCTGTAGTTATCTTTTATATGTACTTGGTGTTTTGTAATCTATGCATTCCCTCAGTAAGTATTAAAATGGAAGGTCCACAACAGCACAGATCTTTCCTGTCATTTTTATCAAAGATACGGTAAATGAATATTGAGCTTTCATGAGGAATCTGTTTCCCAAATAATGTCCTGAAATAGTAGAGTGAAATGAGTGTCTGTTCTCAAGTCAGAGATAGGCTCAAATCCCAGCTCTGCTACTTACTAGCAATGCGTGCTTTGGCAAGTTATTTAATCCCTCTGGTTCTCAGTTCCAACATATGCGAAATGGGGATATTATCCACTCAATACTGTCTGAGAAGACGAAGTGAGAAAATACAATAATTGTACAGAACACAAAAACTCTCCTATGTTCCTGGTGAGAATACAAACTGTTAAAACAATTTTGAAAGAAAAGCTTGGGCATATTTTCAAGTTGAAAAAATGCATACCTTTATCCCAGCAATTCTACTCCTCAGCATATCCTTAGAGATATACAATACTTCTATGAAGCAAGATACTTGTATAAAAACGTTTATATCAGCACTGTTTAAAATTGCCAAAAACTAGAAACATCACAAACATCCTTAACTGTAGAATAAAGAAACTGTAGTATATTCATCCAATCGAAGATAAATAGCAATTGAATGAATTGTGGAGTGGGCACAGTGGCTCATGCCTATAATCCCAGCACTTTAGGAGGCCAAGACTGGTGGATTGTTTGAGCTCAGGAGTTCAATACCAGCTTGGGCAACAAGGCAAAACCCCATTTCAATAAAAACAAACAAACAAACAAACCAAAAAAACAGTTAGCCAGGCATGGTGGCACGTGCCTGTAGTCCCAGCAACTTGGGAGGCTGAGGCCAGAGGATCACTTGAGCCCAGGAGGTTGAGGCTGCACTGAGCTGTGGTCACACCACTGCACTCCAGCCTGGGCAACAGAGTGAGACTGTCTCAAAACAAGAAAAAAAAAAAAAGAGTGAATCATAAAAAGACACAGTATAAATAAATGAGTGTCACAAACTAAGAGTGAACAAAAGATGTCAGATTGAAAATATGCTATACAATTCCATTTACATAAATTTTTAAAGCAGGAAAAACCAGACTAATAGTCTTCAGGAATACATAAAGGTGACAAAAATCATTAAAAAAACAGTAACACCAATACCCAAAGAAGTGATCACCATAAGTCAGGGCAGTGGCTATTTTGTGGAGGAATTAGAAGGGGGTGCACACAAAATTTCTAGGATGCCAGCAACATTCTATTTCTTGATCTGGGTGGTGATTACATAGATGTTCATTTGATAACTTATGTTATACATTTATATTTTATGTTCTTTTTAGATTCCACAATAAAAAATACTTTTAAAACATTGAGAAAATGTGTTAAATGTTTAGTACACTGCCTGACAACAGAGTTAGCGCTCAATGAATTTTAGCTGTTGTTATAAACAAATAAGCGATCTACTATTGCAACTGCCCATACTGTGAGCTTAAAACTGGATGTTGAAAAAAATACATAATAATAAATACCGTAAAACATTACTAATCTAGACGCTACTACATAGCTTCTTATAATTTGATATTGGCAAAGTTTAAGATTACCTCTAAAAGACTTTTAAAAAAAAGACTTTCGCACACAAATATGAAATCACCATTCCGCATGGTGGTGTTAAAGGATTTATCACCTACACCATCTGCCAAGGCAACAGGGTATAGCACAAGAATGTGGATTTAATGACCAATGGTCACAGTACTAGAAATGTTTCACAACTTCTCTGACACTAAAAATTTAATAAATGATAAACTCTTTCCTATTTGCCTTAGTGGCACTGATACACACTTTACAAAAGGAATGTCTAGGGTTAATATGAGATTGCCTAATCTGAGAACAGAAACAAAACTTCAGCGCCCAGCATTATTTCAGCAAATTAAATAATGGTTAATGACAGCCAGCAGAGTGGGGATCTTCATTTTAGGGCACTGTTAACATACAAAAATGTATTACTTTCTTGGCAAGTAGCTTATTGTTGATTTAAATAAACCCAAAATTATATTTCAAAAATGTTAAAGTCCACCAAAAAATGCTATTTATTTACACCCTACAAACTTCTGAATTAAAATGTTATTAAAGATATTTTAAAGATCAAAATTTCTTATATGGTTTAACAGCATCTGCTTAATACTAAAGTAAGTCAAAGTGTTAAATTACTATCATGAATCACAGCTGATTTAGCAACTAAAAATATGTGCATACATATGCAAATTTCGACCCCAAAGTGGCTGGGTTTATTCTAACAGTTGTTCTAACAATTTTTGTTGTAATCAAGTACTGGCCAATTATATCATCCCAAAGCTACCAACATTTCCTATCCGTGCTGTCGGTGATTGGTGTATTCAGTGTAATGCTCCCCATACAGACCACTCTTTCAAAACAAAGTATTGTTTTACAGGAATCCAATCTCCTCTGGTTAACAATGCGCTATTAATATCCAGTGGTATTAATGCAAAGCTCAAAACTCAAGTGCCACAGATAAAATTGGATGGTGTGACTATGTGACTTTACAATGAACCAAGTCAGAACTGCTGATTACAAAGAATTCAGTCCTCTACCTGGCCCATCATGTTCTTTACTAACCATTCAAGACTGAGTTACAACAAAATGCATTAGAAATAGCATTCTTTCAAATCCCATACAACTTGCTAATGTCAATAAACTAAAAGCTTGAAAACATTTTAGTTACCAGAAAACTTACACCTTCCAGTATCAATTAATAACTGTGCAATTTATATTTCAAACTATTTTAAAGATGAACCAAAAGTTGATAAGAAGATAGAGAAGTACATGTCTAGTAGCATCATAAATGGGTAAAACACTGGAAAAGCAGTATGTATGAAAACCATGTAATTAAAACTACATTTTAGTATATACCTGGATAGATAAGATACACTTGATTTTTCATATATTTCTCACAGGAATTTATGATACTTCTCACTATGAATACTGGTTAAGTATCCCTTGTCCTTTTTGCATGGGACCAGAAGTGTTTCATATTTCAGATATTTTCAGATTTTGGAATATTTGCATTACACCTACTGGAGTTCAGCATCCCTAATCCAAAATGCTCCAATGTGCAGTTCCTTTGTGCACCATGTAAGCACTCAAAAAGTTTTAGATTTTGGAGTATTTCAGATTAGGATACTCTAGCTCTATCACCTTTCCCATTTTTCATATAAGGAAACTGAGGGTCAGAGGTGAAGTCCTTTTCATAGAGGTCCCACAGACTATTAAGTAGAAATGCCAAGAGTTAAATCCCCTTGAGTGCTACATAATGATGTTTCTGTCAACAATGAACTGCATATACAATAGTCCCATAAGATTATAATGGAGCTAAAACATTCCTCTCCTACTGATGTGGTAGCCATTGCAAGAGTATAGTGCAATGCATTTCTCACGTGTCTATGGTGATGCTGGAGTAAACAAACCTACTAAGCTGACAGTAACATAAAAGCATAGCAGATATAATTATTCATAGTATATAACACTTGATAACAATAATAAATGTTACCGATTTATGTACTTACAATTTTTATCATTGTTTTAGAGCTTACTTCTACTTACTTAAAAAAAATAATAACTGTAAAACAGCCTCAGGCAGATCCTTCAGGAGGTATTCTAGAAGAAGGAATATATACTGTTATTATAAGAAATGACAGCTCCATGTGTTATGGTCCTTGAAGACCGTCCAGTGGGACAAGGTGTGGGGTGAAAGACAGTGATATGGATGATCTTGAACCTTTATAGGCTTAGGCTAATGTGTATGCTTGTGTCTTCGTTTTTAACAAAAAAAGATGTTTAAAAGAAAAAAACTAAAATCTTAAAAAATAGAAAAAGGTTTATAGAATAAGGATACAAAGAAAATATTCTTGTACACTTGCACAGTATGTCTGTGTTTTAAGCCAAATGTTATTACAAAAGCGTCAAAAAGTTTTAAGCAATCTAAAAGTTTATAAAGTAAAAAGTTAAAACAAGCTGAGGTTAATTATTGAAAATATATTTTTAAATAAATTTAATGTAGCCTAAGTTTACAGTGTTTATAGGTCTATAGTAGTGTACAGTAATGTGTTAGGCCTTCACATTCACTCACCACTCACTCAGAGTAACTTCTAGTTCTACAAGTTCCATTCAATAGTAAGTATCCTACACAGGCGTACCATTTTATCTTTTATGTTGTATTTTTACTGTTTAGGCTTTTATGTGTGGATATGTAAATACTTATCATTATGTTCCAACCATGTACAGTAACATGCTGTATGAATTTGTAGCCTAGAAGCAACAGGCTATACCATATAGCCTAGGTGTGTAGTAGAATATGCTCTCTAGGTTTGTATCATTATGCATAATGACAAAATCACCTAATTATGTATTTCTCTAAAGTATCCCAGTTGTCAAGCAACATATGACTGTATGTGGATGGAAAAGAAACCAGAGTAAATGAAAAAGAAGTAAAGACAGGAAAGAAAATACTCATGATACATGTAGCTGCACTTTGTCAGATCCCTGACTTTGCTGCTTTTTAACTGAGAGCCTTTCTCAACTGTGGATAGCTTAAATGGCTGAGAGTAAAGTCCTAGTAACTTGAAATATCAGGAAATAGAGCCCAAAGTCAACAGAGGAATTGGAAATTAAGTGAAAAGCCTCAGAAAAAGTAGAATGATAGCAAGGGTAAGCCCCCAAATCTCTGCAAGCCACCAAATTACACAAGGGGCCAACCTAAAAATAAGTAGCTGGAAATCATAAAATACAGAACAGAGATATCAGTTATTATATGGGGAGGGGAGTGGATGGGGGTGGAAAGTCTGCAGTTTGAGCCTAGATAAAAAGTGCCTTTTAGAAAAAAAAAAAAAAAAAAAAAAAAAAAAAACACCTAACAACAATAATCTTCAGAAGAATATTTTTAAAAACCAACCCCAAAACCCAGTCAAATATAATGTAGTATCTGCATGGCCAGTTTCCATCCAAAAAACTGCTAGACATCCAAATAAACAGGAAAATGTAACACACACTCCAGAAAAAAAAACAAAAAACAAAAAACAAGCAGTCATTAGAAATTACCTCCATGTGGCCCACATGTTAAATTCAGGAGACAAAGACTCCAAAAATAGCTGTAGTAACAGTTAAACAAAAGCAAAGGTAAATATATCAATGAGTAACAGAGATAGAATCTAATAGAGAAATGAAAACTATATTTTAAAAGTTAGAAATTCTAGACCTGGAATAAATTTTAAAGAAATTCATGAAAAGAAAATTTGAAATGAAAATTCACTAGGTGGACTTAATAGCAGAATGGAAATGGCAGAAGGAGTAAAAGTGAAAAACATCAACTTACAGATTCAAGAAACTTAACAAACCAACAAAGGATACACAAAAAGAAAAACTCTTGAGGCACAAACTGCTGAAAGCCAAAGGTAAAAGAAAATCTGGAAAGCAATGAGAAAATAACATCTTACACAGTTGGCTGACTTCTTACCAAAAACACCAAAGGTCAGAAGACATTGAAATGGCATACCAAAAAGGCTGAAAGAAGAAAGCTGACAACTAAGAAGTCTATAACCAGCAAAGCTATCCTTCAAAACGCCAGTAAAATAAAGACATGTTTAGATAAACAAAAACTAAGAGAACTTGTTGCCAACTGTCCTCTATTACAAGAAGTGCCCAAGGAAGGGAAGCAGTCTGATAAATAATGAATATAAATGAAAATATTTTAAAACCATACATATTTTTTCTCTTCTCTTTTTTTTTAAGCCATGTAACTGTTGAAAGCAACAAATACAACACATTTATCATCTAGATGACAAGAGCACTAAGAAAAGACAAAGTACTGTGTTTTAAAATTCCTATATTTCAGCTGAAGAAATTCAATATTCAAAGTAAAGTAACCACTAAAAAATAATGCAAAGATATATAACTAGACATTCAATAGAAGAATTAAATGAAATGCCAAAAAATCTTAGCACAAAAAAATGGCAGGAAAGAAGAATTTGGGAAACAAAAAACAGGTAATAGGAAACAACACGATGTCAGGCCTAATTACAATCAAATCACAATAAATGTAAACGGACTAAAAAGTGTACAAAGAGCATGAAATGGCAAGTTATGGTACATATACTTTAAAGTATTATAATTATATGAATATTCTATAGGTGGCATATGAAACTGATTATTTACAAATGTTACCTAATGCTAGATAGGGAGAGTAGGATATAACATTTTAGTTTATAAATGTACACAAATGCAAAAAGGTTAAGGGTTTGAGGTATTTAAGTTACCTTCCCTGTTTCTCAAACTTTCTATATTACTTCCTTTTCCTCATGAAACAACAAACATTTGAAATAAGCAAAGTACAGTGAAATTCTTTGAATAAAATTTTAAAGCGTTGGTTTTGAAAAAGGTTAATCCTCAGACTCTTAAAATTGAATACTCTAGGAAGGCTTGAGACTGAAATTTTCCTAAATTGTATAGTTCACTGACTCTTTTTTGTATTGAGATTTAAAACATTGTTAATTTTGTTAGCATTATGCTAGATGAAGATATTGCAATGATCAAAATTCAGCTCCTGTCCTTACATCTACTCTAAAGGGTTATTACAGACTGCTATTTTCTGATAACTTTGTTTCTGCTTTTCATTATTTTCTTATCTTCTGTTTCTGCAAGATGCCTCAAAGCCATTTATTATGAACACCTATTTGTTGTTATTGCGGTTATTTTGCTTAATTACTGGTTCTTAAATTTGTTTCTGATCAGCAAGTCTGCCTGATAATTGGGATTGATACAGGGGAGGCAGTATAATATTTTCTCTAAACCCAATCTTAGGCAAATCTCTAGAAATTTATAGGTAAGTTAGTACTGAGGCTATGTCCTGACCAGCTTTGCCAAAAATATTTCTCCTTTACAATACTTATTTGCAAATGCTCTGAGTACACAATTCTCGTGACAGTTTCATTTTAAACCAAAATAATGAGATTCAAATTGGTGATTAAATAAACAAAAAGCAAATTCACATTTTAATTTTCAAAGGAAAAAATCCTCCTATAGAATCAATAATTATTTACCATAACATTAGTTTCTAAAATATCAGGTCTGGTAAGTTATGCCCTAAACCATTAGGTTTTATTTAAAAAAAAAAAAAAAAGAGGTTAATATCTAGACCCAACTGTTCCACAATAACTCATCAGGATTTGAACTTAACACTTCGTACTTGTATGTCTGATATCCCTACAACATCTGAATAGGACTGTTAATAGCAACATACCATGTTTTGTTCATACTTAACGAGTAAAAACATAGATGTTTTTCCTAATACCTCATCTTTCCTAATAACCAGTGTCTGCTACTAAATAATTAGGTATTAATATCTATTACCTTTCCTAATAGCCAGTGTTTACCACTTACAAGTTGATATTAGCTTCTGAGTCTGTCCATCTGTCAACTACCTACCTTGCAAGGTTGTTGTGCCCAGGCTACAGAAAACTCCTGAAACATATCAGATGTTTAACAATTGACAACTTAATTTAATTCAGTACACAGTTATCTACCAGTTAAAGCCAGAACTTTGATAGACAGTACTTGTCTATATCAGGGTCTTTCAAAATTGAGAATCAGCACATCAATGAAAACAAATGACTCTGCACTCTCAATATGGTAATCAAAGACTCAACATGGTCTAGGACACCAATTCTCAAACCAGGTTATTTAACAATTACCAGGAAAACTCTAAAAACCACAAACACTCTAAGACAGGAGTATCCAATCTTTTGACTTCCCTTGGCCATATTGAAAGAATTGTCTTGGGCCACACAAAATACACTAACATTAATAATAGCTGATGAGTTTTTCTTTTAATTGCAAAAAAAATTTCATAATGTTTTGAGAAAGTTTACAAATTTATGTTGGCTCACATTCAAAGCCATCCTGGGCCACATGTGGCCCACAGGCTGTAGGTTGGTCAAACTTGCTCTAAGAGGTTGAATAAAACATACTTTGCCTGTTTATAAAAACAAAACACTACACAAACTCTTTGGGAAAGGGGAAACACCCATTTTTCCCCAGGTGGTTCTTTTAGAAATTTTGGAATCACTGGTCCAAAAGAAAAATACAAGGATAAAGAGACCTGCCCTACCAGGTATTAGCTTGAAGGCAAACCACAGCCTTGCAAAATGAGACTGTCACTCCAGGACCTTCTAAAAAAGCCACCTACTCCAACAACTGAAGACCAAACACAGATATGTAACTTAAGAATGCTTTGGAAACTAACATTTCTAACAATACAATATTAAATTTTCACAGGCCCAAATCTCCACTCTCACAAAGAAAACAGATTCCATTGATTGAAACACTTCATTGAGAACCTAATGTTCTAGACATCTTTATTTAAGGAAGGATCCTATGCAAAATTAGAAGAACATTAGATTCTCTGATGACTTTAAACTAGTGGTGACTAACCTGGCAGAAAAGGAATAAAGAAAAGAATGAATGAAGGAAGGAAAAAAGTAATTTTAGATATCACCTCCCTTGACAGCACTGTCTATCCTTCTGTGATGATGGAAATCTTTGGTATCTCAATTGTCCAATGATAACAACTAGCCAAATGTGGTTATTAAGTACCTAAAATGTGACTCAAGTAACCAAAGAACTGAATTTTTAACACGATGTTAATTTAAAGTTAAATTTAACAGACACAAGTTACTAGTTACTGCAAAGTACAACCCATATTATATTTAAAAATTTATATCATACTTTTGGAAGATATGGACAGGGGATGGCAGAAGAAATATAAAAAACTAAGATTCCGTGTATAAGAAACTTTATTAATTTTGAAAATTTTCTACTAGGAAGAGATACATCCATACACTAGAACTGTGGAGCCTAAATCTTTTCTATTTTATATTCAATGAATATAAAAACATTTGTCATAAGTATTTTAAAAAAGAAAAAAAGTCACCAAAATAACAAGAGCTTACGCAGTATTAAACTATAGGATATTGAAATGAATGCCAACTGAGACTCAGTAATGCCTGCCCCAATTTCCAGTGCTAATTCTGCATGTCTATGATATTGGTCAGGTCATTTAGTTCTTTTGGGTCTTAATGCCACATATGCAAAACAGGGCAATTTCTCTGCCAAACATCCTTTAGAGAATCTAGACAACAAATATAAGGTAGGTAAGATTCTTTTGTACCACATTAATATGTAAAGAATTAGGCCTATTATTCAGTATGTATCAATTGAGCATCTACTGTGCCAGGCCTCTACTAGATAACAACGACATAATGGTGATCAATCACAAAGTCAGCTTCTCATGGAGCTTGAAATTAGCTGAAGGATACTCAAGCAACCATGTTAATAGATATACTACCACTAACTAAAGCCATTAAGGGAAAATGAGTTTGTTCTAGACTGGAGGATGAAGGCCTCCTCTCAAAATAAGGACTGAAGTGAAATCTTAAACTGAAAGTTAACAGCGGGTGTATGGAAAGGTGGAAGGGAGAGGAAGAGTCCATGGAGAGTACTATGTACAAAGGCCACACAACCAAAGGAATTATTGTGCCACTGGGGAAGTGAAACACTGAAGAGGCAAACCAGACATAGACAATGCAGGGAGCATTGGGCAACAATGATCAGTTTTGTTTTGGGCACAATAGTGATGGGAAAGCATAGTGAATATAAGAAGTCCAGTTACAAGGCTATTGCTGCAGCTTTGTTGGTGCAAAAGTCATTGGGGTTTTTGGCATTACTTTCAATGTCAAAAAACGCAATTACTTTTGCACCAACCTAATAGGATGGTGGCATCTTAGATGAAAAGAATATTTAGAAATTCAAGTTGACAGCACTCAGTGATTGGATGGGGGAATGAGAGCAAAGTGGCAAGGATGACTCACAGGTTTCTCACTTTTGCAGTATGATGAATAGTGGTACCATTCCGAGAGATAAAGCACACACTGGCAGACGGCCTGGATTCTTTTGTTTCTGGAGGAAATGGGAGGAAATACTAAGTTTGTGAACTTGAGTTATCTTTGAGACATTAAAACAAAAATGTCAAGCAAGCATTGGATACCCAGAACTCAGAGAAGGAGTGTGGGTAGAAGACGAAATTTTGGGAGTCATTGGACTACAGATGATGTGGCATAAGGAGAGAAAAAAGAGGAACAAGGAAGAAGAAAAGTCCAAATAAAGCCTTGAGGATGTTCAGGTTAGAGAAGGAGGTGACTGCAAAGGATGCCAGGCTGAAAGAGCCAGAAAGGCAGAAGGAAAATTAAGAAGCCAAGGAAGTGACCAAAAGACTTCAAAAGAACACCAAATGCTGCTTGAAAGCCGAACACTGCTTAAGAAAAAAAAAAAAAAAAAAAGACTTTCTGAAATTTGTGATAAGAATGGAGATCACCTGTGACTTTAACAAGAACTATTTACGCAAAATAGAAGCCACACTACAACAGTTTGAGTGAAAGGTAAGGAAGGAAAGACGGTAATTATAATCAATACTCTCAACAAGTCTAGCTGAGGAAGGAAGGAAAGAGCTTGTACCTGGAAAGCAATGAGAGTTACATAAAATATTTTGCTTTTTCTGTCAGATAGAAGCTACTTGAATTTCTTTAAAGGAAGTAAGCTATTGACAGGAACAGCTAAATATGAAAGAAAATGAAAATCATAGGACCTCAGAACCAAACTGCAAAATACTGTTCACATCTACACTGTCCAATATAGTAACCAAAGGTCACAGGGAGCTACTACTTCAACACTATTGAAATGTTTGTCTGAACTGAGATGTGCTGTACTGTATGTGAAAAACACACACAGGGTTTCAAACTTTTGTACATAAAAAAGAAATTGAGATATCTCATTATAAATGTTTTAATATTCATTGTATCTGCAATGTTTTAGACAGTGTCAAATAAAATATATTATAAATTAATTTTGCCTACTTCTTCACTTTTTTAAACGACATATGTAGTTCATATTATATTTCTGTCAGACAGCACTAAGAAAGACCTTAAATGGTAAAAAGCCATAATCACAATGAGTGCTAGTCAAAACTTGGGATTGAGGTCCTCAGCCCAGTCATGCTCTGTGAAGTTTCCTACCTCTTTCCAAGACCGTCAGCCCTGTAGCTCAATTCTTGAATTGCAGCTAAAAGTTTTAATCACCCCCCTTCCTCTCATCTCAGCTACTGCAATGGTTCCATTAAGATGATAACGGGCTTTTACCAAAGGGGTAGTGATTGATAGAATGAGAGGTGTTCAGATACTGGATGTGTTTCAAACATACAATTGTTGGGATTTGCTGATAGTCTGGATGGGGGATGTATGGACAGGGTAATACCTATTTAGAATGGAGCTGATATTAATGGAGAAGTCTGTGGGAAGGGCAGGTCTCAGATGATTAGGGTCCTCTAAGTCTTTCCCCACTGGAATACTCAAGTCTGCCCTGCCAAACCACCTATGCTCCCCTACAGAAGTCTCCAAAATGGCTAGCATATCATACCAAATTTTGTTTGAAACCAAAATGATGGAAGAGCTAATTCACACTGACCCAACAAAGAACTATCCAACAGGTTTCCAGAATTCTGAACCTAGATGAGTATCCAATTTGTGACTATTCAGAAAAAGCACAGAATTTTTTTTTTTTTTTGAGACGGAGTCTCGCTGTGTCTCCCAGACTGGAGTGCAGTGGCAGGATTTCACTGCAAGCTCCGCCTCCCAGGTTCACGCCATTCTCCTGCCTCAGCCTCCCGAGTAGCTGGGACTACAGGCGTCTGCCACCTCGCCTGGCTAGTTTTTTTGTATTTTTAGTAGAGACGGGGTTTCACCGTGTTAGCCAGGATGGTCTCCATCTCCTCATCTCGTGATCCACCCACCTCAGCCTCCTAAAGTGCTGGGATTACAGGCGTGAGCCACCGTGCCCGGCCAAAGCATAGAATATTTTTAAAAAATTAAGGCAGAGAAACTTCTGAGTCCAATGATACTACCAATGTACTAGCCATAATTAGCTTCTGCTGAGAGTCAACATTCCACTAAGCTATTTTTGCTTTTCGGCTTTCCTCCGTCTTCCAACTAGAAACCCCAAGTTCTCTATCAGTTCCAAGTTTTCATAATAGCTTTAAGCTAGCATTGGTAGAGATCCTAGTGAAAATGGAAAAAGACAAAGGAGGCCCTCAGCAGATAGAAGCTTTCATGGTTTAAATGAGACACCACTAATATGTTTTTAACTTCAGTATTTTAAGTCATTTTCCTTGTTGCTCAACCTCAGTGGGCTTTCACTTTGTGGAATCAACCCACTAATTCCCCACCCCTTCGTACAGTATTTGAAACACTACTAGTTTTCATGGTTTTACCTGAAGAACAAACGCACATTTTTATGCTAAAAAAATTAAAAGCTGTTTTCTGAAGTTCTACTATTTAACAAACCAGTAGCTGCAATTTTACCTGTGTGCCTCATTGGAGAACTAATTTGTAGAATGAAACCTTATCTTGAGTCCATCTCCCAAACCTGCCCTTCCCACAGACTTCTCCATTAATATCAACTCCATTCTAAACAGGGGGAAAACCCTGGTATTACTTTGTCCATACATCCCCTCATCCAAAACATCAGCAAATCCCAACAATTCTACCTTTGAAACACATCCAGCATCTGAACACCTCACTGTATCAATCACTACCACCTTAGTAAAAGTCATTATCATCTTAACGGAACCATTACAGTAGGCTTCTAACTGGTTTCCTGCCTTCTACTCTTGCTTCCTTACAGTATATTCTCTACACAACAATCAGAGTGGTATTTTGAAAACATAAGTCAGATCATGTCAAATCTGTGCTCAAAACCCTACAATGCCTTCCCCTAAATCACTCAGAGTAAAATCCTAAGTCTTTATCATGATCTGCAAGGTTCTACACTATTTGGTCCTCACTATACCCTGACTTTCTCTATCACACTCTGCCTCATCTATTTGGTCTTGCTGACCTCCCTGTCTCTCAATCACACCAAGCACACTCCCATCTCAAAGTCTTGGTATCTGCCATTCCTCTGCCTGGAGTGTCCTTTCCCTGGTATCTGCATGGGGGTCACCCCTTTCTAGAGCCTGCTCACATATCAGAGGTCTTCCCTAACAATGCTAAAACAGTACCACCCAGCCATCATTGAGCCACCTTTAATTTTCCTAGCCCTGCTTTAATTTTGTTTGTTTATTGTCTCCTACCGCTAGAAAGTCCCATGACTTCGTTTTGTTCACTGCTATATCCTCAGCATTTAGAACAGTGTTGCTGTTGATGTTCAATAAGGATTTGTTGAATAACTGGGTTCACATTTATTTCACTTCAGCATGGAACTATACTATAGACTTCCCAAATATATATACATACATATATATATGTAACATAATGGAAAATCAATGAAAGCAAACATACTCCACACATAAGAACCAAGAAACTCTATTTGGTCCTTTAAATTCTAGCCTTACAGGATTTTAAAATGTATGAACATAAATACACATAGAGAAGATATTAATTTAGCAGTGTACTGATTTTCGCTACATTTTAAATCCCAAAATTTATCTTTCCTTCTACCCAGAAAATTTTATGCTAAAATTAAAAGCTGTTTTCTTAAATTCTACTATTTAACAAAGCAGTAGCTGCAATTTTACCTGTTCACCACATTGTAGAACTACTTTAGTCAGTGTACACCTGGGGGAATGCATATAGTATTATGAGTAAGCTTGACTTCAGTGGCAAGTGGCACGGGTTTAGTAGGGTAAAGCCCCTGGCAAAACTGTGAAATCAGCCAAATTTGACTTTGCCACATGTAAATATTTCTTATCAGGGTCCCACCTTTACCCAGTTCTGGACACTACCCTACTCTTCCCCTCACCCTCAAAAGACACATTCTTGTTCCTCCAGGTTGATTTTCAAGGACTAAAGCTATACACTGAAATGATTAACAGTGTGTGAAATTTCTTGACTAGGCATCAACACAGCCCACTCAGAGAAGCAGCTCATGGTTAGAAGAGATACTATAATTATTTAGTGTTTTACTTAAAGTCCTTATTAAGTGACAGGAACTGCTCACCTGATTTGTACATCCCATGAACAAATCTTTATTAAGTGTGCATTCTCTGTATGAAGATGAAAAAAAGACATATACAGATGCTAGTGAAGAAGTCATAATAATCAATATTTACATCATCCCATCTCCTCATTTCTGTCAGTTATATAATCATTCAACTCTCAGGAGTTCAAGGTAGAGAAATGGTGGTGGTAATCCCCCAGGGGTCCCCCTCAACATCTTTGTTATCTTAGAACAGGTCTAAGGCATAGAAGAGATAAAAAGAGAAGAACCTGCTGTTTCTATGTCCTAGCTTTAAAGTCAGAAAAACCTGGATGTGAAGTCCAAATCCAGCTATACTACTATTTTTTTTAGACAGGGTCTTGCTGTGTTGCCCATGCTGAAGTGCAGTGGCTGTTTACAGGCATGGTCACAGTGCACTACAGTCTCAAACTCCTGGGCTCAAGCAATCCTCCTGCCTCAGCTTCCCAAGTAGGGACAACAGGGTCTTACCTACCATGGTGCCTGTCCTCCAGCTATACTTTCTGTAAAAGTGGCTCTTAAGCAATTTCTTGTTTCTTTTCTTTTTTTTTTTTTGAGATGGAGTTTTGCTCTCGTTGCCCAGGCTGGAGTGCAATGGCACATTTTTGGCTCACTGCAACCTCCACTTCCTGGGTTCAAGCAATTCTCCTGCCTCAGCCTCCTGAATAGTCAGGATTACAGGCATGTGCCACCACACCTGGCTAATTTTGTATTTTTAGTAGAGACATGGTTTCACCATGTTGGTAAGGCTGGTCTTGAACTTCTGACCTCAGGTGATCCACCTGCCTTGGCCTCCCAAAGTGCTGGGATTACAGGGGTGAGCCACCACACCTGGCCAATTTCTTCTGTTTCTATTAGCCCATTTCATCTTGAGTAAAATGTGTATAAGACCTATTTCTTAGGAGTTAATGAAAATCCAACAAGCAAAGTGACACCATGAAAGACAATATAGTTGCTCCCTTGACCTTTCTCCTTGTTAACAAGAAAGGCAAAAATAGAGGAACCATATAGAAACCCTTGACATACCACCAGCAAAAGGCTCTAAAGCCTTGGCCCAAGGACAATTGCAACGATAATGCTACCTTTAGAAACAAAAATACTAGAAATTACGGTTTACTGGTCAAAATAGTAAAACAAAACAAAAGCAAAACAAAACAAAACAAAAAATAATTTTAATGCTTTAAATTCACTAAGAGCTAGTATGGATTGTCTACCACTCCACTTTCCACATTCGATAATCTTGCATTCCATCATACATGTTGAAGATGTCCATCAAATACTTTCTTGTTACCCTCCACCTTTTATTTCTTCCTATAGGGCCAAAATCCATACTTTGATTTTCACTGTGTGTGTGTACATATATACATTTTAAATCAATTTCTGGCATCAGCTTTGAAGAGTTTCTGCCTTTCTAAAAACTATTTTCTCTCAGTTTCCCCCAACACTGCTCTCCAGGCTATTTGACAGTATGGCAGCTCTTCCTTAATTTCCTTTGCTAGTGGCTCCTCAATCTCTAACAGACCTTTAAACAATCTCGAAGTCCAATGCCAGACCCTATTTTCTGTTCTCTTATCTACCACTCTCCCTAAGTAATTTAGTGCATGACTTTAAGCAACTAAACCTTTATATGTAAATATACGTGTGTGTGTGTGTGTGTGTGTGTGTGTGTGTATCCATGACTCTTGGAATAAGCTGTCTTTGTCTTTACAGGCTACTCAAACAGAATAGTCTCAAATACAAACTTCTCCCAACCACTGAATCTATTCCTCCTCCAATCTTTCTCACCTCAAGCAACGGTACCAACATCTATTAAGTTTCTCAAGTTCAAAATCTAGAAGTCAGCTTCTATCTCACCCGCACATCCAATCCTTTCTGCCACCAACCTTTACTATCTGTCACCCAGACCACAGTAATCACTTGAGTCTCTTTGCTTCCATTCTTGCCCCTGCCAATCCATTCTCCACCCAGAGCCTAAAGATGTTAAAACAAAATGGATCAGGTGGCTACCCCACACAAAATTCTTCAATAGCGTCCCACTACGTTTATAATGAAAAACACTGATCTCCTTTTAGTTATGTGAATATACCACTTTTTCTCACCCCATTACCTTCACATACGCTGTCCTTTTCTTCTGGACTGTCATTCCACCCAATCATCAACTTACCCTTCAGGTCTCAGCTTCAATGTCATACTTCTCAAAAAAAAAAAAAAAAAAAACGCCTTCCCAAAACCCAATTAAAATTAGGTCCTATTACATCTTTACAAGTATCCTTTTCTTTCATAATACTTAAAAAACAGTTATTAACTATGTCATTTGTCCAACTATTTTGTTAATGTCTGTCTAGGCAGAAGCAGTAACTGGTTTGCTAATCACCGTGTAATCCCACAGTGTCACAACCATGTTGTCAACATCTAAGATACCCCCTTCCCCAATAACTATTTAATAAATGGAGAACTCATACCTACTGGTCCTAGAATGGCTATGCAATACAGCAAGATGCACCAAGGATATTTATCTATTCCCCTACAGTTGGACATCTAGACAAAATACTTTTAAAGTCAGTGATGGATAATGAAAGGAATTCAACTGGAGGAAAGACAATCTAGTCCTTTTCCCTAACAAGTTTCTGAAGTCTTTTACTTCTTTTGTTCTTCTACAGTTCCCAACACAGAGTTAGTCCCATGGTAGATAATTACGCACTTAGTAGACCAAAGTAGAGTATATGCCAATCAACCAACTGCTAGAATTAGGTGTTATAAAAATTCTAAATATTATAATACACTGAAGGCTAGAAGCATTAGAGGTGTTAGAGAGGTGGAAGTCAATTTAGACAGAGTAAGGGACAACTTCTGGGAATCCAGCCAACTTGTTATCACCCCTACTGTCTGCCCCTCTTTCGACAGTGGTGTATAGTCATAATTGTACTACTCAACACCCATTTCTTTAATCCATCCGCTAAAATTCTAACCAAAATTATCTTCAACATGTAGTTCTTAGTTAAGCCAATAAAACAGTGGCCATAAAGCTTATGAGTAGCAGAAGGTAAAAAACTATAAAGAATTAAACTACCTGTTGCATAAATGAAACTGAACATTTTATATACTATATTCATCTAATAACATAAGAATTAAGAGAATGTAAAATTGAGATCCTAGAGTCTTCTGAAGGACCAATATAAGAGGGAAATAACAACTAGCTATTATTTTCCAGGCACTGAACATGGTCATTTTTATTGCGCTTTTTTTCTAATCTTCATAATAACCCTGAAAAGCTGAAGCTGAGAGGTTGGGTGATTTCTTCAACTGCCGTAAACTAACAATACAGGTGTTGTTTTTCAGACACTTTGAACCAAAAAGCCAAGCAAAAAACACAAAGATACACAAATCTAAAGTTCTGGAGAACTTGAAGTGCTTTGTTATTGAGAGAATTTAATTCAAAATAGCAAAAACTTTCATAGGAAGCATATATGCTCAAGATATATACCTTTCAACTGGATGTCTTTCTAAAACTTATGGGTAAATATAGATCACTTTACTACTCACCTACTTGGCTTTGGTAAAATAAATCTAAAATATATCTGTATAATATTTTCATTAGTAAATACTTCCTAAGAAAAGGAAAATTGCCAGCTTCATATCTACTTTCGTCTACAATGATTTTTGAGTTTTGGAAAGAAAAAATAGACTTGATAGAAACTACAGAAGTATGAATAAAAAATGTTTTAGACATTGTTTTGCTTCTGATTATGATAAAATACCACAATGGAACAAGAATAGTATTATCTAAAGCTAAATGATCTCAGGCTTTTAAACAATCAATAAGCTGTAAGAGTTGGGACCTCTGTAATTACCTCTGTGTGAATGTTACATTATCAAACACTGGGACAAGTACAGTCTTGTATGAAATCACTGTATGAGATCAAATAATCATATCCAAAAGAAATCACATACTGGATTTAAACTTTTCCACACTGTGATCATTTCAACCTATGTGGTACTATGCTCTGGCATTTACAAAATTCCATCAATGTAGTCATTACACACTTGTAAAGGAAGACTTCAAGTAATTCCGGCTCATAAAAAAGTCAAACATTAATGAAATTTCAAAAGCATAAATGTTATCTCAAAACAATGATATCGAACACTGAAGAAATAACAGTCTTATGTGACCATAAAAAAACAGAATTACAAAAATCAATGAGTTTATGGGGATGGTTTTCTGTTTACAAAGTGTAACTGCTTACTGTAAAGACCCCAAAGGTCTTCCTAGTCATCTTCTACAGAAAAATCAATTCTCCCGTTTCCCTTTTTTCTTTAAAGACCACCCCTCCCTAATTTTTTAAATATACACCTCTCCCAAAACGTTTTCATTGAAAAAAAAAAAAAAAAAAAAAAAAAAAGAGTTATGCCACTATCAGGAACAGAGTGTCCCAAGATTTAAATTTCTATGATCCTTTGCATATTCAAGATTGCAAGAATTGAGCTTTAATAACTCATAGACCATAAACACACCCTGTTAAGATTTTCCTTCCAATACCAACATTCCCACTCTTGGGATCCCTAATAGGTGTACATAAGCCACACAACACAATCTTTTAAAACGACACAGATGGTAGATGCTCTCCAACCTCTTCCGAGAGAGGTCCTCACCTAAACCTCCTGCACATTCTCTTCTCAAGGGCCCACAAACACAACTGTCATTCAGAGGGGTGGTGACTGTTAAGCGTGGGTGGGAAAGAAAGTGCACACGAGATACCTAACTGGATGGGGAAGGCTGTTAAAAGCAGCCCTCCAGTATCACTTAACTAGCCAAACCCGCTACAAACTTTTTAAGAGATTAAGTTACATTCCTCGGCAATTCCACCCTTGACAGCTGAATCCAGAGATGCCAGCAAGTCGTGCGTGTCTACTCCTGCCACCTCAACTCGGGAAGAGTCTGCAGCCACATCCCGCGGTCGGCATGCACCAGGGGCTGGGGAAGAAGGGACGGACGGGCGAGCTCACCTTTTCCAGCTCGTCGTGGAGCTCCGCCAGGCTAGGCCGGAGCAGCTTCTCGCCCAGCTGCGCGGCTGTGTGCCGGTAGTGATCGATCCTGGGCACAGCGTCCATGGTGTTGTGGCCGAAGGTGCGCAGGTAGTAGGTGTTGGTGTGGGTATCATAATAGTAGTGCTGGTGGTGCCCACTGCCGCCGCCGCCGGAGTGCAGGCTGCTGCCCTCGCTCAGCACCGTGTCCCCGCCGTTCTGGAAGCTCACGTTGGGCCCGTCGCCACCGACCCCGGCAGCATCCGACAGGCTGTCTTCAGCCGACGAGGAGGCAGCCGGGTCCACGAAGTTCACGCGGAAGCGGCCCTTGGCTTCCTCGCTGCCTTTAGCCGGCCCGCTCTCGCCGCTGCCTTCCCCGTCCGCGGGGGTCTGCTTGGCCCCCGCCCCAGCACTAGCCGCCGCTGCTGCTGCCGCCGCCGCCGCAGCAGCAGCGGCCCGCCCGGCGTTCTCGGAAACCAAGTCCACCTGGAAACGGCTCTGGCTCGGGGTGGGCCCCAAGGGTCTGCCCAGCCCGTCCCCCGCCGCCGCAGCGCCCTCACCGCGGACCCCGCCGCCGTCCCGACTCGCGGGCGCAGCATCCTCCGGCACCGAGGGCACAGCCGTGCCGGGCAGTTCCACCCTGGCGGCGGCCAGCGCAGCAGCTGGCGGCGTCTCCCCGACCCCGGCCAGTCCCGGGGCGCCGGAGGAGGGCGCCGTGGGCACCGGCTCCATCGCTGCCCGACCCCCGGCGGAACTGCAGAGTCCGGCGGACGTCTCCGGCAGCACGCCCTCCGCACCCCTGGCCGGCGGTGGCCACGGCCGCAAGGCCGGGTGAGGAAGTCTTTCTCCCCGCCGCCTAGCCGGGACAGCACAGACGCCCCTGGCAGCCAAGCGAACGCGCGAGTGTGGCGGGCGTGGGGCGGGCCCCGCTGTTTAAAGCCTCGGCGGGGCTGTGGCTGCTGCGGCTCCGGCAGCAGCACGCGGGAGGCGGGGCCGGAGGCTCATCCGCCCCTCAGCCCGCCCACCCACGGTCCCGCAGCGGCGCGCGGCTGACGCTCACTCCGGCGATCCGGCCCTCCGCTGCTCCCGCGCAACCCCACGCGAAAGCGGCCGGTGCCAGGATCGCGGCCACCCAGCCCGCGCCGGGCCTCAGGCAGTGCGGACGGCACGAACGGCGCGATCTGGGACAGGCGCGGCCGCGCTCCGCCTCAGTGATGTCGCCGGGAGGATCTCCGCGCCGCTACCTCCTCTTCCGTCGCCCTCCTCCCACGCCTTCACCTCCCTCCCCCGCCGCGCTCTGCGGCGAAAAGGAGCTGGCTCCCAGCCCGCCTCCCTTCTCTTCACCCAGGGGCCGCGCGTCAGTGAACCGGCAGCCCAGGCAACGGGGCTGCGGACGGCGCGCGGGCCCTGCCTTGCCTCACGCCGGTAGCTGATGCTCCCGCGGCAGCTGCCACCCCGGCGCCCCAGCCGGGACTTCAGAGGCTCTCGCCCGCTGGCTTTTTTTTTTTTTTTTCCCCTCGCCTTTGATGAACTCGCAGTACTTGGGCTGAGCCCGAAATCTCGCGAGATGCTGCAGGCGTCAGTGCCGCTTCCCACCAGGCGCGTGGTACCCGAGGCCGGGCTGGAGCCGCAGGCCCGCAGCTATTCCTGCGGGCGATGCTGGGGGCTTTCCGGTCGGGGCGGCAGCCGCTTCCGGAGCCGCGGGCGAGGTGGGTTCCCCAGCCGGGTTTGCTCTGGGCTCTGGCACGCCGCCGCGAATCTCCGCTCGTAATTCCGGGCCTGAACCCAGGGGAGGGAGGATTTCCTCTGTGCGGCTTTCGAGCAGTAGACTTACCCTGCTCAGCAGACCTAGGTTGGCATAACCAGAGATTGATTCCAGTTGTGATGCAGTGGGTGTCTCCACACTTCTGATGACACCTTTATTTTAAAAGCTGGTGTTCCAAGGTGAGAAGGCAGCCTCGTTGAGACGTCATGTTGTTTCAAGATGAGTTTTAATTTAAGGCATATCCAGAAGTGATATGAAGCTCATCTCTCAGAATACAATGCCGGCAATAACTACCCGTGAAGTCCTTACCAGGAGGTTTCTGCGTGATTTGGGTTGTGCAGAATTCCTCTGTTTATGTAGAAACAGAAAGGTACTCACTCATCTGCAGGTCTAGTTTCTCTTCGGTAAAATGTAAGGGAATATAACTGTTTTCCCACTTTCTCAGCAGCAGAAATTTTTAAACCTAGATTATGCCCAAAGCCCTAAGTAAAATCAATGAATGGCGTCCTCCAGTCACTTAGTTTTTATTTATGTACTTTATTTGTTTGTTTGGTTTTTTGTTGTTGTTTTTCTTTTTCTTTTTTTTTGAGATGGAGTCTCGCTCTGTTGCCCAGGCTGGAGTGCAGGGGCGCGATCTCGGCTCACTGCAAGCTCCGCTTCCCAGGTTCAAGCCATTCTCCTGCCTCAGCCTCCTGAGTAGCTCAGACTACAGGCGCACGCCACCACGCCCGGCTAATTTTTTGTATTTTTAGTAGAGACGGGTTTCACCGTGTTAACCAGGTCTCCTGACTTCGTGATCCGCCCGCCTCGGCCTCTCCAAGTGCTGGGATTACAAGCGTGAGCCACCGCGCCCGGCCCTTGTATTTTTAAACTTGACTTTATGGAGACGAACACTATCGTTTGCTGAGCACTTGAAATATGGTGAAAGAGCCACAGAGTTGGCAGAACTGTTTGCAAATGCTGTAAGTAAAAGCTGCAACCAGGCAATTTTCAAAAAATTGTCATAAACATTATCTTACTTGAACTTCACAACTTTTCAGCCTATTATCTCTATAAGATGGTGAGGGAAAACAGCTGTTGCATCAGGATTTTTAAAGCTCCTTTTGAGCTTTAATGATAACCAGAGGAGGCCACAAAAATGAGGCGGTCCTTTAAGCAGTGCAGTTTTCTGCTAGGGAATTGCTGCGTTAGTAGATGATCTGTGCAGTACCTTTCAACTCCACGACGAATTCTGCCACTATTGGAACTCAACATTAATTTAGTTGAATAAATATTGAACAGCTACTGTGAGCTACTCTGTATTTACAGGATATAGCAGTGAGCAAAACGGACAATCCCATCTCTCATGGAGTTCATTGTAGTGAGAGAAACAATAGACAAGAAAAATAGGTAAAATACATAGCATCCAAGTAGTGAGTACTAAGGAAAGGGAAATGGAATATTTGTGTGAAATGGGGATCATAAATTTTCCATAGATGGCCTCACTGAGAAAGTAACATTTGAGTGAGGAAGTGAGTGATGTGAATTATTGGAGAAAAAAGGTGTCCCAAGCCGAGAAAAACCAAAGAAGACCCAAAGGCAGGAGCATGCCTAGCATGCTCACGGAATTGCATGTAAGCCAGTTTGGCTGGAACTTGCTTAAGAGATGGGAAGAAACAAAGGCAGTTACATCAGAGAGCTTAGGATATGGGACATAATAGATTAGAATGTTTAGCACCTTTTTTGGCTATTAGATACACTTGACTTTGAGTAGAATGGTGTGTTAGCTCAGGCTGCCATAACAAAATACCATAGATTGGGTGGCTCAAACAGTAGAAATGTATTTTCTCACAGTTCTTCAGGCTGGAAGAATGAGATCAGAGTGGCAGCATGATCAGGTTCTGGTTTTCTTTTTGGCTTGCAGACAAGTACCTTCTCAGTGTCTCCTCACATGATAAAGAGAGCTTTGTCTCTTCCTTTTCTTATAAGGGCACCAGTTCTGTGGGATCAGGGCTTTACCCTAATCACCTCATTTAACCTTAATTACCTCCTTAAAAGCACCATCTCCAATACAGTCACATAGATGTGAGGAGAGGATTAGGGCTTCAACATACTACTTTGGCGGGGTACACAACAGTCCTTGGCAGATGGCAAGTTGTTGGAAGGTTTCAGTAGAGGAATGACATCTGCCATTTTTAAAGGATTGATCTAGCTGTCTTGTAGGTAGGCAAGGGATAAGTGGTTGAGTCAAAGAAGCAAGGAGATGTGGTAAGAGTTGTTACAGCAATCCAGGAAGTGATGGTAGCGCTTTGACCACAGTGGGTTGCAGTGGAAATGGGGAAAAATAGTTGAATTCTGGGGACATAATAGAATTTGCTGATGGATGTGAAGTGTGAGAGTCCAAGGGTTTTGACCTGACCAGTTGGAAGAATGGTATTGCTATTTCCTCAGATGGCAAAGGAGGTTAAAGGAACAGATTTGGGTTGGATGAATATCAGGAGCTTAGTCTGAGATGTCTGTTGGAGGAAACACACAAATGTGTGGTAATAAAAAGTAGTAGTCACTCATATAAATGTGTAACTGCAAACAGAAGTTCTAGGAGGGAGGAACATGGTATAAGGAAAAAGCAAAATAGGCCAGACTTAGTCAAGACGGAAGTGACTTTTTAACAAAGGTCTAAAGGAATATTAGGACCAAACTGTAACTTGCAGAGAGTTTCAAACAAGGGAAATATTGTGGTCAAATGCCCTCATGGAGTGAGCAGGGACTATCAAAGAAGCTTGAAATCAGTTTGGTTAAAGCATAGGGAGGGATTAGGGAGCAAAAGTAGTAAGAGATGAGTCTGTATTACTATAAAAGCATTACTGGGTTTCCAGATCGATAGGGGCACATGATCAGATTTGTGCTTATTAAAACTCTCTAGGCCTGGCAAGGTGGCTCACGCCTGTAATCCCAGCACTTGGGAGGCCAAGGCAGGTGTATGACTTGAGCTCAGGAGTTTGAGACCAGCCTGGGCAACAATGGTGAAACCCCATCTCTACCAAAAAAAAGCACAAAAATTAGCAGGGCATGGTGACATGCACCTGTAGTCCCAGCTCCCTGGGAGGCTGAGGTGGGAGGATCACTTGAGGTGGAGGTTGTAGTGAGCTATGATTGTGCCACAGCATCCAGCCTGGGTGACAGAGTGAGACATTGTCTCAAAAAATAAATAAATAAAAATAAAACTAGTTATATTATGAGCAGAAGAGTGGATAAGAGGAAGAATAAGTATGGGAAGGCAGGACACAATGTCACTAATCTAGCTGTGAGTTGATAGTAGTGATTTATGTCCTGGGTACTGTGCCAAAATCTATACATTCATAATCTTACTGAATTCTCACAACACTATGAAGAAAATCATAAGATTACATCCATTTTACAGATGAAAAACTTGGTTAAATAAAAAATAAGTAATTCCAACATTAATGACCACATAAAAGACCTACAAAGGTCAGGTGGCCTAAGCGGTAAGAAGAAAATCAGATGAAGGCATTTGAAAACAGGATCAGCTGTGTTAAATTGGGCCAAGCGGCAGAGAAAAATAAGTTGAATATATATTGACTTTAGTAACATGTATTAGCCAACAAAATGAAAGAGTAGTCCAGTAAGGGGAGGGCCACAAACATTCCAGGAGATATCAAAATGTAGTATATGAAATTGATGAAAAATTTCTCAGGAGAGGTCTCCTCTACTTAATTGTTGGCAAGTATTTCATTGTCAGACTTACCAGTTGTCAGTTTAGAGACTAACCTTGAGAACAGACTTGCTGTCAGTGCCATGGTGGGGACCTGACTTTCTTTGCTGTATTTCCTTTTTGCCACAAGGCCAGCCTTTGACATTGTGTGTGTCTGAGTACTTAATAATACGTATTTCATGTAGTTGGAATTTTAGGATTAGAAGTACCTTGCGTAGTTATTATTCCAAGCTTCTCAATTCACAAATGCTAAAATGTCCTAAAAGAAGACATAAATTATGTTAGACCTACAACTTCTCGCATCTGCAGCATCAGAATATGTGAAGTGCAAAGCCATGTAGAACCTTTGAAATCAGCTCCCTTTTCCTTTTTTTTCTTACAGTGAGTTTAAGTGAGACATGCTGTGCCTACATTCTGCATGGTTGTGGCTTTGCTGTTTTATTAGATGGCATTCAGAGTACAAATTGAGTAAATGGTATTTCCCTTGAGAAATAATGTGATTCTCCTATTACAGGAAAAAGAAAAAAGTTACCCTAAAGAAGCATTTTTATAGGCCTAGCACAGTAGCTCATGCCCATAATCCCAGCACTTTGGGAGGCCAAGGCAGGCAGATCAGATGAGGCCAGGACTTTGAGACCAGCCTGGCCAACATGGGGAAACCCCGTCTCTACTAAAAATACAAAAATTAGCTGGGTGTACTGGTGTGCGTCTGTAATCCCACCTACTAGGGAAGCTGAGGCATGAGAATTGCTTGAACCTGGGAGGCAGAGGCCACATTGAGCCAAGACTGCAGCACTGCACTCTAGCCTGGGCGACAGAGTAAGACTCTGTATCCAAAAAAAAAAAAAAAGCTTGTTTCTGTAGTAGATGTTATGAGTTTGCTTTCTTACCTAAGTCCCAGTCACCTTCTTCTTTAATTAAAAATATTATAAAGATTTTAGTCAGTCATAGAATTAAACATTAATTGAAATTGTACTAGTGCTTTTCCTCGAAGAAATGTACAGTTCCATATTTTTAAATTGTCCTTTCAAAAGAGAACTGCTCAAATGCTTTTTTGCTACCCAGGTAATAAATTCATACAAATGGCATTAAAAAACAACGTTCTTTCTTTTCTTATCCCTACTTTTGTCTACACATGTGTTTGTTGTAAAGCTAGTCAAGGAAATCTTTTCCAATTTAAATTCTTTATTAGAAAAGTTATTTGTGATTACTTTTGTACTTCTGACAGGCTATGGATATTTGCAAACTTCAAAGTTCAAAATTGTTGTCAAATATTAATATTTGAAGGAATTACTTGTATATAATAGCTTAGTGATTACACACATTGACTCCAGCACCAGACTGCCTGGATTTGAATCTCAGCTCCATCAGCTCCACTATTTGTTGTGTGATCTTGGCCTAGTATGACCTCTGTACCTCAGTTTCCTAATCTATAAAATGAGGTATAACAATGGTAGCTTTTTTTTGTCTTTTTCTTTTTTTTTTTTTAAGGCAGGGTCTCGCTCTGTCACCCAGTCTGGAGTACCGTGTTAAGATCACAGCTCACTGCAGCCTTGATCTGCCAGGCTCAAGCGATCCTCCCACCTCAGCCTCCTGAGTAGCTGGGACCACAGGTACCGGCCACCATACCCAGCTAATTTTTTTGTTTTTTGTAGAGACAGGGTTTGGCCATATTGCCTAAGCTGGTTTTGAACTCCTGGACTTAAGCAGTCTGCCGGCCTGGGCCTTTCAAAGTGCTGGGATTACAGGTGTGAGCTACCATACCCAGCTTTCTTATGGAGCTATGAGGATTACATTAAGTACTATTCGTAAAGTACTTAGAACAGTGCCTGATAGTATGGTAAAGCCTAATGTATGTAAACATTAAATAAATGCTTAAAACTTAATGTTTTATTCAAAAACCAAACAGTGCTAAGATACAACCTTTAGGTCATATCTTTTCTTGCAAGTATGTCCTGTTTTGTTTTAACTTTGCTTTTGTTTTGATTTTGAGAGGTATTTAGGTAATTTTTTGAGTAGTATATAAGCTGTTTTTTTTTCTGTTACAGATTTTTAGGGCAGTTTTTTGTGTCATTATGTTGCTGCTACATATTTGGAAGATGGAACAAGCCCAGACAAAGGATGATTCTTTTTTATCCATCTTAAATCCATTTTTTTTCCTTCGTCTGAGCCCCTTAAAACTAATGTGTTACTGGTAAGTTGGTGTGTGCCTGTAGTCCCAGCTACTAGGGAGACTGAGCCAGGAGTATTGCTTTAGCCCCAGAGTTCAAGACCAGCCTGGACAACATAGCAAGACTCCCATCTTTAAAAAAAAAAAAAATCTGTACAAATATGTTATAGGAAAGTTTTGTCTGCATTCACTACATTGCACTATACTTTAAAAAAAGATTTAAAATACGAATACTGACATTTAACACACTTGTACTGTCATCTTAATAATTAGTTTAATTGCTCCCCCTTCATGGAGTCAAATATAACGCATTTCCTAAGTAATTGTATACTTATATTTTCCTCAGTATTAATGAAAATCTCTAATATTTTATCCTCTTATATTTCTTAGTGATTAATCCATTTTGACTTTTAAAAGCCATGAAAATAAGATAACATTTTATAATTATTCTAGATGCCTGAAATTTTTTAAAATCATAAATATGGAAAAGATCTTAAAGGGTTATGTAATAAGCCCCTACTTTACACAATAGTCTACCTTTGACACTTTTGTTTTAAGAAAAGAATTTTTAGTAACACATCCTAGTGGTTACAAGTCCTTATTACATAGCATTGGACATTAATAATTACTCAAATACTTATTCAAGAATAAGATGTTCTTCCTAATGACTAAATTAAATTATTCTCATAATAATTCAATTTTTTGGCTTCTTATCCTGTTCTTCAGAGGTTATGGTAACCCATAAAAGTGTAAGGTTATTTTCAGTTTTATTTTCTAAATGATTTCCTCTTGCATGTCATTATAGGACCAAATTTCTAAATATGTAATTATTTTTATTACTTTCCTCTGGGCCCTTTCCAAGTAATTTAATCTTCCTTTAAATGTGGGCCAAAACTATTAGGTTCAATATTGCAGTTTTTAAAAACATGATTATGAAGGTAAAGACAGGTTGTTAGAGTTCAGGTAATTGTTTTCATTTAAAACTGAAAGTACCAGCTGACTTTGAATATGGCCCTGAGTGTCTGCTCTTCTGATTAGTCAAGAAATGTTTCTTGTTTTTAAGAGATTTGAACTAAAATTCCATTGTAACCAATTTCTTTTTTTTTTTTTTTTAGACTGTCTCTCTGTTATCCAGGCTGGAGTGCAGTGGCATGATCTCGGTTATGATCTGCAAACCTCCACCTCCCGGGTTCAAGTGATTCTCCTGCCTCAGCCTCCCAAATAGCTGGGATTACAGGTGCTCACGAACAGGCCTGGTTAATTTTTGTGTTTTTAGTAGAGATGGGGTTTTACCATGTTGGCCAGGCTGGTCTTGAACTCCTGACTTCAAGTGATCCACCTGCCTTGACCTCCCGAAGTGCTGGGATTACAGGCTGAGACACCCACCATGCCTAGCTGAATTGTAACCAATTTCTAAAGACATAAAATTCTTAATATATATTCTATATTATATATAGATATTAAATTATTGATATATTGTCCATATTATATGATTCTTGATGTATATTCTATAGCATAATTCTTGATATATAATAAGGATATATATCAAGAATTTATATGCTCTATTATATATAGGAATATATATCCAATCGAATTTAATCTCTACTATTAATAGGCTATATGATCAAGAATTTAATGCCAGTAAGTATTCTTTTATATATTCTTCTAATTATAAAGTAATACATGATTAGATATAGACAGTCATAGGAAATAAAGGCGCAAAAGGAAGTAACCTTATAAGCCTTCACCCGCCTGGAAATAAACATTTTCCTGTTTATGGTATGACAAAATGATTTATTGTATGTTTTATAATTTTTAAAACCAGTAATGTGAACATTTCTGCATATATGAAAATGGATATTTTGCAATTGCATGATTTCTAATGGCTTCATAATATTGCATCATGTGATTTATCATAATTTACTGAATCTATCACCTATTTTTAAACCCTTTTTATTTCCTTTATAAATAAGAGCAAGCAGTGCTAATTGGATATCTTTGTGTGTATGTCTTTCTTAATTGAGTATTTCCTTAGGATAAATTATTAGAAGTAAAATAGCAGGGTATGTATATTTTTAAAACTTTTGGCACACATATCAAAATTGATTTTCAGAAAGGTTATTACCAGTTTATCCTTCTATCAACATTGTGTTTGAATGCCTGCCTTCCACTAACCCTATAAAGTCTGAGTAAAATCTTTCTTCTTAATCTTTGTCAATCTGATTAGCAAAAAAAAGAAAAAAAAAGATAGTTTAATTTGCAGATCATTGGCTCCTAGTGAAGTTATAGTTTTTAAAGTTTATTAATCATTTATATATTTTTATATCTGAATTGCCCATTGATATCTATAGTAGACCATTACTGTATCCTAGAAGTGTGGTTTCCATTCTGTGGTTTCCATTCTGGCTGGTTGTGGTAATAGCATACAAATTTTTGTTGTTGTTTTTGTTTGGGTTTTGTTTTGTTTCTTTGGTGAGGTGGGGGTAATTTGTTTACTGGAATTACCTCTCTGTGTGTAGTTTTGGAAGGACATAATAGAGGAGCTTGCCTACCCCAGCCAAATTGTGAACATATGACCAAATGTGCCAATCTGGCTCTCATAAGTGTTTTGAATTTTGGGTGATGTGATGCAAAGTCAGAAAAGTAAGTCCAGTTGTGGGACTCTCAGTTGCTTATATCTCACTTCCTCCCTCCCTGGGGAACTGCCTTGCCTGAGGGCAACCCAAGGCCACTGACTGGCTGATGGTGACTATAAAGGGCATTGACTCTATTTGGGACAATTCTAAAGAGCTGTTACTTCAAAGAACACCTTGTAGGATGGACTGAGGCTTCAGCGGCATCCTCACTGTGAGTCTGCTTCTTCCTCTGCCCAATCCTGCCTTCCTCATTTCCTTATAGTTGTGTCTCCTGAGAGCACGCTCCATCAAACTTTCTCCATGCCATTTCTGTATGCTTTCTCTATGCCATCTCTATGCCACCTCAGTCTGTTTCTAAGGAACTGCCCATTCCAGTGGCAGTACTCAGGGAAGACTGTATGGTAGTCCTGCCACTAGCACGCTGTGGAACTACTTCCCTTGTCCTGCATCTGTTTCTTCTTTCTTTTAACTTTCCATACTCTCACAGTAATTCACTTCGTCTAAGTTAACCAGAGTCTTGGTTTCTGTGGCTTGCAACCAAAAATCAGTATTAATACAATGTTCTTTGTCATTTTACCCATTTTAAGAGCTTTTTCATGTATTATGGACAAAAACCCTAAACGAAATTGGTTTTCTCCAGTTAGTCAGTTGCATTGCAGTTTTGTTTATCATAGTGTTGACATTCAACTATTTAGAAAATTTATTATTGTAAGTATCTTGGTCTTTGTGTATGTGTGATTTTTACCTTTGATGTAATGCAGGGATCCCCAGCCCCTGGGCCACAGAACGGTACCATTAGGAACCAGGCTGCACAGCAGGAGATAAGCAGTGGTCAAGCAAGGGAAACTTCCTCTGTATTTACAGCCACTTCCCATCACTCACATTACTGCCTGAGCTCCACCTCCTGTCAGATCAGCAGCGGCATTAGATTCTCATAGGAGCGTGAACCCTATTGTGAACTGTGCGTGGGAGGCATCTAGGTTATGTGCTCCTTGTGAGAATCTAATGCCTGATGATCTGTCACTGTCTCCTATCACCCCCAGCTGGAACCATCTAGTTGCAGAAAAACAAGTTCGGGGCTCCCACTGATTCTGCATTGTGGTGAGTTGTATAATTATTTCACTATATATTACAATGTAGTAATAATAGAAATAAAGTGCACAATAAATGTGATGTCCCAAAGTCATCCACCCTCACCACCCCAGTCCGTGGAAGGAAATGGTCCCTGGTGCCAAAAAGGTTGGGGACCGCTGATGTAATGCATATGTAATGCATAGAGAGACCTTTAATGTCACATGATCATATACATAACAATCCATGTGTACATATTTTTAAGATTTTATCTTTATCCCCTAATTCTTATGACAAAGATTTTTGCCTTGACTTATGAAAATCATTCAACTATTTCCTACAAATAATTTAACTGAGTATTTAGACTTTTACATTAAAATTTTCTATAACAATATCTTCAAATTTCGGTGCTGAATATAATAGACATTTCTGTTTTACTCAGACAGCAATCTAGAAATGACCTGTCTGAAGCTGGCCAGGCAGTTCTGCCATTCTTGTCAGGAGGCTTCTACGTCTGATTTAAAGATGGGAGCCTTCATTTGTTGCTATTATTTAGTCAGTGAGAAGGAAAAAGTAGAGAGTAGAAAACAACTCCCTATCACACACACATGCCAAATCTTATTGGTCCAAATTTAGGCAGCTGGCTGTACATGGCAGATTGGGAAATTGTCTTTTACTGGAATCCCCCATGATGACAAGTTCTGCCAATTGGGAGAAACCTGTGTTTTCCTGTGCTATAAAGGTTATAAAACATTTTTAATACTAGTATTAAAATGGTATTGTGTTAAACATGTAACTGAAACTGTTCCTACAAATATTAAGTGAAAATTAACACATGGCTAACATTTAAAAGAAATGTTCCTCTTACAAAATGGTTTGTGTGTGCGTGTGTACCTGTGTGTGCATGTATGCTCTAACAATTCAAAACTTCATTCTCCTTCACCGCTGCTACCATATGTTTAAATGTGGAACATGAGTTAAGAAGATTTTGGTTTTGGCCAGGCACGGTGTATTAGTTCATTTTCACACTGCTGATAAAGACATACTTGAGACTGAGTAATTTATAAATAAAAAGAGGTTTAATGGACTCACAGTTCCACTTGGCTGGGGAGGCCTCACAATCATGATGGAAGGCAAAAGGTACGTCTTACATGGCGGCAAATGAGAATAAGAGCCAAGTGAAAGGGTGTCCCCTTATAAACCCATCAGATCTCATAAGACTTATTCACTGACAGGAGAACAGTATGGGGAAACCGCCCCTGTGATTCCATTATCTTCCACTGTGTCCCTCCCACAGCATGGGGGAGTTATGGGAGCTACAATTCAAGATGAGATTTGCCAAACCCTATCACTTGATGTCTCACACCTGTAATCATAGCACTTTGGGAGACTGAGGCAGCAGGATCGCTTGAGCTCAGGAGTTCGAGACCAGCCTGCGCAACAGGGTGAAACCCCATCTCTGCAAAAAATACAAAAATTAGCCATGCATGGTGGCACACAGCTGTTGTCTCAGCTATTTGGGAGGCTGAGGTGGGAGAACTCATTGAGCCCAGGAGATAGAGATTTTGAGATTTTAGTGAGCCAAAATCATGCCACTACCCTCTAGCCTGGGTGACAGAGTGAGACCCCATCTCAGAAAAAAAAAAAAAAAAAGGCTGGGCATGGTGGCTTACACCAAATTCCAGCACTTTGGAAGGCTGAGGCAGGAGGATCACAAGGTCAAGAGATCAAGACCAGCCTGGCCAACAATGGTGAAACCCCGTCTTTACCAAAAATACAAAAATTAGCCCGGTATGGTGGTACACGCCTGTAATCCCAGCTACTCGGGAGGCTGAGGCAGGAGAATTGCTTGAACCCAGGAGGTGGAGGTTGCAGTGAGCCAAGATCATGCCACTGCACTCCAGCCTGACAACAGAGTGAGACTCCTTCTCAAAGAAGAAAAGGAAAAAAACAAAAAAGATTGTTTTGTTAAGTAGTGGTTTTTAGCCTCTTGACATGCTTCTTTATACTTCTTAGAGGTTTCTTTGTGTGAGGCTAGGTGAATATGAATAATGATGATAGGAAGGATATATTAGTATGGTTGTCTAAGAGTATTTGCAGTTTATGAAATATATCAGGAAATGTTCTTGAAAAGGAATGGCTAAATCTAATTTAGGAATGAATATTAAAGGTTTAATAATGAAGAAGTAATTAGAAGTTCCATCTTCTAATCTAAATGCAGAATCTCTTCTCTGTACTGGTACTAATTTTTATTATGATGGTTTGGACACAGTTCCATATTCAGCATCTTTGTACTTTATTTTTGAGTTATAAATGCCCAAACCTTAAAATTTATTCTGCAAGCCTAAGGATGATTCCTTTGTATAGATATACCATTGTACAAATATGCCATAATTAATATAGCCATTCTAATGTTAATTACTATTTTAGTAGTTTCGAAGTTAGCTTTTATTTTTTGCTATTGTAAACACTCCTGCTGTGAACATTTGTATACACATACCATGGTGAATATATGAGTAGATTTCTCTCTAGGGTGTATATTTAGAGGGTATTGCTGGTTCATGGAGTATGTGTATCTTCACCTTCAATAGATAATGGCACACTGTTTTCCCAAGTGGTTGAACCAAGAATGGCATTATTTTAAGATTCTTTACCATAACTTCAAGTATTTGCTTAAAGTTTCTGGAGAAAGGGAAAAAAATGAGTTTTACTATGGTATTAGATTTTATTATGAAATGAATTTTAAAATAACATCTAAAAAGAATGGAAACCCATTTTTTTGCAGTCATTATTTTGAAAAGGTATCTCAATGTGGATGATACAAATTCTATACCATACATATTGAATGACTGGGCCCATGAACAATTATCCATGTGGTTTCTTTTCTTTAAAATACTCTTTAACAGTACTACAATAATAACTATTATTTAAAATATGTTATATATGTACAAATTTTTTACATATATGTGGCAAAATAAAAGTTTAAATCAGTCATAAAGATATAAAATGAAAAATGAAGTCTACTAATTCCTCTCCCTAAAGATCTGTTTTAGCTGTGTCATTGTTTCTTTTGTTTCCTGAAAAAAATTATATATATTTCTTCATATAAATAAATGGATATTATTCAAAAGGTTTTTTTTTTTCACTTTTTTAACACCATGTATGATTCTTTCTGCTCAGTGCTAAATAATATTGAATTGATTGGGTATGTAATAATTTATTTAGGCAGACTGATGGAGATTTAGATTATTTTCCGTTTTTTGTTATTACCAGTAATGGATCAGTGAGTACACTGGAAAATGAACCTTGTAATTTTTGAGAGTTTATTCATTAAATTCCTAGCTATAAAATTACAGTTGAGACAGTACAAGCATTTTAAATTTTGATATATATGGCAAAATTGCCCTCCAAAAAGTTGTTTTAATTTACATTTCTATCAACTGCTACTTGCCAACATTGTGTGTTATCAGAATATTTTACCTTTACTGCTCTCACAGTTGAAAAGTATAACTTATTTTAGTTTGCATTTATTTAATTATGAGTGAAGTTGAGCATGATTTCATTCTGTCAACTGCCTGTTAATATCTTTTGCCTATTTTTCTACTAAGTTGCATTTTTTTCTTAGTGATTTGTAAAACTTGTAAATTAAATAAATTAATATTTTGTCTATTATGTGTTGCAAGTATTTTCCCATTTTGTGGTTAATTTTATACTTTGTTTATAACTTTTGTACATAAATTTTAATCTTTGTGACTTTCAGGTTATATATAATTTCCAAATTGCTTAGAAGCCCATTTCCTGTATTGCCCTTTGTCTTGTAAATGTATAATGATAGGTAAATTTAGTTTACATATAACTCAGCCTTTTTTCTTTCTTTTTTTCAAAGAAGTCTGTGAGAACACACCTAGGAAAAAATTCACTGTAGACAGATGAATATGATAAATCTAATGAGTTTTGGGCTGGGTCAAAAAAAAATGTGTTTAAATTTAAATGATTCCTATATTCTTTTTTCCTTCAGGCATTCCTAAAGTCAGTAAGTAGGAAGTTTTCATTAGTAAAAAGACATATCTTACCAGACATAAAGCCATCCTTTTCCCACCCTTCCTTCAACGCTGGTTCTTACCTCACCTAAAACACCCTTCAGAGACTAGCAGATGTTCCAGCAGCTCTATAAGATTTAATTTTTGGTTAAATGTCGGCATGTGTAAATGAAATAAAATGAAATTGATTTATGTGGACTTTTCTATATTCTAAATTTGCCTTTGGAATCATTATAAGATATTTAATAGACAGTTAAAATATGGATTTTATCAGAACACTTAAGGCATGTTAAATTAGTTAGTATCATGAATGTATAAAAATAGTCCACGTGACCTGGCCCATTACTTAGTCTCAGCTAAAATGACTTCTAGTTTAACCCAAAACTATGTAAAGGACTGAACAAATCTAAACAGCAGCCTAGTAGTGAAAGAGCAACTAATCATGCAAGACTTTTTTAGTTTATATTCTTTCCTATATGGTTATTAAAGTTACGTTAAAATTACTCAGGAAAATTATGTTTAGTGGAACATCAGTCTTAGCTGCGCTTTTGTTCAGTAGTCTAGAAACTCAAGGCCCTTACCAGCCGATACTTGTTGGACACAGGATTCCATATGTCCCAAAGTAATCTTGCTTTCTCGGCTCTCAGGCTCAGGCCTATATTAAAGCAAATCAGATCAGTTCTGCCTGGATTCATACTGCGGAGGTTAAAAAGGTGTCATGTTTTAGAGAATTCTGCTGTCCCATGTCTGACATTTAGATGATCCTAGATTTTCTCAAGATTCCCAATTTTACAGCTGCTTTCTATAGAGCAGCTTTTTAAATATTTAAACTGAATGTTTATCAAGTTTACATCTTGTAAACTTTCATCTAACAAAAGGTTCTTTTAAACAAGTCGTAATTTTTTGAAGCACCTGTCCATTTATTATTGCTGCCAGAAAAACTGCTCTGTTGGCTCTACTTCTAGATGTTAAATATCAACTATAATACTTGTTAAATCAATACATTTAAAATTGTTCTTACAGCTCGTACGCCCCCGCTGCGTTTAAATTTCTTCTGTAAAATGTGTATTTCTTATTAAATCCTGGATTGAATTTATTTATTTATTTATTTATTTATTTATTTATTCTTACTTTATTTGAGATAGAGTCCTCTGTTGTCAGGCTACCAGTACAGTGGCACTATCCTTTTCTCGCCTGCCACCTCCGCCTCCCAGGTTCAAGCCATTCTCCATCCTCAGCCTCCTGGGAGTAGCTGTAACTACAGGCTGTGCCACCACACCAGGCCTAATTTTTTTTTTTTTTTTTTTTTTGAGACGGCAGTCTCGCTCTGTCGGCCAGGCTAGAGTGCAGTGGCCGCATCTCAGCTCCTGCAGCTCTGCCCTCCCGGCGTTCACGCATCTCTTCCTTCCCTCAGCCCTCCCAAAGTAGCTGGGACTACAGGCGCCCACCACCTCGGCCCCCAGCTAGTTTTTTGTATTTTTAGTAGAGACGGGCGTTTCACCGTGTTAGCCAGGATGCGTCTCGATTCCTGACCCGTGATCCGGGGGCCCGTCTCGGCCTCCCAAAGTGCTGGGATTACAGACTTGAGCCACCGCGCCCGGCCAATTTTTGTATTTTTTTAATAGAGATGGGGTTTCACCGTGTTGGCCAGGGTTGATCTCGAACTCCTGACCTCAAGTGATCCACCTGCCTTGGCCTCCGGAAGTGTTGGGATTACAGCCAACTGTACACTGTGCCTAGCCAAATCCTGGGATAATTTTAAAACATTTTGGACTGTAATAATAAAATTTTGTAGAACATGATATAGTTTATGCATCCACCAAAGAAAATGTCGAGTTACCAAATTAGTTAGAAGATGACTATAGAGTAAGTTACCACCTGGCCCCTACCATAAATCAATCCTTCTTCATATCAGAAGTTTTTAAATAGCTGAATAATAGTTTTTTAAACGTTAAGATTTTAAACTGCCTTTAGAAATCCCTATGAGGTGATGTAACTGTTATTTCCTCCACTCTTTAAGATAATACTGAAAATACTTTAGCACTTGGCTCAGATGAACTTTTGAAATGATACAACTCATAAAATCTGAAGGCCATTATAGATACAAATTTAGATTATTGGATCACAGTGCTCCATGATTCTCTTGTATTTCTCTATATCTTGTAATCAGAGGCATTGACTTTGTTCCAAACTATCTTTTCTTAAATATTTGTAACTTGTAGCAAACAGTCTTGGAAGATTGAGATAATGTCTCACTGCAGAGCAAAGAGCAGGTGTGCTTACTGTCCATTATAAAATATTTGGGTGCCCTAAGCTCCTTATCATCTCCTGTAACCAGCTACTGTGCATGCTGGTGTCACCTGCCTCTCTTCATATTACCTGGTGGAAATTGGGGCATAAGGAATTGGTACTAATGCTGATGTTCTGATGACTGCTATTGCTGTAAATAACAAAGTCATTTGTTTCTTACGCCGGATTATCCTGTGTCCCACTAGCATCCATGAAATAGTAGCAAGCTAATTTACTAGTCTGCAAGTAGGATAAAACTCTCAGACCTTTACAGGTCTTGGCAAGATAATATAGGGTATGCCATCAGCAAACTTTTTCTGTAAAGGGCCAGATCGATAATAAATGGTTTCTGTCACATATGTTTCTTTAATTTTTTTTTTCAACCCTTTAAAAATGTAAAGCCCTTCCTTAGCTTACAGGCCATCTGAAACCAGTCTTTTGGTTATATTTTGTTCATGGGATATGTAGATTGCCGACCTCTAATGTAGATCATGGGATCAAATGACTATTCTCCGCCCCTAGCAAGTTCCCCAGAACTTCTCTCAAAATTATGATGGCTTGCTTTTCAAACATGCTTTTCTCATGACTACAATAAAATGAAACATGTTTTGTTGCACGTCTGCTTGAAAATAAAATATGACTGTAAAATTAATTAGATAATAAAAAGAAACAGTAGTATCTTCCTAAGTGATTTTTATATAACCTCAAGATAATTCAGAGGGCAAAATACGATTAAAATTGCATCCAAAAAGAAAACAAGAAAGGAAGACAATGTAAACAGAAAGCACTTCATAAAGTGGTAGATTTAAATACAAATGTATCAATAATTACATTAAATGTAAAGAAGAAAATCATTAAGTGACAAAGTCAATGTTGTACTGTTTACCAGCATGATGTTTAAATTGTGAGAATGCAGAAATATCAAAAGGATAGAAAAATATGTCAGCACTAGCCAAAGAAATACTAGCATAGTTTATGTCAGATACATTTATAAATGTTCAAAAAAAAGTTTTCAATGAAAATATATATATTTTAAAATTTGATTTCATAAATCAAATTTACATAAAGTTAGATGAAGCAAATGTCTTAGTCTCATTTCTGCTGCTGTAACAATATCGTAGACTATAATTTAGGAAAAGAAATATATTTGTCTCATAACTCTTGGGCTGGGAAGTTTAAGAACACGGTGCTGGCATTTGGTGAGGGTCATCCCATGGAGGAAGGCATCACGTGGCAAGCAAGACAGCACTCGAGACAGAGAGGAAATCTGACCAAACTCATCCTTTTATCAGGAACCTACTCCAGTGAAACTAACCCACTCCCATCATAATGACTTTGATCTATTCATGAGGGCTCTGCTCTTATGACCTAATCGCTTCTTAAAGACCTCACTTCTTAATACTATTACAATTGTAACTACCTAATGGGTTCATTTTGCCCACTGTCCAGATAGAGCCTATTTATCAAGACGTGGGAATTGTAATAGAGAGTTTAATACATGTTAGATCAAACTAAACAGGAGATAGGAATTTTATTATAACTTAAATCAGCCACCTGAAAATTTGGAGGCTATTTGAGGATAGGTTGACAGGCAGGGGGTTAGGGATTAGGAAATGCTGATTGGTTGGGGATTCAATCATAGGAGTGTGGAAACCAGCCCTCCTGCACTGTCTGCATCTGTGTGAGGGCCATAAGACTGGTTGAATCCAGAATTGCAGGTCCACATGGGGCTATCTGGTAGTCAGAAGTGCAAAAGCCTGAAAAGACATCTCAAAAAATCAATACAGGAGTAATCGAAGAAGTTAACAAATCTCATGACCTCTGGAATAATGGGTAGTAATCTTTTATACCTGTATTTTAGCAGGATTCAGGCCCTCTCATCTTCCTAATCTGGTGGCCTTTCGTTCATGTTATAAAGGTGGGTTAGTTTGGGGAAAGTGTTATTTTCATTTAAACTGTAAATTAAATTTCTCCCAAAGTTAGCTTGGCCCACACCCAGGAATGATCAAGGGCAGTTTGAGGTTAAAGGCCAGATGGAGTTGGTTAGATGGGATCTCTTTCACTGTCATAAGTCTCTCAGTTATAATGTTTGCAAAGGCAGTCTCACAATGGCAATTAAATTTCAACATGAGTTTTGGCAGGCACATTCGAACCATAGCAGCAAACTATAAGGTAAAAGCATTTGTAAAAATAAAATGTACGGTTCATAATGACAAAAATACTAAGCCACTATGAGGGTATAAAATATGTGTATCTAATGATATAGCATCAATGTATACAAAGTATTACTCTGAACTGGGTCATGTGCACACTACGAGGACTCGCTATGGTTTAGAAGAGTCAGGGTCAGCCTCACCAGGAACTCATAGCATAGGAGATAATGATTCTCCAAAGGGATGTATGCTGGTGAACAAACCGAACCACATCATGAAGTCCTTTTCATCTTAGCATCTTCATCTATAGCAGTGCTTTTCAACTTAGGCTGCCTATTAGAATCAACTAGTGACCTTTTAAAAAATACTGATGCAGAGACCTTCCCTAGACCAATTAAATCAGAATCTTGGAGGAAGGGAGGAGGGCATTGATATTATTGTTTAAGATCTCCAGATTATTTTACTATGCTGTTTCAGTGTTGAGAAGCACTGAGTTACTATGTAAATCATCGATGTAATATTTAGGGCAGTAAATAGCAAAAATATTTATACATATTAATCTGTTTTTCCATGTGAGTTCTGTAGTTACCCAACATAAAACTGTTGTTTTTAAAATTACGGATCATTACAACCTGTGGTTCCAAGTAGAGATTTTAAAAAGAGAAAAGTTTAATCCTGCAACAATTGGTTAACCCTTCTTAATTTAGAGGTACCTTGATAAGTTCTTGATCATCAAGGTAATCAAAGTTAAGTTAACTACATTACCACATGAAAAACAGTCAGCTGGTTCACACAACTGCTTTAAACCCATAGGAAATTGATATATTAGCATTTCCTAGATTAGAAATTGGCTAACACCATTATCAATGATATAGGTGATAGATGGTGTTCTAAAAGGAATTTTCTGAAAGTTACCTACTTTCTCATTAGTTATAACTACATTTTAAATGCTATCTCTTTCTCAAAAGCCAAAGCTACCCTTCTGGAAGTACAAAGGATCAGACTTCAGGCAGGACTTCACGTGCTGTCACGTGTCAAGTTCTGTAACTTCAGATAACTTGGCATGGCAACAGCCATTTCTGAGTTCTAATACCATTTTAGTAGATAGATGCTATTGTACTAATAGATTCTAATATTGGGTTAATCTAATATGTTATGCTCACCCTTTGTAAGGAGTAAAAATGGCCATTCTCTCTTTTTTTTTTTTTGAAACGGGGTCTTTCTGTGTCACCCAAGCTGGAGTACAGTGACAGGATCTTGGCTCACTACAAGCTCTGCCTCCCAGGTTCATGCCATTCTCCTGTCTCAGCCTCCCGAGTAGCTGGGACTACAGGCGCCCGCCACCATGCCTGGCTAATTTTTTGAATTTTTTAGTAGAGACAGGGTTCCACCGTGTTAGCCAGGATGGTCCCAATCTCCTGACCTCATGTTCCGCCCGCCTCGGCCTCCGAAAGTGCTGGGATTACAGGCATGAGCCACCGCACCTTGCCTTTTTTTTTTTTTCTCTCTCTCTCTTTTTTTTTTTTTTAAGACAGGGTCTTTCTCTGTCACCCAGGCTGGAGTACAGTGGGGCAAACGTGGCTTACTGTAGGCTCAAGTGATCCCTCTGCCTCAGTCTTCCAAGTGCCTGGGACCACAGGCATGCACCACTACACCCAGCTAATTTTTAAAAATTTTTTGTAGAATAGGATCTCACTTTGTTCCCCAGGCTGGTCTCAAGCTCCTGGGCCCAAGTGACCCTCCTGTCTCAGCCTCCTAAAGTACTGGAATTACAGGCATGAGCCACCATGCCCAGCCCTTTCTGTCTTTTAGTGTTAGTATAACTATACATTTGTAAGCAGCAGCGTGGCATAGTGAAAAGTAACTTTTAGGATCAGATATGCCTGAAATTAAATTCCATATTTGCTGTTTATCAACTGTGTGGTCTTGAACTGGTTAACTTGTTAATGCCTCACTTTCCTCCACTGTAAAATAAGAATACAACTCATCTTGCAGTGTTGTGAGGATTAGGAATGATAGCTGTCAATCTTCTGCCATTTTGCTTCAGAATTTTACAAAATTGTAAAAAAATGAGTAAATATATTCTCCTTATACACAAACTTAGAATTACAAAATATGAAATTATTTGCTGACCCTATCCCTTCCCATCTTGCCAGTAGTAACCACTAATATTAGTTTGGTGCATACTGAGAGACTAAATATACAGACGGACAAGGACCAGACCATATATGTCAACAGAACTCAGACACACAACCTCTGCAGCAACCAGCCTGGGAAGCCAAACCACAAGCTCTGATACAATTGGTTCAGAAGTGTCAGTGCTTGGTCAATGACTGTCGGCTTTTAACTCAGAACCAACAAGACAAAGCCAAATGTACTCCCCAAACCAACCACATAAGATGGCTCACTTGTAATTACCCACCTCTAGCTTCCCAAACCAACAGTTTCAATTGTAGCATTTGTGAGTCTTCCCTCTTTTCACTATAAAGCTTTTCATTTCTGCCTTGGCTGCCTGTGAGCATCTGCCAAACACAAGTGATGGTGTTTGACTCCCTTGTTTTAGTAAGTAATGAATAAATAGCCTCTGATTGTTCTCATTTTGGGTGGTCTCTGTTTATTTCTATGGTATGGTTCCAGTCTTTTTATTGTGCATATGCCGATGGACATTTATATGTGTATATCCCTGGGAAATATATACCATTTTGTGGATTTTTAAAAACAAAATGTTACATGTATTGTTTTATATCTTGATTTTTTTTCTCAAAAATGCCCTAGAAATCTATGCATGTTAATTCATCTCCATTGTTTTAGCTGGAGGGAAGTAGTAGTATTTGTCTTGGCGTCTTTAACACAGCTCTGTGGTGCTGCCTACTTCAGTGCTTGCTTTCCTATCTGTGTGTATCACAGAGACATTCTTTTTACCTTTACACCCCCATCCTACTTCCCTTTCACCCCCATCCCCAGCTTACTCCTTTAATACATATCCTTTGAACTGCAGTCGACTCACTGTGAGGTTGGCTGGCTGTCTTCTTCTTTCATGGCTGCTAGTAATGACTGTTCAGTGGCTGTTTCTTCAGCTGGGCAAAGTTAGACCATGTCTGGGAGTTCAAAGGCATTGGTCTCTGGTTGGTGTTATGTCCTGTGTATTGCCTGATCAGTTTCTGCATTACTGACTGTGAGAAACTACAAGTCTTACTCATGCTGGATTCTTTCACCTTGAGTCAGTTTTTCAGTTGTATGTAAGAAATTTTTTCCAATGAATTAAACATACCAACCTTAGAAACTAGCTTGTGAAGGAAGTAAAATAAAGTTAAATGCTCCATTTATCTTTGCTTTTACCAAATAATTTAGGTAAACCTTGCAGTCACCCAAATAATGCCCCTCCTGGTAAATACCAAAACATTCAGAATTAAGACACCTAATTGTAAGGTGTAAGAAGGATCACTTTTAAGATCTGCCCGTTTGCATGCCCGCTAAAGCCTCTAGACCATATAAGAACAATTTAATGAAGTGATACTAGTGTAGACTCTGGGATAATATAGCTTGCATGTGTTTTTTGTGGCTTTTTGTTTTTGTTTTGTTTTGTTTTGAGAGAGGGTATTGCTCTGTCTCCCAGTCTGGAGTGCAGTGGTGTGATCTTGGCTCACTGCAACCTCCGCCTCCTGGGTTCAAGTGATTCTCCTGCCTCAGCCCCCAGAGTAGCTGGGATTACAGGCATGTGCCACCACACTCAGCTAATTTGTGTATTTTTAGTAGGGATGGGATTTCGCCATATTGGCCAGGCTGGTCTCAAACTCCTGGCTTCATATGATCTGCCTGCCTTGGCCTCCCAAAGTGCTGGGATTATAGGTATGAGTCACAGTGCCCAGCCTAACCTGCATTTGAATCTTCATTCCTCTGGTTTAATGAACTTGGGCAAATTTTGTAACTTCTTTGAGTCTAAGTTTTCTCATGTTTATAATGAAGATGAAATTACTTACCTTATAGGGTTTGTTGGGGAGGCAAATCTTTTCCTCTACCCTCTTAGGTTCAGTTCTTGAGGTCCTGGGAATTAAACTTAGACAAAACATAGATTTTTATTCAGGCAGGAGCACACAGAAAAATGTGACTCTAAACTTAGTTGTTAGCTGGGAATTTATATACCTAACTTAATAGGGGAGAGGTAACTTAATGAGGGAGAAGAAGGAGGGAGTGAAGTCTTCTATGTAGGGAAGAACAAATGAGTACTTAGGGGAAGAAATGAAAAAGAAGAAAGTTTGTGATAATGTTTGTTTATGCAGGTACAAGTGGTCTTCTCTGTCTTCTTTCTGGCCAGTAAAATTCTCTGGAAGAGGAGATGTATGGCAGCCTCACTCCCAGTAGTTTCTGCATTTAGTGAGATAAGGTAAGTTCTGAGAAGGCGTTTTTCTGCATCTGTTGAATTTCAAATGTCTTTAGAATAATCTTTATATCAATTCTGGGGTTCTCGGTGAGTCCCCACAGGTTGTTGTGAGAATAACTAAGGTAATATGGCAAAGCTGTTAAGTTAGCACTTCACAAATATTTGCTTTTTTTATTATTTGAAAACTAGTCTTTCTGACTTGACACCAGTAGCAGATGGGAAATCATGGTGATGTTTATTTCTAACATTGATCCATTTCGCAGATCAGCCAGTCTGCTGAATTCCTGAGTCAACATTTCCTATGTAGTTACCCAAGTGCTGATTCATTGCTTTTTCTTATGTTCAATTAAACTCCTCATCTAACTTTTCCAAATCAATTTCTCCCTGATTGTTGACTTGCAATTGTCCTAAATAATTTCAGCAACTCAAGAAAATTAACATCTGCTGAGATCTGTTTCTACCTTTCCTAAGTTTCTCTTCATTCCCTTTTAATACCCAGGGATGTCACTCAAGGCTCTTTTTAAACCTATATCAGCTTCACCTCATTTGGCTTTTTGCACATCAGAGGTGAAACAAAAGAGTGAAATCTTTGCTTGTGTAATCCTCTCATGTCATCAATTGTTTATAAATGTTTAGTATTTAAAGGGCCACTAAGGGGCAGTGGGGAAAATGCATCTTGTGGATGGATATCATCGTTTTTTGCTACTTAATAATGTCATGGACTTTCATATGAGATTTCTGTAGCTGGAATGAGAAAAATCCTAATAAGTTTAGGATAGGTCAGAAGATTTGTGCAATGGAGTGAATGTTCGTGTGCTTCCCAAATTTCGTATGTTGAAACTATAATCCCAGTGTGATAGTAGTTGGTGGAAGGACCTTTGGAAGGTGGAGCCCTCATGAATGAGATTAGTGCTCTTAAGAGACCAGAGAGCTAGCTAGCTGTCTTTCCACCATATGAGGGTACAATGAAAAGTTGACAGTCTGCAACCAGAAGAGGACTCTAACAAGACCCTCAGCATGCTAGCACCCTGATCTCAGACTTCAGTCTCCAGAACTGTGAGAAATAAATTTCTATTGTTATGTCACCCAGTTTATAGTACTTTGTTATAGAGGCTCAAATTGACTAAGATAATTTGGATATTAGGTTATATTGCTTGCAGGAGGTATGTAACTTCTTGAAACATGTAAACTGTCTGTGTTGTGTTCTGCTGCCTAAATCCACCAGATAAATATTTGGTTTACTTTGCTTGGGAATACCGTTACTCAAAAATATCTTAGATGTTCTCTATATAAATGCCGAAGAGTAAAAACAGGCTAATTATTTCCCCATTTTATATTAGTAATTGCTATTTTATTTGTTAGTGTTTCATTATGATTTAAACAATTGGTATAGGTATATTAATATAATTATTTGCTAGTTGCTAAAAAATATATGCTGCATCTTATGAAAATGCATTTAAAAAACACTTGAATTGGTCATTTGACATGAAAGCATCTTTTGATTTTGAATTCAGAGACTGAGTTGCCAAAAGAGGAAAATATTTAATGCTGTTCCCTGAAGGCTAGTAGTTTATTATTGGTGGGATCACAGGAGGGAGTAAATTTAGAGCTGAAAACGACTCACTGATTCTACAGTATACTTGAATCAAATAAGATCACTGTCCATTTAGCTGGCCAAATAGCTTGGCACAATATGGAAGAAGGAACTAGTTTGGCAGCCTTGGGAAATGTGAGTATCATAAAAAATTGTAATATTTTTAATTAAACAAACCATCAATTCGTTTTAAAACCAGGATATTTCCTCATTTGATTAAGTTTTTTAATACTAGAAAATTAGAATTGTGACCATGTGTATCAGAATAGAGATGAGCTTTAGGCTTTTTTTGATGCGGAATTTTTTCCTGGTTTACTGGCAGCTATTTCAAGAGTTGGGGTTCTAGAGGACCTTTTTCTTAAGTTTTCTCTATCTCCTAGGAAAGAATTTGAACCCTAAAATGTCATTTAAAAGAGTGCCAACTCAAATTAGAACATCATTTACAATAAAAGACAGTAGGTAAGGTTTACAAGTGTAATTACCTGGGTAACTCAGGATAGGAAGCACTAATTTTTCTAAACTGTCAAAGATAATTAAGAGGTTATGGAGTCAGTTAGCCTAAATTATCCCAGTGGTTCACTGTACAATTCAAATATACATGGTGACGCTAACTCCATACTTACAATTTTAAGGCTTATTTTGGAAAAAAAAAAATGCCTTTGCAAGCTTTGAGATACATTGCTTAAAACTGCAGAGCCTCTTCTTGAAGACCACTGAAGCTAACTAGCATATATTTCCTTGCTTGATGAGGTCTTCAAGAGCCTGATGATTATTCCTAGGTTCATGTATTATACACAACTAACCATTTGTCCCATAGCACCTTATTTTCTCCAGCTAACAGATGAATAGTCTAAAAAATCTGTTCTCTTAATTGAACAACTGTCTCGCTCAGAACTCACTGTGATGAAGCCAATTGTTCACAAGACAGAGGAGTCAGGAAAGGGCCTGACTTCTGAATGACTGATGATCCATATCTTAGCACAGAGAGTTTGACATAAAAGGGTCTCATGAACTCTGTGTAAGGCAGGTAGCTGGCCTTGAAAGCCTGATCAGAAGTGACACCTGGATGGCCTGTCCCTTCTGGCCTGCTATTCAAGGGGAGAGGTGATGCAAGAGCCCAGTAAGGAGGCCTGGCAAAGGTGAGGCAAGATTCATTTCTCTTGGGGTATTGGAACAGAATGAAAAACAGGACCAAGGCATAAGCTCAGTTAAACAAAACAGCGCCAGAGACTCATAACCAAGATTGAATTATGTTACCACAGACACCAAGTAGCCACACAGAACTCCTCTCCAGCTTCCCCAAACCTGCTTTTCTGCCTTTCCCATTTCAATAAATGACGCCACCATCCATTTTCCCCTGGTCTCCCATGCTAGACCTGTTACTTTTTTATCTCTCAGCTCCAAATATCTGCTGTCTGCTTTCATAATAAAGTTTGACTGCATATTAAAACTGTAGCAAAAAAACATTGGCCGACTGAAAGCTGGTTTCATTTCCTTAAGGGTTAAAAGAACTTAGTTTTACAAATATGGGACCTATCTCCACACTTTGAGGGGGGTCGGAAATATTTGTTTTATGTCCTGAGGTTACAAATAAGGGGTGATACTCCTCCTCATAGATTTATTAGAATCTCCCTTCTAATACTAAAACTAAAAGGGAAAATTCCATATTAAAAGAGGCTAATTGTTTATATCCAGCATACAGATATCGGCTAGAAAACTTTTATTTTTGAAGGAAAGTACTTATGTAATTTCCAAACTTAAAAAAAAAATGGGCTTTGCTCTTTTTTTGCTGGTTAGTTTTTCTAATTACTTGAGCCTTCTGCCAAGAACATTGAAATGAGAATTTTCTCAGTTTAGTCACCTTTTGTCATATGTGAAAAATGAGTTACTGACATTTGTCAATCAATCTTTGCCTTATTCCTCTGGTTGGTGTGAAACAAAGTGGTGCAGAGAATTTTAGACTGCTGCTGCCGTTTGTGCTCCAAATGATAGCATATTCCTGATTTTCAGTAACCAGGTAAGGATGGACTTTTCTTGCCCGTGCTACCAAATATTCCTAATAAAACACCAAAGTTTATCATCACGTGGTAAACATAGAGAAACTCTATTCAAGATTGGTGCACATCCACTTGTAATTAAAATGAGTTAATGAGACTAAGCATTCCAAATGTCCTGCTTCACAGCAGGTACTATGGGGAATTGAGCTCATTTGGTAATATATTTTGTTTGTGTCTGGTTTCTGATGGGACTGATGAACTATCCCCTTAAACATTTTTATTAGCACATAGTATGTGTCAACTCTTGGGGTTGATACCATGAAGAGTAAGATACAATCTCAGTACCTAGAAATTAGTCTACCTGAATAGAGACTCTTTTTAATGTTTTCAACCCATTATAACATGTTTGAGGGGATTCTACTGAAGAAGCAATGGAGACATCCATTGGAGGTTAACAGTGTTCCTTTGAGTAGTGTGTTTATATGTGCTTTTATATTTTCCAAGCTTTTAGTTTGTTTGTTTTGTAGAAAATGTATTTAATGTTGTATAAGTGGGAAAATAAAGATTTTTTAAAGTGATAAACAAGGATTTATATTCTTTTTCACAGTAGAATACTTAGTGAGTATTTGTTAAATGAATGAGTATATTTTTCAAATTCTCTAACATTTTTCCTAGTGTCTTTAAAAACAATAATGGCATTTATTTTAGGTCTAAATAACTCCCCAAATTTCCTTTAAGGGAGGTATTCTGAAAACTCTATCTTCAACATTTGAAAACCCCTGATGATAAGTAAAGAGCTTGATAAATTCTGTGGATGTTATATTGCACCCAAAGGATAAAGAAGGTGAATTTGTTTTCCCCTTCTCATTTTTAGAACATCCTCGGCCGGGCGCGGTGGCTCAAGCCTGTAATCCCAGCACTTTGGGAGGCCGAGATGGGCGGATCACNTAGTGTCTTTAAAACAATAATGGCATTTATTTTAGGTCTAAATAACTCCCCAAATTTCCTTTAAGGGAGGTATTCTGAAAACTCTATCTTCAACATTTGAAAACCCCTGATGATAAGTAAAGAGCTTGATAAATTCTGTGGATGTTATATTGCACCCAAAGGATAAAGAAGGTGAATTTGTTTTCCCCTTCTCATTTTAGAACATCCTCGGCCGGGCGCGGTGGCTCAAGCCTGTAATCCCAGCACTTTGGGAGGCCGAGATGGGCGGATCACTAGGTCAGGAGATCGAGACCATCCTGGCTAACACAGTGAAACCCCGTCTCTACTAAAAGTACAAAAAAAACTAGCCGGACGAGGTGGCGGGCGCCTGTAGTCCCAGCTACTCGGGAGGCTGAGGCAGGAGAATGGCGTAAACCCAGGAGGCGGAGCTTACAGTGAGCTGAGATCCAGCCACTGCACTCCAGCCTGGGCGACAGAGCGAGACTCCGTCTCAAAAAAAAAAAAAGAACATCCTCAAAATAAACACTATTTGCATATAGGACATAAACACAGCCTGAGTGTCATCATCTAACCTGAACTGATATGAATTGCTAAAGTTTTCCAAACTATCTTGATGGAATAGATTAGAGAAGAGAATGCAAAAAAAAAAAAAAAAAAAAAAAAAAGTCCTTCGAAGTTTGGGGGGGGAAAAAAAAAAAAAAAAAAAAAAAAAAAAAAAAAAAAAAAAAAAAAAAGTCTATCGAAGTTGTAGGGTGTAAAGATAAGTAAATATAATGAAAAGCAACCTTAAGTTAGTGGAACAATTTTATCTTAATCCAGGGATGGAAGATTTCAAAACATAGTCTAGTTTAGATGGATGGACTGTGAGGGCCAATGAGCCCAGTGTTCCAACCTTAGATAGTCCATTCACCTTCTTTATTTTTTTTAGCCAGTGACTGTGTTGCTAAACTGGTCAAACTTCCTACACAGAGGTTCCATGGTCTTGAGGAAAACCGTGTAATAGAAACACAATATAATCAGGAGAAAAGAGTTCAAAATATAAGCTTTAATAATGGTGGGCGGGAATGCTTTGACGTCAATACTGGGAGCAGATCCAGAGAGGGCTGGTGGTAGTTGTTGGTAGAATTCAAGAGAGTTAACTATATGACATGAATTTTACTAAATTGGTCAATTTATTGAGAAAATAGAACTGGAAATATTTAATATTTTCATGAGAAAATTGAATGTGAATGATTGAATGATTCATTTAGCAAGTGTCTTAATTCTGCTGAATGGATATATGTTACTGAGACAGAGTCCTACTGAAGAAACAAGAGAACCACACAACAAACTAAATAAAAGGTGTATTATATGCCTTTTATGAACCAGTCAAGTCCTCTTTCTGCCATGTCTTGCTCTAGAAGCTGCTATAATAGGTTTGATCCAGGATCTTGTTGATACAACTGGACAACAGTCACCTAAACCCCAAACATTTACCTACCACTGCCCATGTCTTTGTTTTCTATTTGCTTGTCTCTTGCCTGTGCAGAACTTCTCTAATGCCATGGTGAAGGCCAGCAGAACTGCTCACACTCATGCACGTGCAGTCAGGAAGTTCAGGGGAGGTATTGCCAGCAGGGTCATCTTTAACCAATGGAGGCCAGGAACTTATAAATAAATATTTTTTCTTTTCACCTCTCAGGTGGATTTTCTGAGATGCATTTCATAAGATTCATTATAAGGTCCTGGTGAGACCTAGTATCAGTTACCCATAGTGGTGGCCAATTCAATGAGGCATTTTTGAACTCATTCTCCCTCCTTCTCTGTCCTACTCTCTTAGGCTCTCAGTTATGCTTCTTGGGATTATTGCCCAAATAAACTACCAATATGCAAGCCTATATCTTAGCCTTATTTTGAAAGACTAATGTCCGACCAGGGGAGGGAGAAATCAATGTGATAATGAAGCCATAGCCTAAGAACAGTAATTGCAAAGAGAAGTGAAAAGATAGATTTGAGAGATAGAATCTATATAAGAATGGTAGTACTTAGTAATGAAACAATGAAGACTGACAATAGTCTGCTCAGATGGTCCAATAATGAGTTCTATCCTAGAAGAGGCCATAACTTTAGTGGGATGCCAAGTAGGCAGTTGGAGCTAAAATTCAGGAATCAAGTGAGAGTTGAAATCTTGAGGATGAATGAGTTCTTTTTTTTTTTTTACTTTGAGAAGTGAGTTCAGTGGCATGATCACAGCTTATGGCAGCCTTGACCTCCAGGACTCAAACGATCCTCCTACCATGGCCTCCCAAGTAGCTAGGACCACAGATGCGTGCCACTACTCTTGGCTAATTTTTTAAAAAATTTTCTAGAGATAGAGTCTTCCTATGTTGCCCAGACTGGTCTTGAACTCCTTGGCTCAAGTCGTCTTCCCATCTCAGCCTCCCAAGATGCTGGGATTACAGGTGTGAACCACTATGGCTGGCCATGAACGAGTTCTTGAGAAAGAAGACTTTATGAAGAGACGGCCAATGGGCTATAGACTGAATTTCAGACAATGGTCAGATTTCAGAAATCCAGAGAAAAAGGAAAGGACAGCTACTGAGCACTCAGGAAAATAGACAAGTTTAGAGCTATGTGTAATGGTGGATAAGTGGGAAAAACATACAGTTCCATTCCACCATCAGGTCAGAGACCAGACTGAAGAGGCTAAAGATGGAAATAGAGAATAGACAGTGAAGAGATGGAGACAGTAATGGAGATGGTTCACTGAGCAGATGAATGCAGAGGGAGATAGTTCACTCTTCACAAGTAACAAGCTTGTTAGGAATGAACTAAAGGAGAAAAGTTAGAAGCGTGTAGATCCAAATGTAGTAATTTTTGTCAGGATTTAAAAAATGGAAAAAAAAAACTAATGGAGAGAACTTTCATATAAAAAAATTCCAATTTTAAAATTTTCAAATAAAATTCGCTGAAATTAATCATCGGTTACACAGAAAATCTAATATTTATCTTACTTTTACACGCTTATGCATTTTTTATACTTAAGAACACTTATTTTTAAAAAAGATGAACACTCAAAAGCACTTCCTCTAAGATGTTGGTCCACAGAACGGCATTATTGAAAAGTAGCTCTCTTCCAGAAAACATTGGAAGAATTCCACTTGAATAAATATTGCATAACTCAGTGCCTACTTTTACATACCCATATTTGTGTTAAGCTAATCCTAGTTTCTAAAAAAAGGTTGTTGTACTGTTGAAAAGCATTTCTGAAATACTGCCAACCCCATCTTGTGATTGAAGTTTTTTGGTATAAAACAGGTTGGGGATGAGATGCCAAGCAGGTATTTAGAGAGAGAGTTTGAATTTGATCTTTTTATATATGAATAAATCATGGTTTAGATCCCCAATCCCCAGGCTACAAACTCTTGATCTGAACTGGGAGTCCCCAACACCCTGCTGGTCCATGGCCTGTTAGGAACTGGGCCACACAGCAGGAGGTGAGTGAGGGCCAGTGAGCATTATTGCCTGAGCTCGGCTCCTGTCAGATCAGCAGCGGCATTAGATTCTCATAAGAGTGTGAACCCTGTTGTGAACTTTGCATGTGAGGGATCTAAGTTGTACGCTCCTTAGGAGAATCTAATGCCTAATGATCTGATGTGGAACAGTTTCATCCTGAAACAATCCCCCACTCTTCCTGTCATGGAAAAATTGTTTTCAATGAAACCAGTTCCTGGTGCCAAAAGGTTGGGGACTTCTGGTTTAGATAATCTGTTTCTGCAAAATGTTTTCAATATGCAATCTGGTCATTTTCTACTTTTTCCATTGAATATTTTTTTTCTGGTCATTTTTAACCATCTACTTTAAATATAAATGTCATTTTATCATAGTGTGCTTAGATTTTAGCATCCATTATCCTTCCAGGGTGTGTTTATTATCTGTTGGACTTTCACTTTGGATTAAACAGTTACTATATGAGTGAAATTTGAGACAGTGACTAGCTGCCCAGAGAATGAGTGAGCCTTATAAACTACATATTGTTTATTCAGTGCCTTGTTATAAACCTTTTGTTTATCCACATAATATAACTGTGACAATCAAACTATAATTTACAGAAGGGTTTTTTCTTGTTTTACATTCTCATGACTATCATATCTGGTTTCAATTGATACTAAGCAATGGATGAGTTCTCTGTTGCTTTTTAACTTTTGTATCAATAAGGAACTTGGATTTCTTGTGTATTAACAAATACTACATAGGCACCAAGATGAGGAACAAGAAAAAATTAGGACAAATAAAGATTCACACCAAAAAGAAAATTAAAATAATATATGGAATATTTATCAATCTGCAAGTTGAGTAAGCAAAACTAAGAGATATAAAAGTTTAAAAACAACAGAGAACTCATCCATTGCTTAATATCTATCAATTGAAACAAGATATTATGATAGCCATGAGATCTTTTTTAAAAGGAGGGAGTAAAATGTTCTGCAATTCTATCAGAGAGAACCACTGTTGACATTTTTGTTTACATGATACTATAATTATTTGGAATGCCTTTATATAAATAATTTAAAACATGAATGGTATCATTTGGGAAGGTTAGCAAATAACCTTCCCAAACTTGCTTTTTTCATTAACATCTATTACATATGTATAATCCTACCCTAATGTTCTTCTATAATATGATTCATATTCTTAACTAACCCTTTAGGATATAGCACTATGTTATTTCTGTATCAGATAGAACTTTTATTTTCAAGTAACAAAACCCCCTTGAGCTTAACAAATATATTAGAAAAACACAGGAATATCTTGAGGAATCAAAGGACAAAGATGGAGCTGAAAACATTCTCTTGACTTCTATGTATGCTTCTCTCTGTGTTTCTGATTCATTCCCTGCCTCTTAACCAACAGTTTTCCTCTGCTTCTTACTACATTGATGAAAACATGACCAAGACTGCTCCCAAGTTTATATATCATAGGTCCAATTATCCTGAGAAAAACAAAATCAGTCCCAATCCTTTCTTAGCTCCCTTCCCCACTCACGATTCCAAATTTTCAGAATTATCAGATGTTCACCTTGGCAGAATCAACTGGGGCCAAGGACTGATGTTTGATGAACGTGGCTGCCGTGTGTTACCCTATGGCCATACAAGTGATCAGGAGAGGCTATTCAGAGGTAAAGGAGAGACTGGACAAACAACCTGTAAATACTATCACATTCTCATTACTTACACTCATTCTTATTTGGAGATATTTGTTGCAATAAATTGGCACAGTTAAACTAGTAAAAGGAAATTCTTTTTGGTTCATTCATTAGTGAGGATAGTTTTGTATAAGATTAAATTTGCTTTATCTGACAGTGGGCTGTAACTCCTTCCCGTGTTTTTGAACTATGGACCTACAAAAGAGGTATCATCTGCCAAAAGCACTCTAGTTTGATTGAACTGGAAAATTATCTATTTTCAAAATCATAATAGAAAATTATATGATGGAAAAAGGTCTTAAAATTTGTTGACTGTTCTCAACTAAACTTACTTCTGTGTAACATCATCTTTCTCACATAATAAATTTTATGGTTATTATAGGAAAAGTAATTCTAGTGTTTAAGAAAAGGACATTAATTTTTACAGAGAAAAAAATCATAACCAACTTAAAGTAAATCGAAATTTTCTGTGGATACTCATTATACAACTAGAAATGTTTCCATAGGAGAGTAAAATCTTCCAGTCAAGCACATTAAAAACTTGTGAAGGGAAAGGAATTAATAGTATAGAAGGCCCAAGGCAAATCAGGTGTTACAGAATTTCATCGGTTTTCTGTTTTCTAGAAATGCCTACATTGTTACCTAAGACTGGAATCTCAACATTTTGTCAGTTCTCCTATTCTCTACTGTAATAGTTACCTAAGGCTGTATAACAAATTGCCCCCAAATTTAACAGCTTATATGACAACTGACATTTATTACACACAGTTTCTCACGGTCAGGAATCCAGAAGGGAGTTAGCTGGGTGGTTTTGGCTCAGGGTCTTTCATAAAGTTGCAGTTAAGCTGTCAGCTGTAGCTACAGTCCTCTGAAGGCTTCAAAGCTCACTCATTTGGGTGTCAAAAGGGAGGCTTATTTCTTTACAACATGGGCCTTTCTTTGGGGTTGCTCATGACACAGGAGCTGGGCTTCCCACAGAACAAATTATCTGAGAGAAGAGGGGGTGGAGCAGAAGATACACTGTCTTTTATGGCTTAGTCTTGGGAGTGACAAACCATCACCTTGGCCATTTTCTGTTAGTTGCACAGATCAGCCCGAATATAATGTGGGAGGGATTACATAGGATGTGAATACTAAGAGGTGGGAATCATTGGAGGTCATCTTAGGGGTGGGCTCCCACATATACCATCATCAGATGTTAAAAATTGTTCTCATAACTTGAGATATAGTTGCATCTTTAGAACTCTGATTCCCTTCTATTATTTCTCTTCTTGGTATTCACAGTAATGTTACAAATCAACTCTAATTTTATAGTTTTAGCACAGAGCCTACTTTAAACAAAAACAGGCCAATTGAATATTTATCTGTATTCAGGCTATTGTTCATTCATTCATTCAACAATTACTTATTGAGCTCAGGGCAATGTACTTTCTTTATTGTACTGACATGTCACCCCTGTGTTGTATCCCCTTCTTTTTTTTTTTATTTTATTTATTTATTTTTTTAATTATTATACTTTTTTTTTAAATTATTATACTTTAAGTTCTAGGGCACATGTGCACAACGTTCAGGTTTGTTACATAGGTATATATGTGCTATGTTGGTTCGCTGCACCCATCAACTTGTCATTTACATTAAGTAATTCTCCTAGTGCTATCCCTCCCCTAGCCCTCCACCCGCCGACAGGCCCTGGTGTGTGGTGTTCCCCTTCGTGTGTCCATGTGTTCTCATTGTTCAACTCCCGCCTATGAATGAGAACATGCGGTGTTTGGTTTTCTGTCCTTGTGATAGCTTAGAATGATTGTTTCCAGCTGCATCCATGTGCCTGCAAAGGACATAAACTCATCCTTTTTTATGACTGCATAGTATTCCATGGTGTATATGTGCCACATTTTCTTAATCCAGTCTATCATTGATGGACATTTGGGTTGGATCCAAGTCTTTGCTATTGTGAATAGTACTGCAATAAACACTCGTGTGCATGTGTCTTTATGGTAGCATGATTTATAATCCTTTGGGTATATCCCCAGTAATGGGATCACTGGGTCAAATGGTATTTCTCGTTCTAGATCCTTGAGGAATTCCCACGCTGTCTTCCACAATGGTTGAACTAATTTACACTCTCACCAACAGTGTAAAAGCATTCCTATTTTTCCACACCCTCTCCAGCATCTGTTGTTTCCTGACTTTTTAATGATCACCATTCTAACTGGCATGAGATGGTATCTCATTGTGGTTTTGATATGCATTTCTCTGATGAACAGTGATGATGAGCATTTTTTCGTATGTTTGTTGGCTGCATAAATATCTTATTTTGAGAAGTGTCTGTTCCTATCCTTTGCCCACTTTTTGATGGGGTTGTTTTTTTCTTGTAAATTTGTTTCAGTTCTTTTTAGATTCTGGATATTAGCCCTTTGTCAGTTGGGTAGATTGCAAAAATTTTCTCCCATTCTGTAGGTTGCCTGTTCACTCTGACGATAGTTTCTTTTGCTGTGAAGAAGCTCTTTAGTTTAATTAGATCACATTTGTCAATTTTGACCTTTGTTGCTTTGGTCTTTTGGTGTTTTGGTCATGAAGTCTTTGCCCATGCCTATGTCCTGAATGGTATTGCCTAGGTTTTCTTCTAGGGACTTATGGTGTTAGGTCTTACATTTAGGTCTTTAATCCACCTTGAGTTAATTTTTGTATACAGTTTAAGGAAGGGATCCAGTTTCAGCTTTCTACATAGGGCTAGCCAGTTTCCCCAGCACCATTTATTAAATAGGGAATCCTTTCCCCATTGCTTGTTTTTGTCAGATTTGTCAAAGATTAGTTGTAGATATGTTGTGTTATTTCAGACACCTCTGTTCTGTTCCATTTGTCGATATATCTGTTTTGGTACCAGTACCATGCTGTTTTGGTTATTGTAGCCTTGTAGTATAGTTTGAAGTCAGGTAGCATGATGCCTTTGGCTTTGTTCTTTTGCTTTGGATTGTCTTGGCTATGTGGGCTCTTTTTTGGTTCCATATGAACTTTGAAGTAGTTTTTTTCCAATTCCGTGAAGAAAGTCCATGGTAGCTTGATGGGGATAGCATTGAATCTATAAATTACCTTGTGAAGTATGGCCATTTTCAGAATATTGATTCTTCCTATCCATAAGCATGGTATGTTCTTCCATTTGTTTGTGTCCTCTTTTATTTCGTGAACCAGTGGTTTGTAGTTCTCCTTGAACAGGTCCTTCACATCCCTTGTAAGTTGTATTCCTAGATATTTTACTCTCTTTGTAGTAATTGTTAATGGGAGTTCACGCATGATTTGGCTTCTGTCTATTTTTGGTGTATAGGAATGCTTGTGATTTTTGCACATTGATTTTGTATCCTGAGACTTTGCCAAAGTTGCCTATCAGCTTAAGGAGATTTTGGGCTGACACAATGGGATTTGCTAAATATACAATCATGTCATCTGCAAACAGAGACAATTTGACTTCCTCTTTTCCTAATTGAATACCCTTTATTTCTTTCTCTTGCCTGATTTCCCTAGCCAGAATTTCCAACACTATGTTGAATAGGAGTGGTGAGAGAGGGCATTCTTGTCTTGTGCCAGTTTTCAAAGGGAATGCTTCCAGTTTTTCCCCATTCAGTATGATATTGGCTGTGGGTTTGTCATAAATAGCTCTTATTGTTTTGAGATATGTTCCATCAATACCTAGTTTAGTGAGAGTTTTTAGCATGTAGGGGTGTTGAACTTTGCCGAAGGCCTTTTCTACATCTATTGAGTTAATCATGTGGTTTTTGTCATTGGTCCTGGTTATGTGATTGATTATGTTTATTGATTTGTGTATGTTGAACCAGCCTTGCATCCCAGGGATGAAGCTGACTTGATCATGGTGGATAAGCTTTTTGATATTCTGCTGGATTTGGTTTGCCAGTATTTTATTGAGGATTTTCACATCAATGTTCATATTGGACTAAAATTCACTTTTTTTGTTGTGTCTCTACCAGGCTTTGGTATCGGAATGATGCTAGCCTCGTAAAATGAGTAAGGGAGGATTCCCTCTTTTTCTGTTGTTTGGAATAGTTTCAGAAGGAATGGTACCAGCTTCTCTTTGTACCTCTGGTAGAATTCGGCTGACTCCATCTGGTCCTGGACTTTTTTTGGTTGGTAGGCTATTAATTATTGCCTCAATCTCAAAGCCTGTTATTGGTCTATTCAGAGATTCAACTTCTTCCTGCTTTAGTCTTGGGAGGGTGTATATGTCCAGCAATTTATGCATTTCTTCCAGATTTTCTAGTTTATTTGCATAGAGATGTTATAGTATTCTCTGGTGGTAGTTTGTATTTCTGTGGAATTGGTGATGATATCCCCTTTATCATTTTTTATTGTGATTATTTGATTCTTCTCTCTTTTCTTCTTTATTAGTCTTGCTAGCAGCCAATTTGTTGATCTTTTCAAAAAAACAGCTCCTGGACTCATTGATTTTTTGAAGGGTTTTTTTGTGTCTCTGTCTCCTTCAGTTCTGCTCTGATCTTAGTTATTTCTTGCCTTCTACTAGCCTTTGAATTTGTTTGCTCTGGCTTCATTAGTTCTCTTAATTGTGATGTTAGGGTGTTGAATTTAGATCTTTCCTCCTTTCTCTTGTGGGCATTTAGTGCTATAAATTTGCCTCTACACACTGCTTTAAATTTGTCCCAGATATTCTGGTACATTGTGTCTTTGTTCTCATTGGCTTCAAATAGCATCTGTATTTCTGCCTTCATTTCATTATTTACCCAGTAGTCAGTTCAGAAGCAAGTTGTTCAGTTTCCATGTAGTTGTGTGGTTTTGAGTGAGTGTATTAATCCTGAGTTGTAATTTGATTGCACTGTGGTCTGAGATACAGTTTGTTGTGATTTCTGTTCTTTTACATTTGCTGAGGAGTGTTTTACTTCCAATTATGTGGTCAATTTTAGAATAAGTGCGATGTGGTGCTGAGAACAACGTATATTCTGTTGATTTGGGGTGGAGAGTTCTGTAGATGTCTATCAGATCCGCTTGATCCAGACATGAGTTGAAGTCCTGGATATACTTGTTAACCTTCTGTCTCATTGATCTAAGATTGATAGTGGGGTGTTAAAGTCTCCCATTATTATTGTGTGGGCATCTAAGTCTCTTTGTAAGTCTCTAAGGACTTGCTTTATGAATCTGAGTGCTTCTGTATTGGGTGCATATATATTTGGGATAGTTAGCTTTTCTTGCTGAATTGATACCTTTACCATTTTGTGGTAGCCTTCTTTACTCTTTTGATCTTTGTTGGTTTAAAGTCTGTTTTATCAGAGATTAGGATTGCAACCCCTGCTTTTCTTTGCTTTCCATTTGCTTGGTAGATCTTCCTCCATCCCTTTATTTTCAGCCTATGTGCATCTTTTCACGTGAGGCGGGTCTCCTGAATACAGCAAACTGATGGGTCTTGACTCTTTATCCAATTTGCCAGTCTGTGTCTTTTAATTGGGGCAGTTAGCCCATTTACATTTAAGGTTAATATTGTTATGTTTGAATTTGATCCTGTCATTATGATGTTAGCTGGTTATTTTGCCCATTAATTGATGCAGTTTCTTCACGGTGTCAATGGTCTTTACAATTTGGCATGTTTTTGCAGTGGCTGGTACTGGTTGTTCCTTTCCATGTTTAGTGCTTCCTTCAGGAGCTCTTGTAAGGCAGGCCTGGTGGTGACAAAATCTCTCAGCCTTTGCTTGTCTGTAAAGGATGTTATTTCTCCCTCACTTATGAAGCTTAGTTTGGCTGGATATGAGATTCTGGGTTGAAAATTCTTTTCTTTAAGAATGTTGAATATTGGCTCCCACTTTCTTCTGTCTTGTAGGGTTTCTGCTGAGAGATCCGCTATTAGTCTGATGGGTTTCCCTTCGTGAGTAACCTGACGTTTCTCTCTGACTGCCCTTAAAATTTTTTCTTCATTTCAACCTTGGTGAATCTGACAATTTTGTGTCTTGGGGTTACTCTTCTCAAGGAGTATCTTTGTGGTGTTCTCTGTATTCCTGAATTTGAATGTTGGCCTGCCTTGCTAGGTTAGGGAAGTTTTCCTGGATAATATCCTGAAAAGTGTTCCCTTTTTTTTTTTTTCTTTTTTTTGATGGAGTCTCTCTCTGTCACCAGGCTGGAGTGCAGTGGCATGATCCCAACTCACTGCAACCTCTGACTCCCCAGTTCAAGTGATTCTCCTGCCTCAGCCTCCCAAGTAGCTAGAATTACAGGCATATGCCACCACATCCAGCTAATTTTTGTATTTTTAGTAGAACCGGGGTTTCACCATATTGGCCAGGATGGTCTCGATCTCCTGACCTCATTATCTACCCACCTCGGCCTCCCAAAGTGCTGGGGTTACAGGCGTGAGCCACAGCGCCTGGTCCTGAAGAGTGTTTTGTAACTTGGTTCCATTCTCCCCATCACTTTCCGGTACACCAATCAAACATATATTTGGTCTTTCCACATAGTCCCATATTTCTTGGAGGCATTGTTCATTTCTTTTTGCTCTTTTTTCTCTAATCTTGTTTCTCACTTTATTTCATTAATTTGATGGTCAATCACTGATATCCTTTCTTCCACTTGATTGAATTGGCTATTGAAGCTTGTGCATTTGTCATGAAGTTCTCGTGCTGTGGTTTTCAGCTCCATCAGGTCATTTAAGGTCTTCTCTACACTGTTTATTCTAGTTAGCAATTCATCTAACCTTTTTTCAAGGTTTTTAGATTCCTTGAGATAGGTTAGAACGTGCTGCTTTAGCTCAGAGAAGTTTGTTATTACCAACCTTCTGAAGCCTACTTCTGTCACCTCGTCAAAGTCATTGTCCACCCAGCTTTGTTCCATTGCTGGTGAGGAGTTGCAATCTTTTGCAGAAGAGGCACTCTGGTTTTTGGAATTTTCCACTTTTCTGCTCTGGTTTCTCCCTATTTTTGTTGTTTTATCTACCTTTGGTCTTTGATATTGGTGACCTACAGATGGGGTTTTGGTGTGGATGTCCTTTTTGTTGATGTTGATGCTATTCCTTTCTGTTTGTTAGTTTTCCTTCTAACAATAAGGCCCCTCAGCTGCAGGTCTGTTGGAGTTTGCTAGAGGTTCACTCCAGACCCTATTTGCCTGGGTATCACCAGTGGAGGCTGCAGAACAGCAAATATTCCTGCCTGATCCTTCCTCTGGAAGCTTCATCCCAGAGGGGCACCCACCTGTTTGAGGTGTCTGTCGGCCCCTACTGGGAGGTGTCTTCCAATCAGGCTACACAGGGGTCAGGGACCTCCGTTTGAGGAGGCAATCTGTCTGTTCTCAGATCTCGAATGCCATGCTGGGAGAACCACTGCTCTCTTCAGAGCTGTCTGACAGGGACATTTAAGTCTGCAGGAGCTGTCTGCTGCCTTTTGTTCTGCTATGCCCTGCCCTCAGAGGTAGACTCTAGAGAGGCAGTAGTCCTTGCTGAGCTGCAACGGGTTCCACCAAGTTCAAGCTTCCCAGCCACTTTGTTTACCCTGTGAGCTACTCAAGCCTCAGCAATGGTGGACGCCTCTCCCCCTGTCAAGCTGCAGCATCCCAGGTTGATCTCAGACTACTGTGCTAGTAGTGAGCAAGGCTCCATGGGCATGGGATGTGCCCAGCCAGGCACAGGAGGGTATCTCCTGGTCTGCCGCTTGCTGAGACCATGGGAAAACTGCAGTATTTGGTCAGAAGTGTACTGTTTATCCAGTTACAGTCTGTCATGACTTCCCTTGGCTAGGAAAGGGAAATCCCCTGACCCCTCACGCTTACCAGGTGAGGCAACACCCTGCCCTGCTTCAGCTCACCCTCTGTGGGCTGCACCCACTGTCCAACCAGTCCCAGTGAGATGAACCAGGTACCTCGGTTGGAAATGCAGAAATCACCCATCTTCTGCGTCGATCTTGCTGGGAGCTGCAGACTGGAGCTATTCCTAAGTGGCCATCTTGGAACCTGACTAGTATTGCCTTCTTTCTAAAAAAACAGGTTTATTGAAAGATAATTCCTGTATTATACAGTTCACACATTTAAAGTCTAAAGCCTCTCTTTTTAAACTTTATTTTTCAAGACAAATGGCCTGACAGTATCTAAAATTGGGGACTGTTCTTGTGAATCAAGATATTTGGCCACTCTATGCACTTCAATAACAAAGTCCAACCTTAAGATTCCATAGATACATGTTCTTCTATTAGGGCACACAGGAAGACACAGATGCCTTCTTTATTCTTCCTGTTATAACTCCATAGAACTCCAAAAACCTAGAGGGATATTGAATATGTAGCAAACAGGATCAAACAAGTAACTTCAGTGACATGCAGACCTATTTACTTTTAGATAAGTTCTCCAATCACATCCCTATCATTTTATCCCTAAGAACTTATAAACCAAGCCCCAGTAGTGACTATAAAAGGCCTGTTACCAAATTATCAGTATACACCCAAGTGCTGCAGCTCCAAATAATCAGGTCACAAGGAAAGGAAATTCTATTTTAACTATTGATATTCTAAAAAATTAAAAGATGCTTTCGCATGCTCTTTAAAAACAATCATGACCGGGCACAGTGGCTCACGCCTGTAATCCCAGCACTTTGGGAGGCCAAGGCAGGCGGATCATGAGGTCAGGAGATCGAGATCATCCTGGCTAACATGGTGAAACCCCATCTCATTACTATTAAAAAAAAATTACAAAAATTAGCCGGGCATGGTGGTGGGCGCCTGTAGTCCCAGCTACTTGGGAGGCTGTGGCAGGAAAATGGTGTGAACCCGGGAAGCGGTGCTTGCAGTGAGCTGAGATCCCGCCACTGCACTCCAGCCTGCAGCCTGGCAACAGAGCAAGACTCTGTCTCAAAAAAATCATAAGCATAAAACAAAGCAGATGTTTATCTTAAGGGAAATGTGATATGCATTCTTTTATTTCTCCCTTTGGGATAATTTTTAATTGTTAAAAATTATATAACTAGTGTATTTACACTACAAGAAATTAGAAAATACTAAAGCCAGAAGTACAAGAATTATAAGAACTCCTGATGTTATTATTCAGAGATATCCTGTGTATAAGTTCTGGGTTATATCCTTCCAAATACTTCTTTCGGTGTATACTTACATAAATTGTAGCTGGTATATTGCAAGCTTAGCTTTAACAGTCTATAATTAAAAACTAGGCTTGTATGAATATTTGACACCCAGATTATTTCCAATTGTTGTGTAGTCTATCTATCCTGATCTCCAACAGGTATCTATCACCTTCTTTCTTCCCTGCCCTGGTTCCCCTGGGTCCATGTTTACTATTGTGGCTCCTGAAGGAACCTTATCATCGCCATTGCTAATGGTGTCCCCTCCCTCTATGAAGGTTCTTATGGTGCTTACAAGACTGACAAGTATCTTGTGGGCCTCAAAACAGCATTGCCATGTGCCATGACTCTCCTTTAGCTTCTTAGAGCTCAGTTCCCTATCAGCAATCCTGCAAACAAACACGAATGTTTATTCATAAGAACAAGTGACATTTTTAAGACCGTGAGATCTTAAGCTAAATATATAAAATAAAACATTTATCTCAAAAAGACTAATACTTGTCACACAATAAGAACACTTAGCTTACCCATAAAGCCAGACTCTTGTGTGAACCTCTTTGTGCTAAAACACTCAAGTTTTAGGGGCTCACCATCTCCGGCGTCTATTCAGATGAGAGATCAGCTTAATACTTACATCATTAAATGGCCTATGGAGGATTTTCAGATCAAACAAGCAATAGTCTACCCTAAAAGCAGATCCAATAACTGCAAAAGAAGCAACAGTAAAACCCAGTTCACTTCTTTGACAATTTTGTAGGTTCTTATCTTCTCCAGCCAGGTTTCAATTGGCCAAGTTTCAGTAAAGGTGCAAGTTCAAAGTTCTTGCTCCTGATTAGCTGTCTCAGCTATTAACTCTGGTTCCTCTGAGGAGGGTCTTTACTATAGGTTGGGAATAGCAAAGGGGAAATTTTCCATTTTAATGCTTCAAGCATATGTAGACTTTTAAGTTGTTGCAGTGTGGATATATTTATATATTAGTGACATTGGAGGATCACGAGTTCAGGAGATTGAGACCATCCTGGCTAACATGGAGAAACCCCATCTCTACCAAAACTACAAAAAAATGTTTGCCGGGCGTGGTCATGGGTGCTTGTAGTCCCAGCTACTTGGGAGGCTGAGGCAGGAGAATGGCGGGAACCCAGGAGGTGGAGCTTGCAGTGAGCCGAGATCGTGCCACGGCGAGATCTCCAGCCTGGGCGACAGATTGAGACTCCATCTCAAAAAATAAATAAATAAATAAACAAATAATAAATAAAAATAAAAATCTGCCAGTGTCACCACCAACAAAACAAAAGTAGAGATCCAGCCCCAAACATGTTGAAGCATTCAGAGCAAAGCTCATGGTGTATCTCTTTTTAATGCACTGTTACAGAACTGGTTACCTCTTATAGGACTCTGTAAAAGTAAGATGCTGTTCTTGTTATTCTCAGATCTTATAAAACCCACGTCACTTAGGATTCTTATGGTTGCATATAACAGAAACCCAATTGAGAACACTTAAGACAAATGGAAAATTTATTATAAGACTATGAGTGTCAGTTATGGAAACCTGCTACTGCAACTTATCCAGGCCTCTAGTATCTTAATGGCTGGGAATACTGCAGGTAACTGTATCAGTTAGCTAATGCTGCATTACAAACCACCCTTATAAAAACCACGATTTACTATTTTTCACAAGTCTATGGGTTGACTGGGCAGTTCTGCTCATCTGGACTAGGATTGGGTGATCTCAGGGGAGCATCTCCTTGTCTCTTTAGTCAGTTGGTGAGTCAACTCTCTCCTGGCTTTTTAGGATGATGTTGGCTGTGGCTCCATAGCTATGCTTCTTATCCTTCTAGCAAGCTAGCCAAGCATGTTCTTAGGGAGAAGATAAAAATTGTAAATATGCAAGGCTTCTTGTGATCAAGACTTGAAACTGGCACTCTGTCACTATTGCCAAGTCACAAGTCCAACCCAGATCTAAGCAGTGGGCCACTGGTTCCACCTCTTGTTGGGAAGACCTGAGTCATACTGTAAAGGGAGTGGCATACAGGAAGGGGAATAAAGAATTGGGGACAGTTATGCAATCTGTCTCCTATAGTCACCCAGGGAAGGATTGCTTATTCTTTTACTGCAGACCAGCTTTCTCTTTTACCTGGTCCATGTAGTATGGTAGTAAATGGCCACTGCTACCAGCTTCCAAGTTTACTTTGTTTTGAGATGGAGTCACCCAGGCTGGAATGCAGTGGCATGACCCTGGCTTACTTCAACCTCTGCCTCCCAAGCTCAAGTGATCCTCCCATCTCAGCTTCCTGATTACCTGGGACTACAGGCTTGCATGACCACACCTGGCTAATTTTTTGTATTTTGGGTAGAGATGGGGTTTTGCCACGTTGCCCAAGCTGGTCTCGAACTCCTGAGCTCAAGAGATCCCCCTGCCTCAGCCTCCCAAAGTGCTGAGATTAAAAGTGTGAGTCACTGCTCCCGGCCCACGTTTATATTTTTGCTGTTCAAGAAGATAGTCAGGCTAAAACTGAAACCTCTACCTACACCGTATAGCTTGGCAGAGATCTCAGTGGCTCATCTTGAGTCAGATGCCCACTCGCCATTCAATAAACTATGATCTAGAAGACAGGGTCATATGGATGTTTCTATTATAGCCATACAGATGGAAGGAGAATAGAGGATAATTATCAGAGAAGGAAATAGCAACACAAATGTTATTCAAATATAATTACAGAACTTACAGGTGGTTCCGATGTGTCTTCAATTATTTTAGGAGAAATATCCTTTTGCAGCTATGCCTTAGGTCATGTACAAAAGAGGAAGATGGATCCCTGTGCTAAGCAAGAGCCTGGGTTCTAGGATGAGACTGCCTATGCTGGTATTTCCCGTCTACTACATCCTGACTATGTGACGTTGGGCACTTTCTTGACCTCCTTGTGATGCAGCTACCTTATTAGTAAAATTGGGAAGAAAATGATTCCTGCCTTGTAGATTGTTGTGAGGATTTAATTAGCAAATGGATAAGGTATGTGTAACAGTGTCCATATATTAGTAAATGCTCAAAAAAGTTAGCTATTGATATTGTTAATACCATCAAAGAAAAAGTGGTGAACACCAAGTATAAAATTCAGCAGTATAGCACTTATCATTCCTCTCTATTTACCCTCATTGTCCAATGTATTTGCTAGGTGCTAGTAGAGATTCCTAGTTTGAAATTAAATTTGTCACAGGATATCCTTATTGGAAATCCCAGATACGTGTTTGCCATTCTGATTATTAGTCATCTTTTTAAAACATTCCTCCAGGTTTGTGTGTGTATGCTCACAAAAGACACAAAGAGTTAAGTCAAAATGTACGAAGACCAGGAAGGCGAGTCTATCAGTAGCAGCAAAATGAAGATGTGAACCATCAGAAGTTTGGGGATCAGACAGTGACCTTCTGCTTCAGGCTACAGTAAATCGGAAAGGCGCAGAATTTTGAAGGAAGAAAAAAGATTCATCTTTATATACTTTTTCCCTAACTGCTACACAAAGCCCCAAAGCCTAGACATGTTAATAATTATATGACCAATAGTCCTAGCCAAAAGAAAAGAAAACATTTAAATATTGAAAGATTAATTGTAGATAATTTAAGTCACATGAAATATAATGCAAATAGAAGCTTAGCAACCACCAAATCAAGAACTTACTTTAGCAAAAATAAGAACTGTCTGTTTAAATTTTTAAAATTTTGTTATGTAATTATTTTGAAGATCAGATTGTATCAGATGAACCCAGTCTAAAACTACATGCAAAATATTATGAAAATGTATTAAAATAGCTTCTTCTGTTTTATTTACCACACCTACATTCTTTGTGCATATTCACATAGGAAGCAGCTAGAACTCAAGCAGGCAATTCCTTTATCTTATCAAAAATAGAAGCCAATAGTTGTAATGACTCACTTGTTTCCTTCTGCTTTCAATCCTTATCTTGGGACCACAGATTGCATTAGTTTGTAAGTAATTGTACATCTTTTGTGAAGCACTTTGAAATGGTCTGACCATGTTTAGAATTCCCAAGCAAAGCTAAGTTTGTGACTGAGCCCTATCTCTTTAATGCCACACTTCATATGATTTTGAGATCCTGCACAAGTCACTGACAAAAAATCAGAGCCAAGCACTTATCTAAATTGAGATTTTCCTATAGTTCAATTGATTTGTCATGCTTTTCTTCACTTCTAAAATATACTATGAGCATGTCTTATTATAAATTCTCGGTAACGTGAGTTTCATGTGAGTCTGTAAACAGAGTGACAGTCCTGAGCCTTCACCTACATTCTCAATTTCAATAGAAGCAGATCCATCCTTGAAAATACAAAACATTTGTAAACTGATGGTTGCTTTTCAATTGAAGGTTATCACATATCATAGACACTACCCACTGATTTACCTCTGTTAAAGGTGAAAAATGGGAATTGGATCCAAATCATGGCAAGAGAGATTTGTGCTATAAAGATAAATTTAAGGAATAATTAAAAATACTGAAGATAATCAAAATCTACTAAAAGATCTCAATTTTGATTATATTTGAAAATAGGATAAACAGATGCATTTTGTATTCCAGTTTCTTCAGTCTCCTTTCTGATACAGAGTTGGATGAGTCCCCTACATATTGCATCTATTTAAAATTATAGAAGCACTTTTCTGTGAAAATAAAATACAGTATCTTTTCTTATTTTTATGTTTCTAACGAGCATTACTTTAAAAATTGTATTCACATTCAGACATAAGTAGTTCTTAGGGAAGATCAAAAAAAAAAAAAAAAAAAA